>NC_053025.1:271036674-271354979 GCF_003073215.2 Triticum urartu
CAAGCTTGGGGGAGGCTTAAATCAATGTTATATATATGCCCCAATCATGAGCTCTCAAGAGAAATGATTATTCAAAAATTTTATGCTCGGCTTTCTGATAGCAATCGCACCATGCTCGGTACTTCTCGCACTAGTTCTTTTATGATGAAGACTATTGAATTCAAATGGGATTTATTGGAAAGAATTAAACGCAACTCTTAAGATTGGGACCTCGACGAAGGTAAGGAGTCAGGTATGACACCTAAGTTTGATTGTGTCAAATCTTTTATGGATACCGATGTTTTCCGTAAATTTAGCACTAAATATGGACTTGACTCAGAAATAGTAGCTTCTTTGTGTGAATCTTTTGCTACTCATGTTGATCTCCCTAGGGAGAAGTGGTTTAAATATCATCCTCCCATAGAAGTAAAAGTAGCTGCACCAATTAAAGTTGAATAAAAGACTGTCACTTATAATGATCCTATTGTTCCTACCGCTTATGTTGAGAAACCACTGTTTCCTGTTAGGATAAAGGATCATGCTAAAGCTTCAACTGTGGTTCGTAAAAGCAATATTAAAACTTATACACCTCCTGAGCAAATTAAAGTTGAACCTGATATTGCTATTGTTAAAGATCTCTTGTCTGATAATATTGATGGGCATGTTATTCATTTCCTTGATGAGACTGCTACAATTGCTAAACCCTCTGCAAAAGATAAAAACAGACCTGTGGTAGGCATGCCTCTTATTTCTGCTAAAATAGGAGATCATTGTTATCATGGCTTATGTGATATGGGTGCTAGTGCTAGTGCAATACCTTACGACTTATACAAAGAAATTATGCATGATATTGCACCTGCTGAGATAGAAGATATTGATGTCACAATTAAACTTGCGAATAGAGATACTATTTCACCAATGGGAATTGTTAGAGATGTTGAAGTCTGGTGTGGGAAAACTAAATATCCTGCTGATTTTCTTGTTCTTGGTTCCCCACAAGATAGCTTTTGTCCCATTATATTTGGTAGACCATTCTTAAACACTGTTAATGCTAGGATAGATTGCAAAAAGGATGTTGTTACTATCGGTTTAGATGATATGTCTCATGAATTTAATTTCTCTAAATTTAGTAGACAACACTGTGAAGAAGAATTACCTAGTAAGGATGGAATTATTGGTCTTGCTTCTATTGCTGTACCTCCTAGTGATCCTTTAGAACAATATTTGGTAGACCATGAAAATGATATGTTTATGAATGAAAGAAGGGAAATAGATGAAGTATTCTTTAAACAGGAACCTATTCTGAAACACAATTTGCTTGTTGAAATCCTAGGGGATCCTCCTACACCCAAGGGTGATCCCATGTTTGAGCTTAAATTGTTGCCTGATACTCTTAAATATGCTTATGTTGACAAGAAAAAGATATATCATGTTATTATTAGTGCTAACCTTTCAGAGCATGAGGAAGAAAGATTATTGAAAACTCTGAAGAAGCATCGTGCTGCTATTGGGTATACTCTTGATGATCTTAAGGGCATTAGTCCAACTCTATGTCAACATAAAATAAATTTGGAAGAAGATGCTAAACCAGTTCATGATCATCAATGACGGCTGAATCCTAAAATGAAAGAAGTGGCAGGAAAGGAAATACTAAAGCTCCTTGAGGCAGGTATAATCTATCCCGTTGCTGATAGTGAGTGGGTAAGTCCTGTCCATTGTGTCCCTAAGAAGGGAGGTACTACTGTTATTCCTGATGATAAAGATGAATTGATTTCTCAAAGAATTATTACAGGTTATAGGATGGTAATTGATTTCCGCAAATTAAATAAGGCCAGTAAAAAGGATCATTACCCCTTACCTTTTATCAATCAAATGCTAGAAAGATTATCCAAACATACACATTTTTGCTTTCTAGATGGATATTCTGGTTTCTCTAAAATACCTGTGTCAGCCAAGGATCAATCAAAGACTACTTTTACTTGCCCTTTTGGTACTTTTGCTTATAGACGTATGCCTTTTGGTTTATGTAATGCACCTGCTACCTTTCAAAGATGCATGATGGCTATATTCTCTGACTTTTGTGAAAAGATTTGTGAGGTTTTCATGGACGATTTCTCCGTCTATGGATCTTCTTTTGATGATTGCTTCAGCAACCTCGATCGAGTTTTGCAGATATGTGAAGAAACTAATCTTGTCTTGAATTGGGAAAAGTGCCACTTTATGGTTAATGAAGGTATTTTCTTGGGGCATAAAGTTTCTGAAAGAGGTATTGAAGTTGATAAAGCCAAGGTTGATGCTATTGAAAAGATGCCATGCCCCAAGGACATCAAAGGTATTAGAAGTTTCCTTGGGCACACCGGATTTTATAGGAGGTTCATTAAGGACTTCTCAAAAAATTCTCGGCCTCTGACTAATTTATTACAAAAAGATATACCATTTGTTTTTGATGATGATTGTGTAGAAGAATTTGAAGTACTTAAGAAAGCATTGATCTCTACACCTATTGTTCATCCACCTGATTGGAATTTACCCTATGAAATTATGTGTGATGCTAGTGATTATGCTGTAGGTGTTGTTCTAGGGCAAAAACTTGATAAGAAATTAAACGTTATTCAATATGCTAGTAAAACCCTAGACAATGCTCAAAGAAATTATGCTACTACTGAAAAAGAATTCTTAGCAGTTGTATTTTCTTGTGATAAGTTCAGACCTTATATTGTTGATTCTAAACTATTCACACTGATCATGCTCCTATTAAATATCTTATGGAAAAGAAATATGGTAAACCTAGACTTATTAGATGGGTTCTCTTGCTACAAGAATTTGACTTACATATTGTTGATAGAAAGGGAGCTGAGAACCCCGTTACAGGCAACTTGTCTAGGTTAGAAAATGTGCTTGATGACCCTCTACCTATTGATGATAGCTTTCCTGATGAGCAATTAAATGTCATAAATGCTTCTCATACTGCTCCATGGTATGCTGATTATGCTAATTACATTGTTGCCAAATTCATACCACCTAGTTTCACATACCAGCAAAAGAAAAAGTTCTTCTATGATTTGATGCATTACTTTGGGGATGACCCACATCTTTATAAAGGAGTAGATGGTGTTATTAGACATTGTGTACCTAAGCAGGAACAGAAACAGATCCTACGCAAGTGTCACTCCGAAGCTTATGGAGGACACCATGCTGGAGATAGAACTGCACATAAGGTATTGCAATCTGGTTTTTATTGGCCTACTCTCTTCAAGGATGCCCGCAAGTTTGTCTTATCTTGTGATGAATGTCAAAGAATTGGTAATATTAGTAGACGTTAAGAAATGCCTATGAACTATTCACTCGTTATTGAACCATTTGATGTTTCGGGCTTTGACTATATGGGACCTTTCCCTGCCTCTAATGGATATACACATATTTTAGTTAATGTTGATTACATTACTAAGTGGGTAGAAGCTATTCCAAGTAGTAGTGTTGATCATAACACTTCTATTAAAATGCTTAAAGAAGTTATAAGATTTGGACTCCCTAGATATTTAATGACTGATGGTGGTTCATATTTTATTCATGGTGCTTTCCGTAAAATGCTTGCTAAGTATGATGTTAATCATAGAATTGCATCCCCTTATCATCCTTAGTCTAGTGGTCAAGTAGAATTGAGTAATAGATAGCTCAAATTAATTTTGCAAAAGACTGTCAATAGGTCTAGAAAGAATTGGTCCAAGAAACTTGATGATGCATTATGGGCCTATAGAACTGCATATAAAAATCCTATGGATATGTCTCCGTATAAAATGGTTTATGGAAAAGCATGTCACTTACCTCTCGAACTAGAACACAAAGCATATTGGGCTATTAAAGAGCTCAATTATGATTTTAAACTTGTCGGTGAGAAGAGGTTAGTTGATATTAGCTCACTCGATGAATGGAGAACCCAAGCCTACGAAAATGCCAAGTTGTTCAAAGAAAAGGTTAAAAGATGGCATGATAAAAGGATACAAAAGCGTGAGTTTAATGTAGGTGATTATGTATTGCTATACAACTCCCGTTTAAGATTTTTTGCAGGAAAACTTCTCTCTAAATGCGAAGGTCCTTACGTTATCGAGGAGGTCTATCGCACCGGTGCCATAAAAATCAACATCTTCGAAGGCACAAATCCGAAGGTGGTGAACGGTCAAAGAATCAAACATTATATCTCAGGTAACCCCATAAATGTTGAAACCAATGTTATTGAAATCGAAACCCCGGAGGAATACATAAGGGACACTTTCCGGAATATTTCAGACTCCAAAAAGGAATAGGTATGTGGTACGGTAAGTGAATCGACTCCAAAACAGTTTTAAGGCAATATTTATCCATCTTGGAATATTTAGAAAAATAGAAAAACAAGAAGCAGTCCAGGAAGGACACGAGGCCTCCACGAGGGTGGAGGGCGCGCCCCCCTACCTCGTGGGCACCTCGTGCGCTCTCCAGACTCCGTTCTCGTATACAAATATTTTGGTCGGTAAAAATTTATTATATAATCTCCCAAAGGTTTTGACTCCTGTATCACACAAATATTCTCTATTTTTATTTCGAGTTGTCCTGCTGCAGATTAGAGCAAGATTCGGAAGGAGAAAGCTATGTGGCTGATTACCTTGCAGATCCTAAGGTCTATGGGGATGTGGAGCATTATGGTTGGACTACGGAAGAAGAAGAGGAGTATGAACCCAAGGGAAGGGAGGAGACGAGCTCAGAAGAAGACGAAGTCCCATTACCTCAACCTGGGGATATGCATGTGGAGTTCAAAAAGTCAAGCCTCCCGGATAGAGTAAATAAATCTAAGATCAAGTTTATCCCTTTTCTCCTCTTGCAGGAAAACAAGCAGGAACTGTGCAAAAAGATACTGAGCCTGGAGCAGGAGATCGATGACCTAAGGGACCAAAACTCTGTCCTCAAGCGTAAATTAAGGAAGAAACCTAGACCATCAACAAAACCATGATGTTCTCCACCAACAAAGAAGAATTGAGTATCCGGTATGGTCACTCCCCTTAGCAACTGCCAAGCTTGGGGGAGTGCCCCGGTATCGTATCACCATCACTTTTATCTTTACCGTTTTTCTTAGTTTGATCCTTTTGGTAATATCTTGATCTAGTAGAATAAAGTTTATGTCATGATCTAGTTTTGAGTTCTGCTTTATGATCCTTCTATGTAATCGAGTCCGTAAGCTATATATAATAAAGATTAGTGTTGAGTGAAGGGCTTGATTATTTTGCCATGATCCTAAGTGAATAAAAGAAAAGAGAAAGAATAAAAAAGGAAACAAAGAGATCATATGGATCTTATGGATAGTAATGAGCTCACATAGAAAAAGTATGATGAATAAAAGTTGTTCAGAGTGGACAAACATAGTTTTGGTCATCATTGCAATTAATAGGAAGTAATAAAGAAAGAGAGGCTTCACATACAAATATACTATGTTGGACATCTTTTATGATTGTGAGCACTCATTAAAATACGACATGCTAAAGAGTTGATGTTGGACAAGGAAGACAATGTAATGGGTTATGTTTTCTTACATCTGAGATAAATTATATTGTCATGGATCATCCAACATGGTTGAGCTTGCCTTTCCCCCTCATGTTAGCCAAATTCATCACACCAAGTAGAGATACTACTTGTGCTTCCAAATACCCTTAAACCAGTTTTGCCATGAGAGTCCACCATACCTACCTATGGATTGATTAACATCCTCCAAGTAAGTTGTCATCGGTGCAAGCAATAAAAATTGCTCTGTAAATATGTATGACTTATTAGTGTGGGAGAAAATAAGCTTTATATGATCGTGTGATATGGAAGAAATAAAAGCGACAGACTGCATAATAAAGGTCCATATCACAAGTGGCAATATAAAGTGACGTTCTTTCGCATTAAGATTTTGTGCATCCAACGATAAAAGCGCATGACAACCTCTGCTTCCCTCTGCGAAGGGCCTATCTTTTAATTTTATCTCCTACCTTGCATAAGAGTCATGGTGATCTTCACTCTTCCTTTTTACATTTTATCCTTTGGCAAGAACAATACGTTGGAAAGATCCTGGTATATATGGCTAATTGGATGTGAGTTTTCATGAACTATTATTGTTGACATTACCCTTGAGGTAAAACGTAGGGAGGCAAAACTATAAGCCCCTATCTTTCTCCGTGTCCGATTAAAACTCCATACCCATAAGTATTGTGTGAGTGTCAGCAATTGTGAAAGACTATATGATAGTTGAGTATGTGGACTTGTTGAAAAGCTCTTATATATTGACTCTTTCCTATGTTATGATAAATTGCAATTGCTCCAATGACTGAGATTATAGTTTGTTAGTTTTCAATGAAGTTTACGATTCACACTTGAAATTGTGATTGAATTAACACTCTAGCATAAGAAATCATATGACAAGAATTATGTAAGTTGTTGTTCTAAGAATGATCATGATGCCCTCATGTCCGTATTTTACTTTTATTGACACCTCTATCTCTAAACATGTGGACATATTTTCGATTTTGGCTTTCGCTTGAGGACAAGCGAGGTCTAAGCTTGGGGGAGTTGATACGTCCATTTTGCATCATGCTTTTATATCGATATTTATTGCATTACGGGTTGTTGTTACACATTAATGTCACAATACTTATGCCTATTCTCTCTTATTTTACAAGGTTTACATAAAGAGGGAGAATGCCGGCAGCTAGGATTCTGGGCTGGAAAAGGAGCAAATATTAGAGACCTATTCTGGACAGCTCCAAAAGTCCTGAAACTTCACGGAAGACATTTTTAGAATATATAAAAAATACTGAGCGCAAGAAGTTCACCAGGGGGGCCACACCCTGCCCACAAGGGTGGGGGACGCGCCCTACCCCCCTGGGAGCGCCCCCTACCTCATGGGCCCCTGGTGGCCCTCCGATGGCCATCTTCTGCTATATGGAGTCTTTCGATGAGAAAAAAAGCCAGAAGCCATCTCCTCAGATGAAACTCCGCCGCCACGAGGCGGAACCTTGGCGGATCCAATCTAGGGCTGCGGCAGAGCTGTTCTGCCGGGGAAACTTCCCTCCGGGTGGGGGAAATCATCGTCATCGTCATCACCAACGCTCCTCTCATCCGGAGAGGGCAATCTCCATCGACATCTTCACCAGCACCATCTCCTCTCAAAACCCTAGTTCATCTCTTGTATCCAATTCTTGTCTCTAAGCCTCGGATTGGTACCTGTAGGTTGCTAGTAGTTGATGCTATTTAGTTTATTTGGTGGAAGATGACATGTTCAGATCCTATATCCATATTAATACCCCTCTGATTATGAACATGCATATGCTTTGTGAGTAGTTACTTTTGTTCCTGAGGACATGGGAGAAGTATTGCTATTAGTAGTCATGTGAATTTGGTATTCGTTCGATATTTTGATGAGATGTATGTTGTCTCTTCTCTAGTGGTGTTATGTGAACGTCGACTACATAACACTTCACCATTATTTGGGCCTAGAGGAAGGCATTGGGAAGTAATAAGTAGATGATGGGTTGCTAGAGTGACAGAAGCTTAAACCCTAGTTTATGTGTTGCTTCGTAAGGGGCTGATTTGGATCCATATGTTTCATGCTATGGTTAGGTTTACCTTAATACTTTTGTTGTAGTTGCGGATGCTTGCATTAGAGGTTAATCATAAGTGGGATGCTTGTCCAAGTAAGGACAGTACCCAAGCACCGGTCCACCCACATACCAAATTATCAAAGTACCGAACGCGAATCATATGAACATGATGAAAACTAGCTTGACGATATTCCCATGTGTCCTCGGGAGCGCTTTTCTCTATATAAGATTTTGTCCAGGCTGGTCCTTTGCTACAAAAAGGATTGGGCCACCTTGCTGCACTTTATTTACTTTTATTACTTGTTGCTCGTTACAAATTATCCTATCACGAAACTATCCGTTACCACTTATTTCAGTACTTGTAGAGAATACCTTGCTGGAAGCCGCTTATCATTTCCTTCCGCTCCTCGTTGGGTTTGACAATCTTACTTATCGAAAGGACTACGTTAGATCCCCTATACTTGTGGGTCATCACGAACGACAAAGAAATCTTTGTCGTCTGCTAGCGAATGGCGAAGAGGGGGCCCATTAGGGTTTGACAGCCAGTGGGCCAAACCCCCTCTTTGCCGTCTGCTAGCAAACGACAAAGAATCTTTGCCGTCTGCTAGGAGATGGCAAAGAGTTGGCTGATGGCAAACCCTACCTTTGCCATCCGCTGCCACTTTGTCGTCAGCTTTCTGGTGGCTGATGGCAAAGCCTACCTTTGTGATTTGCTAGTGGACGACAAAGAGTGGGTAGACGACAAAATCTGCTGATTCCAGTAGTGTTTAACATGTGATTGTTCAAATGTTGATCTTCTCAGAGCTGCATAATATTGGTGAGATGGTCTAAAGTAAGATGAAGAATGTGCCCTTGTATCATACCTATCCCATGATGGATATGGATCTACATGAGCATAGGGAGGCTTCCACAGTATTGACATTGGCGGCCCAAAATAAGGATATGAATATGTTGCATGAAGATACTCACTTTGCCAATATCGGACCTCATATTTGTTCCTTGGGTGATCTTGGTTTCTTTGCATGATTTGGACGATAAGCATTCTTCTCTTCACTCTTATTTTGATATTTATCCAATAGTTCAGTGAAAGTTATTTTTGATTTCTTACACTTGCGCTTATTCAGGCCTCTATTTTCTTTTGGTTTGGTTTCCTCGATCATTGGATTTGCTTGCTACCCCCCAGTCCTTGGCGTCTTCATTGTAGCTTCAATGGAATTCTCACCCTCAAGTTTATGTTCATTGTGCTCTTCAACAAATTCTTTACTTGAAAGCTTGATCCCGTCACCTGTAGTTTTTACCTTCCCTTTAGATAGATCAGCTTGAAGCAGCCGATGCGAAATTTTTAGCAATCAAGACCAATCATAATAGACTGGTCATCCTTTGGTGTCTCAACAATTCTCAATCGTCCCTTATCAATGGCTGATTTGACTATTTGGTGAAACATATTGCAATCCTCAAAATTATGTTTGAACGAATGATGCAACCTACAATACATTCGTCCTTGAACTGATGGCTTGACATGGTGATCAAAAATTCTTATGTAATTATTTTGAGCAACAAATCAAATATTTCATCACACATACTTGAATTGAAGGTATACTTCTTATTTTCTAGCTGATCTTGGTGTGAGAACAGCTTTGGAGGTAAGCAAATGAATGGTTCAGATTTGGAATCTCTCCATTCGGCTATGCAATGTGTTTGGCACTCTATATTCGATGTCTTCCGATAAGATATTATACTAGCATCGGTTTGCTCGAAAGATCTTAACCTTGTCTTTAAATTTCTAAAACAAATATAGTTAGCACATTCATGGCCTAACTAATACCAAGTGTAAGCCAAGTAAGAGATAAGCAAAGCTACCCAATTTGATATGAACTTTAGATAAAGCAATCAGAATAGCCTTGGCTGCAATGATAATTCACTATCGGTCTTTATAAATGGCGCACTGGGTTGACCGATATGCTCTATAACAATTTTATTGCTAAAAAGTAAATTAACCTTCTTCATTGGTCTTTCAAAATTACTTATGAGGATTTTTCTAATAGATGTATCAACAATAAAGTTGTGACCAAATCTGAAAACAGGTAAATTACTTGCTAGACATACCTCTTCAAATATGTTGGGAGAGCATGATGGTGGTGTGACTTGAACAATATCTTGCTTTCTCTTTGGATGTCTCCACAACACCTTCTCACCATATTTTTCTTGATTCCGTGCATTATTACTTTGAAGATCCTTGTCAGCCGAACTTTGCTCGTCTACTTGCTCTTGTCCTTGAGGCTTGTCAATTTCTACGACATGAAACTCATAAGGCATGAAGTAGGTTCCATTAAATTCTGAAAAATCAAGCACGGCTATTTTATTATGCTTGTCATGCCCTTTCTCAATGATGCTTTCCTCTTTGGATTTGATGGATTCGAAATATATACTACTTGATTCGGCTTTTTCAACCGAAGCACTTCCATGCTCTGAATCATCCTTCTTTTTATTGATTCTACAAATTATCAAGGCTTGTTTTATGTGGGACAATTCCCTATTAATTCTCTCTTGGCAAAGCACTTGTACCCTATAGTGCAAAGCTTTAACTCCCTTCTCAATTTTAGCTCGCTCTAGATCAGTTGCCCCCAATGCTTTTAGGATCTTTCAGCAATGAATTGTTAGTGTTGCCAAAATTTTGCAATTGTGTAGGGGGTGTATAATATGTTGCGGTACAAGGTGGAGGTGTATGCACTGCCGTATAACCATATGTTCTTTTGCCAATTCTATCAAAGGATGAAGTTCCATCTTCTTGCAAAACTATAGCCTTTATTGCAGCATAATCAGGAAACAACCCCTTTTCATATTGTTCAAGGCAAAGAGCACCAATCCTCTTGTTTTGTGCCAAGCCCTTTTTAACGCAGCCACAACTGCTTCTGGAAGGGATTGCTCCGCAATACTTTCAAATTCTTTCGGCAATGATTCGTGAGTGTTGACGAAATTCTTGAATTGCATAGAACATGCATTATATGCTACAGTATTAGATGATGACACGTGTGTTCCTACCAAATTTTCACTTATTCGGTTATGACCATGAAGGTGCGGGGCCGAATTATGAACGTCTACAGTTGCATACGGTGCTAAAAATTTACTAACATGAGGCGTATCATATGATGGTTGAGAGTAACTGGCCGAATAGCTAGTATTAGCATGGCCAATTCTCCTATCCACTAGCAAGGTTGGATTCACATATTGCAAATTAGTTGCCAATGAATAAAAAGGTGAAGCACTTTCTTGTATGCTATAGGAAATTTTAACATGAGGTGTTTCAAATTGATTAACCAAACCCATCACGTTGTTCATCAGGATATGGATTTGTGGGGTTGTCGATGCATGAGAGTTTGGATACATCTATTGTATGTTGCCAAAATCTTAAGAATTTGAATCATGAAGATTGTTTTGCATCGACCCTTGCGCATAATTAGATGCATGATTGATAGAACTAGGGCTAGCCGATACACTATGCTCAATAGGTGATCTAGCAACAACATATGGATTATTTGCATCTACAAAGGGAAATTGGGTATTCATATTACCTTTGTAGATTGCAGCAACTTGATGACAATCTATTCGTAGCAAGAATGGGCTGGAGACCGTTCAAAGCTTCATCCAGAGTGGATTCACCAAAAAGTGTGTTCGCACATGAACATGTCACCCTATACCTCCGATGCACCGCATCTCACGTCGAAGGAGACCCGTCCGAAAACGTGGTACGCAAGAAATCCGGTGGGCACTTTTGAGGACCCGAAACCCCACACGCCTAGGAGGGACCCCATCAGGGCGCATTGTGGCTATGGAATGCCCTGGGTGGACCTGATCGCCCCTAGGGCCTCGAGGTTCGCCGCCCTACAATGAAGAAGAACGAGCGAAAAATGAGAAGAAGAGCTAGGGTTAAGAAGAAAAGATAAAAGATAAAAAGTGGTAGATGATTTTGGTCGATTGTTTGTTGTTCAATCGGTTGTCACCCCTTAGGTATATAAGAGGAGCCTAGACTTCCCGTGCAAGGAAAAGGCTTGGATTCACGTCCAAAATCCTAGTCAAATTCGATTGGTTTTGTCTGAACTTTCCAAAACTGTTCGGTCTAAACTGGCTGCACATTACAGGTCTTTTTTGTGGCAGTAAACGACCTTGAATGAAAACGTGCCCAAAAGCATATTCACTCGTTTCGACGAGACGAACAACTTTCACGTTCAACATTTTTCAATTCGAGGCCATCTTCTGGTCCAACACGGTCATGCAAAACATCTGTTTGCTTGCGCTACCCATCAGACATGTGTCTGGTGGGGCGCGCCATATTTGGACTCCTCACATGGCTGCATTCCGATAGCTTTAAGTTTTCCGTACGAACCAGGATTGGTACAATTTTCTTATCAGAATCTATCATTTCAACAAGATGGAGACAATTCGTGTACATCATTTTCCATATGAGGCCATCTTGGGGGCGTAATCAGCCGAATAGTGTTTTGAATACAAAATCTCAGTATTTCGAACACAACTTTGTCCATAGAGATGAGATTGGATGGCTATGACCCAAATATCAAAGTTTCTCCTTTTGACAATACAGAACTTTCTCACTTTGAGCACTCTTTCCATTTTTGGTCATCTTAATTGTGTTTTTGACCATGCCAAAATCTGGTGTCAACACATGCCCCCCTATTTTTTGGCGAAACTTGTGTGCCGAAAAATAACTTGCACATAGCTTGTTCTAAGGACGATGTCAACACTCCATCGGCCATTTATATTTCTCAGGGCAATAATTATGTATCGGCCATGTTTATGCTAAGGGCGATAGTTATTTATCGACCATGTCTTTGCTTAGGATGATAGTCATATATAGACCGTTGCCTATCTAGGCTTCTCGCCACACACTCGGGTGACTCTTGTTTAAATATTTTCCACTAAGATCTCGAGGTAACAATGTGCCTTGTATGGACTCCGCCAAATATGAGTTTCCAAAAACTATTCTTTTAATCTTAAAGGGACCTTCCCAACTTGGAGACCACTTCCCAAACTTTTTATCTTTTATCTTTTCTCCTTAACCCTAGCTCTTCTTCTCGTTCTTCGCTCATTCTTCTTCATTGCAGGGCGGCGAACCTCGAGGCACTAGGGGCGATTAGGTCGACCTAGGGCAGCCCATAGCCGCCGTGCACCCTGACGGGGAACCTCCGGGCGTGTGGGGTTTCGGATCCTCAAAAGTGCCCGTTGGATTGCTTGCGTACCACGCTTCTGGATGTGTCTCCTTCGACGTGAGCTACGGTGGATCACCCTCGGTGTTGGAGGTACACGGTGACGTGTTCGTGTGCGAACATAATTTTTGGCGACTCCGCTAGGGAAAGTTTTGTATTTTCAAAAGGGGAAAAAGTGTGTTCACACATGAACACATCACCGTGTACCCTCGGCGTCGAGCGCGATACGCAAGGCACGTCGCCTAAGGAGACTCACTGGAAGCGCGATACGCAAGACAATCCGGCAAACGTATTTGAAGACCCTAAACTCCACGCGGCAGGGACAGACACCGTCTGGACGCATGGAGGTGATTGGCTGCCCTACGTCGGTTCGCCCACCCCTAGGACTTCGTAGATCGAAGCTCTTCGAAGCGAAGAACACCAAGGAACGAGAGGCAGAAAACTAGGATAGGAGATGAAAGTTTATAGATGGGTTTTGTGATTGAGTGTTGTTGTTCAATCGGCCATCACCCCTTAGGTATGTAAGAGGCGGCTGGACTTCCCGTGCAAGGAAAAGGCATGGATTCACATCCAAAACCCTAGTCAGATTCAGGTTGGTTTTGTCCGAACTTTCCAAAATTGTTCTGTTTAAACTGGCTGCAGCATGCGGGTCTTTTCGTGCTAGTAAACAACCTCGGATGAAAATGCTCCCAAAATCATATTTACTCGTTTTGATGAGACGAACAACTTTCATGTTGAACATTTTTCGATCCGAAGCCATCTTCTGGGCCAAAACGGTCAGGCAAAACATCTATTTGCTCTCGCTACCCATCAGACATGCGTCTGGTGGGGCCTGCCATATTTCGCCTCCTGATAAGGCTCCATTCCGATAGCTCTAAATTTTGCATACGAATTTGGATTGGGATGAATTTTATAACAAAATTGATCGTTTCGACGAGACGAAGGCAACTCGTGTAGATCATTTTTCCATACGATAGTGTTCTAAATACAAAATATCAGTACTTTGAACACAACTTCGGCCTTAGAGATGAGGTCGGATGGCTATGGCCCAAATATCAAAGTTTCTCCTTTTGACAATACAGAACTTTCTCACTTTAAGCACTTTTTCATTTGAGGCCATCTTAATTGTGTTTTTGACCATGCCAAAATCTGGTGTCAACACATGCCCCCTGATTTTCTGCAAAACTCGCGTGCCAAAAAATAATTTGCAATGTATATGTTCTAAGAACGATGTCAACACTCCATCGGCCATTTATATTTCTCCAGGCAATAATTATGTATCGGCCATGTTTATGCTAAGGGTAATAGTTATTTATTAGACATATATTTGCTTAGGACGATAGTCATATATCGGTCGTTGCCTATCTAGGCTTCTTGCCACACACTAAGGTGATACTTCATTAAATATTTGCCATTTAGAGCTCGAGGTAACAAATGTGCCTTGTATGGACATTCTTGTAATCTTAAAGGGACCTTCCCAACTTGGAGACCACTTTCCAATTTTTTTATCTTTTTAACCAATTGGTAGAATCACCTTCCACACGAGATCGCCAACTTGAAAATTCTTCAACTTGACCTTCTTATTGTAAGCTCTTGCCACCCTCAACTTATCTCTCTCTATGGCCTTCAAAGCAGCCAAATGTTTATCGGCGACTTCATCAATATTGTCCATCATCATGTTATAAAAGTCCACCGCTGATAAATCATTTTTTTGGCTATTCTCAAAGCATTCAAATTCACTTCCACTGGTAAAACGACCTCTTGACCATATACGAGATCATATGGAGTTACATTTGTAGCACCATGCCTTGAGATTCTGTGTGCCCACAATGCTTCGGACAATAGCTCATGCCTTCTCCTTGGATTATCCTCAATCTTCTTCTTGATAAGCTTAATTAATATCTTATTACTAGGCTCAGCTTGTCGATTGTCTTGGGCATAATATGGAGAGGAATTGAGCAATTTTATCTTATATGATTCGGAAAATTCTCTAACTTGATGTGACATAAAGGATGAACCTTGGTCTGTAGTTAATGTTTGAGGAATGCCGAATCTATGAATAATACACTTTAGTTATGAATTGAATTACCTCTGTATGCGTCATATTTTTGAGTGGTATTGCTTCAGAACACTTAGTGAAATAATCAATTGCCACCAACACGAACCGATGCCCCTTTGAAGTAGAAGGATGAATCTCTCCAATAAAGTCTAATCACCAACATCTAAAAGGCCACGGCTTGGTAACAGGATGTAACATAGCAGCTGGAGCCAGCTGAATATCACCAAACTTTTGACAAGATACACATCCTTTATAATACCGGAAGCAATCATTAACCATCATCGGCTAGTAAAACAAAGCACGTCGTAACAACCATTTCATCTTGGGAGCCAACTATTGACTGCCACAAATACCTTCATGGACCTCTCCCATAGCAACTCTCGCTTGGTCCTCGTCCAAGCACTTTAAAACAACATCATCAACTCTTCGGCGATGAAGATCATCATCTCTCATTGTGTATTTGAAAGCCATACGTCGAACATCCCTGTCCACCCTTTTACTAGGATCACACAAATAATCAATAACGGGTTTCCTCCACTGTTGATCTTCTCATGCATTAAATATTTCATTAGTGGCCGAAACGGTGGCTCCGGTTCGGCCTCCCCTATGTTGGCAAGATTAGACATCGGCCTTTGAGAAATATGAAACATGCCATGATCAACATGATAGCTGGATGCTTGTTGTGCCAACTCATTTTCTCTCCAATTTTCATGTCTAGATATATGAGCAATGCTAAAATAGTCCAAAGTAGAAAATATATCTAGATATTTATCAAGATAAACATTAAGTGATTCGTCAAAACATTAAAAGACTTTGGATATTTGTTGCACTACTAATAACGAATCACCAAAAGCATCAATATGCGTAGCACCTATGGCAAGCAACATCTGTAAGCCGAATAACAATGCGTCATATTCAGCTTGATTATTTGTGAAAAAATATTCTAAGTGGCATGAGGCTTCAAAAACAGCACCATGAGGAGATATATAAACAATACCAACACATTGGCCATTGCTACAAACAAAACCATCAAAAAATAATCTCCATGGTACTAATGAGACAAGGTTTATATCAATATCATGCTTGTCATCAATACGATGCCCCATAATAAAATTAGCAATGATTTGGCCTTTCATGGATTTCATAGATTCATAAGCCAAATCATATTCAATTAAATCATAAGCCCACTTGCCAATTATACCACTAATAATTGGCCTATGCAACATGTACTTAATGACATCAGTGTAGGATCGAAAGTATGTCTAGAGGGGGTGATTAGACTACTTGACCAAATAAAAATCTAGCCTTTTCCCAGTTTTAATTCTTGGCAGATTTTAGCAACTTAGCAGAAGTCAAGCAAACAACCTACACATGCAATTCTAAGAGTATAGCAGCAAAATGTAAAACAATTGCATATGAAGGTAAAGGGAGGAGTTTGGAGGGAGCAAACGCAATGTAGACACATAGATTTTTGGCGTGGTTCTGATAGGTGGTCCTATCGTACATCCACGTTGATGGAGACTTCAGCCCACGAAGGGTAACGGTTGCCTGAGTCCACGGAGGGCTCCACCCATGAAGGGTCCATGAAGAAGCAACCTTGTCTATCCCACCATGGCCATCGCCCATGAAGGACTTGCCTCACTAGGGTAAATCTTCACGAAGTAGGCGATCTCCTTTCCCGTACAAACTCCTTGGTTCAACTCCACAATCTTGATGGAGGCTCCCAAGTGACACCTAACCAATCTAGAAGACACCACTCTCCAAGAGGTAATGAATGGTGTGTTGATGATGAACTCCTTTCTCTTGTGCTTCAAATGATAGTCTCCCCAACACTCAACTCTCTATCATAGGATAGGATTTGGTGGAAAGATGATTTGAGTGGAAAGCAACTTCGGGAAGGCTAGAGATCAAGATTTATGTGGCTGGAATGAAGTATCTTGACCTCAACACAAGTGTAGGTGGTTCTCTCTTAGAAAATGTATGTTGGAAGTGTAGGCATGTTCTGATGGCTCTCTCCACGAATGAAGAGTGGGTGGAGGGGTATATATAGCCTCCACACAAAATCTAACCGTTACACACAAATCACCAAACTCGGTGAGACCGAATCATACAACTCAGTCAGACCAATTTTGTTCATAATGTGACCGTTAGGGTTTTCGGTGGGACCGACATGTCAACTCGGTGGGACAGATATCATTAGGGTTAGGGCATAATGTAATCTCGGTGAGACTGATTACACAAACTCGGTGAGACTGATTTTGGTAATAGACTAACCAGAGAGTTGGTCAGGCAATCTCGGTGGGACCGATTCGCTCTCTCGGTAGAACCGAAATGTTACGAAAGGGAAACAGAGAGATTACAATCCCATCTCGGTGAGACCGAGATCTCTATCGGTGGGACCAAAAAGACTAGGGTTTGTGGCAGTGGCTATGCCAAGTGAACTCGGTAGCGCCGGATAAATCAAATCGGTGGGGCCGAGTTTACTTTTTGTTTGGGATATATCTGGATACGAGAAAGTGGTTGAGGGTTGTGGAGCATATCACTAAGCACTTTGAGCAAGAACCTCATTAAGCAACACCTCATCCCCTCTTAATAGTAATGGCTTTTCCTATGGACTCAATGTGACCCTGGATCACTAAAAATGAAATGTAGAGTCTTATGCTTTGAGCTTGAGCTAATTCTTTTGTCCTTAGCATTTTGAGGGGTCCACTTTCTAATCCATGCCATGCCAATCATTGAGCTTTTCCTCATATATTCTTCTTCAAGTAGCATTAGCTCAATGAGCTATATGTTGTTAGGAATTACCAAAACCACCCGGGGATACTTGCACTTTCAATGTCCCCCTTTTTGGTAATTGATGACAACATATAGATCAAAGCTTCAACAAATGATTCTAAGATTTAAAAACATCGTCGCTTTGAGAAGTATGTGATAAGCAAGAGCTCCCCCTAAATTTGTGCATTATTTAAAATTTTCTTTTGAATGCAAATGCACAATCGATTAGGATCATGGGTTACTCTTCCATGTAACATACATCTTGGTGGAGCGCTCAAAATGATAGAAATTAAAAGCATGCACTCATCACCAAGAAAGTGAATGATCATATATGGAATATAAAGGATATCATCATTCAACCAAATATTAATGAAGCATATGATCAACCACATGATCATATAAGTATCTCACAAGGACATAAGGTGTCGCACACAAGCACACAATAAAAGTAGTTCAACCAAAATAGCAAGAGAGATAAAAAGCAAGACACTCTCTCTCAAAGCCTATGATCTATACATTTTTCTCCCCCTTTGGCAACAAGTTACCAAAAAGTTTGAAAATTCATAGTCCTATACATCTCTCAGGCTTGGTCTTCGGGAGGAGTGGATAGAACTCCAAGGACGAAGACTTCCGATGAAGTAGTTGGAGCTGCTGGAGTGGGTGCTAGAGGTGGCACTGGAGCTGTAGCTGTTGGTGCTGACACTGAAGCTCTAGCATCTGATACTGGCACTACAGCAGACCTTGGACCTCGTGGCACACGCTTGAAAGCATCAGTGGTTGCTTTTCCTCTCCTCTTCTCTGCTTCCTCCTGAAGTTGCTCAACTGCAGTCTGAATCTCAGTCACCTTCAGATCAATATCATAGAATTTTGTTTCCACAATCCTCTCTAGGCTCTCCTAATTCTGAGTCAGGGTGTCCAAGCGCTTCTCAATCCTTAGTGTAGCTTGAATCGTATATCCAAGCTGATCTTGCTTGCTCTTCAGGAATACTTGAGATGCCTCTTCAGCAGTTGGCATTCTTGCAGCTTTCTCCACCCTTGCCTTCTCTCTCTTCTCATGTGCTTGCACAGATGATGGATCTTCCTCAGCCGTCACAATGGCATTGTCTTAAAAATCAGGATATATGGGTAGATGCTCCTTGTCTAGCAAATAAGTTCATGTGCCCATCTTAGAGTTGATGAGCTCTTGAATGTGTGGAGCATACCCACAACTTCTCTTCTGGTCAGCAGCAGTCCTCTTGATTGTTTCTACCATTAAGCTCATAACCTTGAACTTTTGAGGGACATCAAATAGTTGGAGCAGAATGATAGAATGCCCTCTGATCATCTTGTCATCTCTTGACTTAGGTAGCAGAGTGTGCCTCAAGATCCAGTTGATCGTAGGCAGACCAGGCAACAAGAAATGCACAGATCCAAGCTTGTGAGTTTCCAAAGCCTTGTCGGGGATCTCCTTGTACATGTTTGCCATGGAGTCATGGTCTTTCTTCTTCTTGGCATATACATCCAAGTCATCTTCATGCTCTGTAGGGGCATTGATCAACTTAGCCCATTCAGCAACTGTGGACTGGTACCTGGTACCCTCATACATCCAAACTAACCTCCCATCTGTATAGAAGTGGGCAGTGGAGTAGAACAGCAAGATCAACTCATCATTCCACTTGTTGAGCTTTTTTCCAACTAATTCATCAACTCCACATGCCTTAAATCTTTCATACACTCCAGGGAAGTGATCTTCATTTTCCCGGATGAACTCCCAGTCCACCCATTTCATGTCACACACTATGGGCTTCTTGTCAAGCAGAATGGTTTCATAGAAATGTTGTTGTTCCTTTGAATGGAACCTCTAATACACAGCAGTTCTCCTCCTGACAGCATATGGGTCATACTGTCTCCATTACCTCAATCCTGCATCTTTCCTGATGTGCATGTCCTCAGCGACTGGATGAGCATCACTATGGTCAGGAATTTTGGGCTTCAACTTCCGCAAAACATGGGATTCATCATCCTCTGCTTCAGCTTCAGGCACTGGGGCCTTGTTCTTTTCCTTAGTAGTTATACTCCCAGTGTTTCTCTTCGGCTTTGGGGGTTTCTGATATTGAGATTTGGGAGCAGACATGGGCTTAGATGTTGTGGCCCCTGATTTAATTGCATCTCCAATGAGCTTCTGAGCCTTAGGAGCTGGTGCAGCATACTCTTCTTCTTCTTCTTCTGAATCTCTCATATGGAGGATCTACCAAGTACTCTGGCAGTGGTCTTCTTGACCCTTTCCTTCCTTTTCTTACCTTCTCCAACTGCCTCTTCAGTTGGCTTGGAAGTTTCAGCAGTTGACGCTCTATCCTTTGACATGGGAATCCTCTTTGCTGGAGCCTTCTTGTGCATCCCTGGTTTTGTTGTAGCAGCCGAGCCATACTCTTTCTTCAACACCTTTTTCTTGGAGCTGACTTCTTCTTCAACAGCCACATAATCCTCATCCTCAGAATCTGAGGTCTTCTTCTTCCTTGTTCCGGTGGCTGCCTTGGGCAAGTTGCTTGGTGTGCTCCTGCTGCCCTCATCAGAAGTGCTAGAGGGAGTAGTGCCCTCACTCAAATGAACCTGCTCCTCAGACTTGTTCTAGCTGTCACTTTGATCAGACATCTTGCAGGCAAACTGTCAGCAGACCCTGCGAATATATTGTAGATGGGGTAGAGTAGATGAGCATCACAAAGAGCAGAATTTTTGCAAAACAGATGACTTAAAAACTTAGTTTTAGTTCTTCACAGAAGGCATTTCGGATCTACCGATTTGTAATCACGGTGATACCGAAGCATCTTTTAGAACCTAAACTAGTTAACTCGGTCAGACCGAGTCACAGTTCGGTGGCACCAAGACTGCTAGGGTTTCACAGAGAATCGAACTCAGTCACACCAATTTGCAATTTTCGATCAGATCGAAAACGCATGTGCAATGGCCTAAGCCAAATCGATGAGACCGATTTCTACAACTCGGTTGGTCCGAGATGAGTTCGGCGGAGACCTAACCCTAAATTTTCAAATCAAATCTAATCTACGGGTTGCTTTTGCCAGACATGATGATTTCATACGTGGAAAGAATCATGCCAAAGCAGTGTGCTATGAATCGGAGTTATGGAATAGCACAAAGATCAAGTTCATACCGTACTTCGGCGGTGGACTTGCTACGGCGGCAACGGCGGGGCAGATTGCCGTTGAAGGCAGCGGAGACCAGCGACGGGAGGTCGCTGGCGGCGAGAGGACGATCCAGAGACCCGAGGAGGCAGAGTAGGTCACGCGTGGGTGAAAGGTTTCGGAAAATTTTCCAAAATTTGACCCATCAGTATATATAACTTGACCCTGTCAGTGTGACCGAGTGGAACAACTCGGTGGCACCGAGATGCAAAACTGTGAGCAGTTACTGCAACTCGATGTGGTCAAAAAGTTCTAATCGGCTGCACTGAGATTGAAAACCTAGATTAACTTAGTGATCTCGGTGTGACCGAAATTAATGACTCGGTCATACCAAAATGCACAAAGAGGTTTTGGAAGTTTAAGTCTATGATGAATCGGGGACTCCGATTGCTCCTCACACAGAGTGGTTCGAATCTGACTTGATCAAACTTTGTGATGTAGCATGAATAGAGTTTGAGACGGGGAAAGCATAGATAGCTAGAGGGAGTTCTTAGGCATTCTTGTCCATCCATTTGGCAAAAGAGAAAAATCCAAACAATCAAAGGAACAAATGGATGTCCTTGAATGAGTAAAATATGCAACCAACATGATCACACAATAAGATGATGAATGAAATATGTGATAAAGCATGCACAAACAGTCTAGCATCTATTAAGGAATTTGGCAATGACCAAGTCATCTATATATGAGTATAGTGACTTAGGAGTCAAATGAGAACATTTGATCGCAGGTCATACTCATCGTTTAAGCACAAGTGGGGTTGCCACTTTTACATAAAGCATTGCTGTGTTCACACCATTAGAGTTGCTTTAGCTCAATATATTAGAGTAAAGCTCCCCCTAGATGTGATATCCCCCCTAAGTGTGATGAACTAACCTTGGGTTTTGTCGATGATGACTTCATGTAGGTGTTGAAGATGTAGATGCTCAATGTTGATGTAGATCCTTTGGAGCAATCCTTTGGAGTGAGTTGCACTTTCAATACCTACACGGGTTAGTCCCACAAGGAACAAACAAGGATATCCATAGACATAGAGTGATATTCACATGAGATGATGTCCATGAATGCATTAGGTTACCTTGTCCCTTGTCTTACCAACAAGAGGGTTTGTGACTCCTTGAACTAGTGCAAGATATGGAAGTTGTTTGCACTTGTCCTCGCCAAAATGATAAGAGTGACGTGTGTTGGTGGAGTCACCCTCAAGAACTCTCTAGTTCTTCTTCTTTGGGATCCACACCATCTTGATGGGAATCCTTGGAGTTGTAGTCGTACTTGATGAAGTAGAACTTGATGTAGTCTTGGGAACCCACTTGACCAAGGCTTTGCGAGCTTCCTCAAATGCATCAATCTCCTCTTGAAGCCTGTCCTTGCCTTTCAGCTTGTGGTCTTGTGGTGGAAGATCATCTTGAGCTTGTGTTCCTTGGAAAGAAGTAGGATCATACTTCTCTTGTTGAGGGACAAACTTCGTCTTGGGGTATTGATCTTCTTCCCACTCAACTCCATTGGCATTGAACTTTCGTTCAAAACAAACACCTTGATTCTTCTGGTGTCTTCCTTGCTTGCGTACAATTTCCTCAAATTGCTTACTTCCGGCAAGGCTCTTGTAAACACCTTTCTCTATAATTCCCTTCAATAAGCTATTTTCTTGCTCAAGTGTAACTTGGCTAAGAGAATCATTAGTGGAATCAAGAGAACTACTAGAAGCAACATCATTGATTTTAGCATGATTATTGTTACTACTAGAAGAAGAATATTTCTTACTCTTGTTGCTAAATTTAACTTGTGGCATGTAAGTAGACAAAAGTAAATGTTTGCCAATGTAAGAAGAACTTTTCTTGCGAAGATCATCTTTGATCGCCTTTAAGAACTCATACTCTTGCTCAAGGTTGAGCTTTTCAAAGCGTAGCTTCTCATGAGTCTTTAAAAGCTCTCGATGATTTTCCAAGGCAGTTTCATGAGCTAACTTAAGAGTGTTTAGCTCTTTAGCTAGACGCTCAATCTCCTTCTTATCATCGTCATTCGTTTTGTCTTGATTAGCATGATTAATAGCAAGTTCATCATAGTTTTCATCACTAGAATTGTCAACAAGTAAATCATCATCACCTAGCAAATCATGTTCATCACTATTGAAATCAACATACTCGGGGTGTGATACCTTTGGGCCTTTAGCCATGAAGCATCTTCCACTTCCTTCATTTGGTGACACAAATATTGTCGGGTCTGGGGTTCCGGCAGACCCTTGAGGTTCAAACACTAGGGTGCGCGCGAAGGTTTTCTCCCTATCGATCCACGCCCTAGCTCTCTAAGATCTCGCAGACGAACATGACGAACTCTCAATACAGGAAGACACAAGATTTATACTGGTTCGGGCCACCATTGTGGTATAATACCCTACTCCAGTGTGGTGGTGGTGGATTGCCTCTTGGGCTAATGATGAATAGTACAAGAGGAAGAACAGCCTCCTGAGGTCGAGGTGTTCTTCTGTTTGGTGAGCTTGTGTGTGTGAGGATCAGAATCAGCTGCCAACTTGCGATGGTGTCGATCCCATGCCCCTCATGGTGGTGGCTAGTTCTACTTATATAGGCCCTAGTCCTCTCCCCAAATATTGATCGGGAAGGGAGCCAACAATGGCCAATTCGGGAGGGGACAACTAGTACAAGCTATCCTGACAAAAGGTGGTCTTCGCCTGCAAAAGGCTCTGGTGATGACGCCGTCTTGGGCTCCATGGTGACCTCTGTCTTGCCGTCCTTCTGGTCCTGGTCTCGTTGCACCAATATGGAAACCTTGCTTGATGCCTCGGTACTCCGCGCTGGCGCTTGCCCCCTTAGCACCAAAGAGGAAACAAGGACGTTGCGCGCGCTGGCGCCCGCTCGGCACCCACCTGGCCTCGATCGTCATGGCTCATGTCACGAGGGGCCTCACGAGGTTTGCCTTGCCTTGATCTCTCCGCCCCTCGTGAGCTTGCCTGGCGAGGCTGCTCTTAAGGAGGTCTTCTGTCGTCCGCCCCGCGAGGCTTGGCCCCTTGCAAGGGTCTTGAATGTCTTGTTGATGAAGATGGGCAGTACGAACCTGTCAGCCCAGCCACGTCGTGGGCCAAAGGCAGGCAAGTCTGGGGAACCTCTTTCCCAGAACGCCGACAGTAGCCCCCGGGCCCAAGGCGCGCTCGGGCTTTGCTTTGAGGCAAAACCAAAGGGTCAAGTGTGTACCGCCGCGGGCCCCAAAAGCCTGCAGTCTCGGTTGAAGCGTGGCGGTTGATTGGACATGGGCGTCTCCGCTTCCCCACGCTGCCTTAGAATCCGCCTGCCTATGCGGCCCTCGCAACCTACACAGTTATTCTTCCATTGCGCACGCCTTGCTCCCTCGGTCCTTCTACTCCCTCGAGACTCTGCTCCACCTCTCCAATCTGACCTGCACTCCGCCTGCTTCGCTAACATGGCGCCAAAACAAGCAGACAAGGGGAAGAAGCCTCTGTCCCTGCCTGGTTTGCCTCCAGCCGCCGAGCCTGCAGTCGGCCGGTCCTTGGTGCTCATTGACGAGGCCATGGACAAGGTGCGCCCCATGCTCGCCACCAGTTTCAACGACTGGGGGGAGACGGTGGCTTGGCCTGCCTCTCACGCTCGTATTGCTCGGGCGGTCATCGAGGTCCCAATCTTCATTGATGTCCTCTGGGCAGGCCTGATCCCCCCTTCTCTGCCTTCTTCAACGCGGTGCTTGAGCATTACCAGATCCATGTGCTGCATCTCGACCCCCAATCCGTGACTCTCCTCGCTGTCTTCTCCTTCATGTGCGAATCCATGGTGGGCATTGCTCCCTCCGTGGCCCTTCTCCGCCACTTCTTCTTGCTGCATCTGACTGATCCCCAGCAAAGCTCGGGGTGCGTGAGCTTCCAGGCCGTGGCTGCGACGGCTGGCACAGGGATCGACTTCGAGCTTTCTCCATCCACACGCGATTTTCGGACACGGTGGGTATTCGTTGACACCAGTGTGCTCAGCCCTCTGCTCCAGGCCCGTCACTGCCCGCCGTTCCCCACTCTGGCTGGGGCCATGAGAGGCTCGCGAGCCCCCATCTTGCCCCTGT
The DNA here is from genome assembly GCF_003073215.2 of Triticum urartu. Classification (NCBI taxonomy): domain Eukaryota; kingdom Viridiplantae; phylum Streptophyta; class Magnoliopsida; order Poales; family Poaceae; genus Triticum; species Triticum urartu. The sequence continues at coordinate 271,061,573 of NC_053025.1, forward strand.
CTGGTTCAGGCTAAGGATGTTGAAGGACCGCGGCGTGACCGCACCGATGGTGGTGAAGGAGTTCATCAATTGTCGGGTCGCTCCGCTTCAGCGTCGTTCTCATTCGATGTTGACCTTGCTCAACAGCCAGGACCACATGATGCTTCAGGAGTCCGGGCTCCCCCTTGGGGCACGCCAAACTGTGCTCAAGGTACTGACATGTGTCTCTTTGCCGGACGACTTGCCTGGGAAGAACTGTCTGCTATACCAATGCAGGAACAAAGCCGAAATCGCTGCTGGCATGCCTTCCTTCGACGAGTGGGGGCTGTGTCCGGACGGCCTGGTGGGATAACGTGAGAACCCTGCCAGCGTGGTTCCCGTCTTGGTTGCTGTTGCCGAGATCGTCGCGAATGTGGGCGCGGGGGGACGAGTGCCACCAGAGGCTGGCGACTCGAGCGCTGATGTGCAGACGCCGCCTGGGGCTCCTGAGGTGTCGTCCTCAGGATACCATGATCCTGGGTCGCTGGTAGCTGAGGCGATGCAGCATGCGGCTCTCGAGGCCGAAACTCCGGAGGCCTCAGGAGGTCGTGGTGAGACGGCGCCCGGCTATTCTGCGCAGCCAGGCACCCCTGAAGCTGACCTCTTGAGGACTTCCCCGACTACTCCCCGCACTGGCCGCCACGTTCAACTCTTCGGCCGGCTTTGCATGGACTTCGAGGAGCTCCGCAAGAGGAAAGGATCTCCGAGTGGCAGCGGTACCTTCGGGCCATTGAAGCGACGAAAGTACATTGCCACTGACGAGTAAGTATCTTATCTTGGTGATCTTCCGTGTGCAGCCTTCCTTCCCCGACGATTGTCCCCTCAGGGCCCCTTCTGCCGAGGCCGTGAAGCCTCCTGAAGAGCAGCTCCCTCTCGTCCTGTCGGACTCGCCAAGCTCCAGTGCCACATGTTCGGGCGCCGCACATGGCGTGGGGTTAGTCATGGGAGTCGATCCGTCATCAAGGCGCCTCGAGCTCGGGCCTTCGTCGTCCTTTCTTCGCGGCCTTCCTCGGTGCGCAGCAGGCATGCCAAGGGCTCCTCTCCTGGTCGTGGTCAGCAGCAGGCTGTCCCTGTTCCCAGGGTCTTCTTCAAGCAGCGGGACCTGCTTGGTTTGGGCCCCTCGCGAGGGCCGGTCGGCGCCAGGGGCCGCGCCAGCCCCCAGCCCCCTACCGAGAGGAGGCGCTCCACACCGGGCATAGCCCACAACCCCTGTAGCAGAGGGCGAGATGGGCCGTGCACTTGAGTTCAAGCGCGTGCGGAGCGTCGTTCGCCACGAGATCTTCCAGGAGGCGATGGGAGCGATGGATCGATTTGGCGAAGAACTTGAGGGTGTCGACGCGCGCCTTGAGGCCGAGGGTCTTCGGTTGGCGGAGGAGCGGCACAAGCTGAAGGTGGCCATCAACCTTGGGCGCCACCAGCGTGAGCTAGACAACGCGAAGGCCGAGGCCTCCCTTGCGGCCTCCCGTGAAGCTTGCTCCCGAGCTCTGGAGGAGGCTCGTGAAGCTGACCGCCATCGTGTGGCTGCGGAGAAGCACATGTGGGAGCTCCACGCCTCGAGTGCGTCCCTCGAGCAGCAAGTGGAGGCGCGCAAGGCCGCCCTCGCGGCACTAAGGGGCACACCTGCCGAGTAAGATGAGGTCCGGAAGCGCGAAGTGACGCTGGCTCTGGAAGCCGTGGAGCGCAGCCTCGATCTTGAGCAACAAGAGACGAGGGAGCGTCAAGTTGCCCAAGCAGAGGATGCCGTCGGGGCTCGCGAGGCCCGAGTCCAGGAGGAAGTCGACCGCCGGCTAGCCGAGGTTCGCGCGAATCTTGAAGGTCAGCACACCTTGAAGATGACGCTTGCGGGAACTGTGGCAGCGGGCAGGACCGTCGCTCTCCGGCCCAGGTGAGATGAGGCGGAGAGGTGCGAGGAGGCCACGGCCGCCGCCCTGGTCACGGCGCAGGCGGACTTGGCCTCCGCCCACGCTGAGCTGCTTTCTCTTCAGAGGCGGGTTGACAACGTCGAGGCCGTCGCGCGGCAAAACAGGGAGGAAGTGCTTCAATAGAAGACGCTGGAGCGCGAGCACGCCCCCATGCTTCAGGGTCTCTGGAGCAAGGCTAATGCCGCCCTGGGCTTCATCTGTGATGAGAATGCACCACCTCCCCACTCAGATGACTACGCCAGTCACCTAACCATCTTCACCAACATGGTGACTTGCCTGGAAGCCTGGTCTAACAGGGCTCGCCAGCTCGTGGAGGAGAGAAGTCGTAGTCTGCTTGGGCGCGCGTTCTCCCGTGTCTTCAGCCACCTCCGGAACATTGACCTCGACTTCAATTTTGATGCAGCTATCGCTCCCGTGCCGAAAGCCATCCGGGGCGACTTGGCGCGGTGGGTTGAAGACCACGTGGATGCGCTAGTCGTGGCCTTCGCTTCTGACGATGACGGGGTTGTGGTTGCGACGGATGCAGGCGACATGGTTGATGACGGCGGCGTCGAAGCCGGCGAAGGCGGAGGCAACGCCAGCGATGGTGACAGCGATGCCAGCGGCGCATCTGAAGACGACATGGGGGATGCGGCGAGCGACGTATCCGGCTGATTCTCTATTTCCCTGTCATTTATCCTGTAAAAACATGGGCGTGGCCCTAGAAAACTGTAAGAGCATTTTGAGAGGGGGAGCCCCTCATGTAAACAATAGCAGCTTTTATCCTTTCATGCTAAATAGAGTTCGCGTTTTTGTGACCTTTAGGAGGCCGGGAAAAGGGTGTCGTTATGGTTTTATCATAGCTTTGGCAAGCCCAAACTGGCCCGAGGGATTGCAGGTTCTTGAAGAGCCCCAGATGCATCTATCGCCGCGCCCGAGAGGGCCGTGTGACAAGAGAGCGGCCGCCACGGCTCGAAACGCGTGCGGTTCGTGTGCTTCATGATCAGCTCGGCTCGCAAGGGGCCCGCGAGGGGGGAGCGACTGGCGTGAACTCCAAAATAAGGCAAGAACAAACTGCAAGAAATAACTCGAATGAGTAAAGGCATCCCCCGCGTGCGTCAAATGAAAACTTGACTTCAACTTAAATCCAAATCCAGAGGCAAGGTTACAGAAAAGAGATCCAAAGCAAATGGCCGCGTCCGGTGCCTATACTAGTCTTCGACGTCTTCTCACCAGCGCGGAGCTAAGTGCTGCCACTAGGTGTGGGAGGGAGCCCCCGAGGCCCGAGGGCGGCTCTCCGGAGACTCCGGGGCGTGTACAGCCCCACTCATTATTACGTGAGAGTGTCACGGGCGGAGATCTTCATAGACACTGGGCCTTGCTTCATAGGAACCAGCCTTGCTTCATTTCGCCAGGTGAGGGCCCCGCCTTGCGCCACCCTCTACCACCGCTAGGATGACCGGAAGCCTGGACGGCCCAGCGAGGGCAGAGGGGACGCCAGCGGCGCCCTCGGCGACCACGGGTCCTCTGTCGATGTAAAGGTCGGGGTCGCCACCCCGGCAGAGGGCCTACCTCCGGGTGTTTCCTTGCACCCCGCGACTCGGGGAGGGGCCTTGCTCCTGCCCCCCTTCCGCGCAGCCCCCAGCGGGTTTCTCCTGTCAGGGCAGGCATTGCCGTGCCGGAGCCACCGTTTGGCGCCGTAGCCTAGTTCATCCATGACTCATGATTAGCATAAGCTTGCTCCTGAGGGATTAGTGGTACCATGTATCTGTCATCGACGGCACGGTCGGCGGGGCTCTCCAGCGGCTCTTGGAAGGCTTCAGCTCCCAATGCCTCCTCCTCCCACAAGCCGGGGTCGCCCTCCGGCGTGTACTCCTAGTCCATCATGCGGGGCACATAGGCTTCCGGGGCTGTCACCCCAAACACATCTCCGTAGTGCCCCATGCTCCACGTCACCCGACCCAGCATGGCGTCCTGAGGGTGATAGTGCGACGCCTCGCTACGGCCGTGGGGGGCAACGCTCATGCCCATGCTCATCAGAGGCGGCGCGGGGGCAACGGGGCCCCCGGCGCTGCCGGCCGCCCTGGCGATGGCGAAGCCCCCGGGCACTCCCGAGAGCACGCGGCCGCGGCCCAGCCCATCATGAGGTCCAGTATCGGCTCGGGACGGGACCAGGCAGCAAAAAGGCGGTGCTCCTGATGCCGCTGCATCCAGCAGCTCAGCGACATGTTCCAGCAGTGCGTCGCATCCGCTCTCCATCAGCCGGCACTGCAACAACTCCCGCGCCACCATGAGCGCGGCCCACATGTTCGCTGCTCTCGCCGGGTGTGTGGCGCCATTGCTGCGGCGTGGCTTGAGGCCCTTGAAGTGGCTCGTGCTTGTCGTGGATTGGGGGTGGATGACGCCTGGCCGCGCAGCCCGTGCCCCGCAGCGTTAGGCGGCGCTCGCACCGCCTGGAGCGCGGGGTTGAGATCTTCATGGGCAGGTGGCACCGCCCAGGCTGGCCAGGCTACCCATTGGCCGGAGTCGGCCCTTGTGTTGCCGGACATCGGGGCCACAGAGCGTTGACGGGTCGATTGGTGGGGAAGAGACTCTGGCGCACCACTACCTGGCGCGCCAAATGTCGGATCTGGGGTTCCGGCAGACCCTTGAGGTTCGAACACTGGGGTGCGCGCGAAGTTTTTCTCCCTATCGATCCACGCCCTAGCTCTCTAAGATCTCGCAGACGAACATGATGAACTCTCAACACAGGAAGACATAAAATTTATACTGGTTCGGGCCACCGTTGTGGTGTAATACCCTACTCCAGTGTGGTGATGGTGGATTACCTCTTGGGCTAATGATGAACAGTACAAGAGGAAGAATAGCCTCCTGAGGTCGAGGTGTTCTTGTGTTTGGTGAGCTTGTGTGCGTGAGGATCGGAATCAGCTGTCGACTTGTGATGGTGTTGATCCCATGCCCCTCATGGTGGTGGCTAGTTCTACTTATATAGGACCTGGTCCTCTCCGCAAATATTAAGCGGGAAGGGAGCCAACAACGGCCAATTCGAGAGGGGACAGCTAGTACAAGCTATCCTGAAAAAAGGTGGTCTTCGCCTGCAAAAGGCTCTGGTGATGACGCCGGCTTGGGCTCCATGGTGACCTCCGTCTTGCCGTCCTTCTGGTCCTGGTCTCGTTGCACCAATATGGAAACCTTTGCTTGATGCCTCGGTACTCCGCGCCTGCGCTTGCCCCCTTATCACCAATGAGGAAACAAGGATGCTGCGTGCGCTGGCGCCCGCCTAGCCTCGATCGTCATGGCTCACGTCACGAGGGGTCTCGCGAGCTTTGCCTTGCCTTGATCTCTCCGCCCCTCATGAGTCTGCCTGGCAAGGCCACTCTTGAGGAGGTCTTGCATCGTTCGCCCCGCGAGGCTTGGCCCTTGCGAGGGTCTTGAATGTCTTGTTGATGAAGATGGGCCTTACGAACCTGCCAGCCCAACCACGGCGTGGGCCACAAGCAGGCAAGTCTGGGGACCCCCGTTCGCAGAACACCGACAAATATGTCATAGGAGTTGGTTGACACAAGTGCTAGACCGGCAACACCTTCATCTTGAGTATATTCGGAGTCAGAGTGATAACTTCTCTCGGAGTGATCGTCGGAGTCGGAGCCGGATACCCATTCACCTACTTGAGCTTGATGTCGTCGTTTTGTGTGGCCCCTTTATGATTTGTCCTTCCTTTCCGAATCCTTGCTTCTCCGTGATGTTCTTCGTTCATAATGGTCATCTCTACTCCTTCTCTCTCTTGGTGGTGATTCTTCTCTCCTACTCCTTCTTTTGGGAGAACCTTCTCTTCTTTTGTAGGGAGTCGTACACTCATTGGAGTAGTGTCCGGGTCTTCCTCAATTGTAGCAATTACGTTCACAACTTGAAGATCTTTTGTCATTGTAGGACCTTGACTTGGAACTTCTTTCCTTGCTTCTACTCTTGTAGAACTTGTTGAAGTTCTTCACCATTAGGCTCAATTCTTCATTGAAGTTCTGTTTCTCACTTGATGATGTGGGAGCATCACATGAGTCTTTGTAAGCACCACTTGACTTTTTGTGAAGCTCTTCCTTATCCTTGAGTGACATCTCATGAGCAACAATCCTTCCGATGATTTCCATTGGCTTGAGATCTTTGTAGTTGGGCATCATTTGGATCAACGTGCACACGGTATCATATTTTCCATCCAAGGCTCTTAGGATCTTCTTGAGGATGAATCTATCGGTCATCTCTTCACTTCCTAAGCCAGCAATCTCATTTGTGATGAGAGCAAGCCTAGAGTACATTTCAGCGACACCTTCACCATCCTTCATTTTGAACTTGTCAAGTTGACTTTGAAGCACATCTAATTTGGATTCCTTGACGGAGCCGGTACCTTTGTGCATATCAATCAAAGTATCCCAAATTTCCTTTTCATTTCTCAAGACGGCTCATGTTGTTGAATTCTTCGGGGCACAATCCGTTGAAGAGAATATCACAAGCTTGAGCATTGTATTGCAGCATCTTCAACTCTTCCGCGCTATCCTCACGGTTCGGTTCCCTCCCATCAAAGAATTCACCTTGCAAGCCAATACACACAATAGCCCAAATGGCGGGGTTATGTACAAGAATATGCGTTTTCATCTTATGCTTCCAACTAGCAAAATTAGTACCATCAAAATAAGTACCTCTACACAGGTAATTTCCCTCACTAGACGCCATACTCTCCTAGGTTGTGAAACCAAGGCTATGATCACCAAAGCTATGGAAATCAAGGCAAATGGAGACCAAAGCTCTGACACCACTTGTAGGATCGAAAGTACGTCTAGAGGGGGGTGATTAGACTACTTGACCAAATAAAAATCTAGCATTTTCCCAATTTTAATTCTTGGCAGATTTTAGCAACTTAGCACAAGTCAAGAAAACAACCTACACATGCAATTCTAAGAGTATAGCAGTGAAATGTAAAACAATTGCATATGAAGATAAAGGGAGGAGTTTGGAGGGAGCAAACGCAATGTAGACACGGAGATTTTTGGTGTGGTTCTGATAGGTGGTGCTATCGTACATCCACGTTGATGGAGACTTCAACCCACGAAGGGTAACCGTTGCGTGAGTCCACGGAGGGCTCCACCCACGAAGGGTCCACAAAGAAGCAACCTTGTCTATCCCACCATGGCCATCGCCTATGAAGGACTTGCCTCACTAGGGTAGATCTTCACGAAGTAGGCGATCTCATTGCCCGTACAAACTCCTTGTTTCAACTCCACAATCTTGACGGAGGCTCCCAAGTGACACCTGACCAATCTAGGACACACCACTCTCCAAGAGGTATCAAATGGTGTGTTGATGATGAACTCCTTGCTCTTGTGCTTCAAATGATAGTCTCCGCAACACTCAACTCTCTCTCATAGGATAGGATTTGAGTGGAAAGCGGCTTGGCGAAGGCTAGAGATCAAGATTTATGTGGTTGGAATGAAGTATCTTGACCTCAACACAAGTGTAGGTGGTTCTCTCTCAGAAAATGTATGTTGGAAGTGTAGGCAAGTTCTGATGGCTCTCTCCACGAATGAGGAGTGGGTGGAGGGGTATATATAGCCTCCACACAAAATCTAACTGTTACAGACAAATCACCAAACTCGGTGGGACCGAATCATACAACTCTGTCAGACCGATTTAGTTCATAATGTGACCGTTAGGGTTTTCGGTGGGACCGACGTGTCAACTCGGTGGGAACGATATCATTAGGGTTAGGGCATAGCGTAATCTCGGTGAGACTGATTACACAAACTCGGTGAGACCGATTTTGGTAATAGACTAACCAGAGAGTTGGTCAGGCAATCTTGGTGGGACCGATTCGCTCTCTTGGTAGAACCGAAACGTTACGAAAGGGAAACAGAGAGATTACAATCCCATCTCGGTGAGACCGAGATCCCTATCAATGGGACCGAAAAGACTAGGGTTTGTGGCAGTGGCTATGTCAAGTGAGCTCGGTGGCGCCGGATAGATCAAATCGGTGGGGCTGAGTTTGACTTTTGGTTTGGGATATATTTGGATACGAGAAAGTGGTTGAGGGTTGTGGAGCATATCACTAACCACTTTGAGCAAGAACCTCATTAAGCAACACCTCATCCCCTCTTAATAGTAATGACTTTTCCTATGTACTCAATGCGATCTTGGATCACTAAAAATGAAATGTAGAGTCTTGTGCTTTGAGCTTGAGCCAATTCTTTTGTCCTTATCATTTTGAGGGGTCCACTTTCTAATCCATGCCATGCCAATTACTGAGCTTTTCCTTTCATCTTCAAGTAGCATTAGCTCAATGAGCTATATGTTGTTAGGAATTACCAGAGCCACCCGGGGATAGTTGCACTTTCAATCGGTTTGACAAGCTATTATGCAAGCACTCGGCACTAGGTAATGTCTTAATTTCGTGCAAACATAATATAAACAAAGGCATAATTTTTCAATAAATGTGTACCTTGTCTCAGCGTCCAATAAACGTCGGCTCAAATAAGTAATAACATGTTCCTTTCCTCCGGTCTCTTGAGTCAAAACAGAAACAATAACACGTTCTTCCGCTGCAATATAAAGCCTAAAGGGCTCTTTATGTTTCGGATCTTTTAACACAGGAGGAATGCACAAATAATCTTTCATCATATCAAAGGGTTCTTGCTGTTTTGCCCCCCAAGTAAAATTAGTTTCAATTCTTTAACCGAGTGGGAGTGAATGTGTCAACCTTCCCTGACAAGTTGGCTATGAATATTCTCAAATAGATGACTTTGCCAAGCAATTTGTGCATATATCTCTTGCATGTTGGAGCCTCCACCTTTTGTATAGCTTCTATCTTTTTTGGATCAAATTTCTATGCCATCTTGATGAATAATGAAACCCAAAAACTTTCCAGCCAATACACCGAAAGCACACTTCAAAGGATTCATCTTTAGTCCATATTTTTTCATTCTCTCAAAAGGTAAGCGCAAATCGGCTAGATGAGATTCAAAAGCATCTGATTTGACAACAATATCATCCAGATAAACCTCAAGTATAACAGTAAGTAAATCATGAAAAATTAAATTCATAGCCCTTTTATATGTGGCACCGGCATTTTTTAATCCAAAGGTCATCACTGTCCACTCAAATAAACCAAGGAAACCGGGACACCGAAAAGCCGTTTTGGACATGTCCTCTTCGGCCATAAAAATATGGTTATACCCCGCATTACCATCAAGAAAGCTAATGACCAGATGTCCAGAAACATCATTAATAAGCATATCGGCTATAGGCATGGGATACTCATCTTTGGGTGTAGCTCTATTCAAATCTCTGAAATCTATGCACACCCTCAACTTGCTGAAGCCTTTATTCTACACTAGTACAATGTTAGAAAGCCACTCGGCATACCTGCAAGGTCTAATAAAATTAGCTTTAAGAAAACGACTGATCTCTTCCTTGACCCGGTCATATGTTTTTCGATTAAACATTCTGGACGGTTGCTTGTATGGTCTAAAACCGGCCTTTATAGGTAACCGATGCTCCACTAGCTCTCGGCTTAAACCTGGCATCTCATGATGTTCCCATGCAAAGCAACAAATATATTCTTTCAACATCTCGATCAACTTAACTTTTTGATCGACTCTTAAATTTTTGTTTACAAATGTCGGCCTAGGAATTGAACCATCTCTTATATCTATCTCTTCTAATGGATCGGCCGATGTAAAACCTTGTCCTAATTTATCCATATCATCTAACTCTTATATGGACTCATACATATCGTTCTCATTGGACCGATATTCTACAAGACGCTTCTATAACCACTCTGAGTTAGGATCCATTTAAATACATCATAACTTGGAGCCGATTACCACCTACCAGCTTCAAAGAAACTGGCACGAAAACACTTTTTGTAGCGCTAAGAAAATCAAATTCTGATAAGTCGCGCCCTGTCAAGCAAGTAGCATTGGGATGTTGCCAATCCACAGATGCATCGACCGAATTATCCACATGAACGACTTCCACTTCATCATTAATGCACTGAATTAAAAACCGGTGCATAGTAGATGGCTTGCATTGGTTTGCATGAACCAAATCGCGGCCTAATATCACATTGTAGTTACCTTGCACCTCGGTGACAAAGAATGCAGTAGCCACCGTTTTGCTTCCCACCGTAAGCTCCACATGCATCACACCTTTGGCTTTAGTTTTCTCTTTGCCTTCAAATCCATTAAGCACCACGTTGGTCTTTATTAACTCTTCATCACGTATCCCCAATTTTTTGAAGACTGAATATGGCATAAGATTCACCACAGCACCACCACCGACAAGCATTCTAGCAACCGGCGATCCATTAATATGAGCTTTAAGGAACAATGGCTTCAAGTGCATCACCTATTCTTTTGGCTTCCTGAATATAGCATTTTTAGGACCAAAATCTAGCTAAGCTACTTCCCCTTCTTCATCTATAACACAAAATTCAGCGGGTAAGTAATACACCATATTAATATCCATACCTTCATGAACCGGTGTAGACTAATAATCAAGCATTTCATCTCCTTCCTCAAACATGTCCACCGACTCTGAAATATCACCAAGGAAAGATGAAGTAATAGGCGAATTGGATGATGTAATAGTAGCCAGATCGTCCTCCGTTGGTGGTGTAGGTGTTGCTATGATCAATGCAGAAGCTGCTACATTTTCATTTTGCTTAGGCCTCGACACTTGTTTTTGTGCCATGGTCAGACTGGAGGGACACCACTTAGGCTGAGTATATTTTAGATCCCTCATCTTGGCCTTGCTTGTGCTAGCTTCATAATCATTAGCCATGGGACCTTGCTGGAAAGCAGCCACACCCTTATTAGAATTAGCCGGATTATCAACAATAATCGGCCCTTTGGTTGTTAACTCTTTAGTGCCTACCATAATAGTTTCAGCACTAGTACTCTTCTCCGTTTGCTTGCTAGGCTCTGAAATTTCAACACTTGGTGACTTAGCATGCCACACTTGCCTACTGAACCTTTTTTGATTATCTTGCATTGGCCGATTAACACCATTGTTCAAACGACCTTGTGTGGTATAAGAAAGCCTCTCATGAACAGGCCTCCTTGGTTTTGCCAACCCGAATGAAACACATAAGGGGCCATTGGGGGCTGCCGCCACCCTCCATTGAAGTGTCCCATATAGTATGGCGCATAGGGGGGTCGCGCCATCCATGGTCTCGGTGCCCATGACCCATATTGCCTTGCATGATACTCAAATTCTTCCCGATGAGGTGACCTTGAGCGCTTCAAATTTTATGACCGGTTAGAGCTAGAACCGGCCGCTTGATTAGCATATTTGGGTAGCAACATATCAAAAGTTGGCTTGATTCTCTTGCGCCGCACTTTAGCTTCATTCGTCTTCCACTTGCCAACCTCTGGACTCTTGGGCTTAACAAATTTGACAAGAGTGCTCTCTTGCACTTGTGGTTGCCCCCCGAGTGTAGGATTCTTGATGGTGATTTTGATTACCTCCTTGCCACTGGGTTGCTTGTCAAGCACAACTTGTCTTCCCAAGACCTTGTCGATCTCCTTATTTTTCCTGGGCTCACCAATGACAATATTATTTTATTAGCTGATTTGGCTATGTTGGGCCGAATTAACATCTTCTTCCCCTCCAAGTCCATGGTGTTCATTGGGAAAGGCAGCTTATTAACTTGCATCTCAGAAAAATTCAATCGTTCGTCATTAATGGCTGATTGTATCTGTCATCGAAAAACATTACAATCATTAGTGGCATGAGAAAAATAATTATGATACTTGCAATAAGCACGCCGTTTCAGCTCTTCAAATGGCGGTAAAGTATGACATGTTCTAATAATCTTGGCTTGCAACAAAGCATCAAATATTTTATCACACTTAGCAATGTTGAAAGGAAATTTCATCTCTTCATCATGATTCCTAAGAATCGGCTTTAAATCATTGCAAATAAATGGTTTGGCCTTAGATGGCCAAACAACTTCAGCAACATAAATATCACCCTCATCGTCCGAGTGGTCACTATCATACTCAACCATATTCATTTCAGGACAATCAGTTTTATCCATGCTAAGATCTTTGCTTCGACTATCTTGAGCCAAAGCCCTTTGCAATACTTGGTTGGTATTTAAAAACTCATACCCTTCTAACCTTTTTCTATTGTGAGTTCTCAAACCACTAAGCACAAGCTCATCCAAACATCGCTCGGTTATCACCAAACTATGGCACTAATTTTTTGTATCTCTAAATCTTTTGACATAATCGGAGACTGATTTTGTTGGGGAAGATAGAATGCAATTTCAAAAAAATTCCTATGATCACCCAAGATCTATCTAGGAGATGCATAGCAACGAGAGGGGGAGAGTGTGTGTACGTACCCTCGTAGACCGAACGCAGAAGCATTAGGTTAACGCGGTTGATGTAGTCGAACGTCTTCACGGTCCAATCGTTCTAGTACCGAATGTACGGCACCTCCGAGTTCGGAAAACGTTTAGCTTGATGAAATCCCTCGAACTCTTGATCTAGCAGAGGGTCGAGGGAGAGTTTCGTCAGCACAATGGCATGGTGACGGTCATGGTGATGTGATCTGCGCAGGGCTTCGCCTAAGCACTACGACGCTATGACTGGAGGAGTAAACTGTGGAGGGGGCACCACACACGGCTAAGAGAACAATTGATGTGCCATGAGGTGCCCTCCTACCCCCGTATATAAAGGAGGGGAGGAGGAGGCCCGCCACCAAGGGGCGCACCATGGGGGTGGGGGAATCCTACTAGGACTCCACTCCTAGTAGGATTCGCTCGCCCCCCTTTTTCCTTTCTCATCGGAGGGTAAAGGAAGGAGAGGGAGAGGGATACGGAAAGGAGGGCGCCGCCCCCTCCCCTAGTCCAATTCGGACTCCCATTGGGGGGGCATGCGGCCACCCCTTGTGGGCTCCGCTCTCTCTCCATTAAGGCCCATGTAGGCCCAATAATTCCCCGGGGGGTTCCGGTAACCCCTCGGTACTCTGAAATATACCAGAACCTTTCCGAAACCATTTCGGAGTCCGAATATCATCATCCAATATATCAATCTTTACCTCTCGACCATTTTGAGACTCCTCGTCATGTCTGTGATCTCATCCAGGACTCCGAACAAACTTCGGTCACCAAACACATAACTCATAATACAAATCGTCATCGAACATTAAGCGTGTGGACCCTACGGGTTTGAGAACTATGTAGACATGACCGAGACACTTCTCCGGTCAATTACCAATAGCGGAACCTGGATGCTCATATTGGTTCCTACATATTCTACGAAGATCTTTTATTGGTCAAACCGCGATAACACGATACATTATTCCCTTTGTCATCAGTATATTACTTGCCCGAGATTCGATAGTCAACGGGTCTGGAACATTCAGATCCTTATGTAGTTTGCAAATATCTATGTCTCCCTCCTTGACTTGATCGCTTATTAAATTGAAGCGTCTCATGACGTGTTTGGTTCTCTTGTGAAATGTGGATTCCTTTGCTAAGGCAATTGCTCAAGAATTTTCACAAAAGATTTTCATTGGACCCAATGCACTAGGTATTACACCTAGATTGGATATGAACTCCTTCATCCAGACTCCTTCATTTGCTTCCACCGAAGCAGCTATGCTCTCCGCTTCACACGTAGATCCCGCCACGATGCTCTTCTTGGAACTGCACCAACTTGCAGCTCCACCATTCAATATAAATACGTATCCGGTTTGCGACTTTGAGTCATCCAGGTTAGTGTCAAAGCTTGCATCAACGTAAGCATTTACGACAAGCTCTTTGTCACCTCCATAAACGAGAAACGTATCCTTAGTACTTTTCAGGTATTTCTAGATGTTCTTTACCATTGTCCAGTTATCCACTCCTGGATTACTTTGGTACTTCCCTGCTAAACTTATAGCAAGGCACACATCAGGTCTGGTACACAGCATTGCATACATTATAGAACCTATGGCTGAAGCATACGGAATGACTTCCATATTATCTATATCTTCTGCAGTGGTCGGGCATTGAGCTTGACTCAACTTCACACCTTGTAACACAGGCTTCACCTAGGTCTTTCATTGAAAAAATCTTATTCAAGTATCCTTTTATGCTATGAAAAAATTCTGTATTATTTCCAATCAACAATATGTCATCCACGTATAATATTAGAAATGCTACAGAGCTCCCGCTCACTTGTAAATACAGGTTCTCCAAAAGTCTGTATAAAACCATATGATTTGATCACACTATCAAAGCGTACATTCCAACTCCGAGAGGCTTGCACTAGTACATAAATGGATCACTAGAGCTTGCACACTTTGTTAGCACCTTTAGGATCGACAAAACCTTCTGGTTTCATCATATACAACTTTTCTTTAGGAAATCCATTAATGAATGCAGTTTTGACATCCATTTGGCAAATTTCATAATCATAACATGATTCAGACAGACTTAAGCATCTCTATGGGTGAGAAGGTCTCATCATAGTCAACTCCTTGAACTTGTCGAAAACCTTTTGCAACAAGTCGAGCTTTGTAGACAGTAACATTACCATCAGCGCCAGTCTTCTTCTTGAAGATCTATTTATTCTCTATGGCTTGCCGATCATCGGGCAAGTCAACCAAAATCCATACTTTGTTCTCATACATGGATCCCAACTCAGATTTCATGGTCTCAAGCCAATTCGCGGAATTTGGGCTCATCGTCGCTTCCTCATAGTTGGTAGGTTCATCATGGTCTAGTAACATGATTTCCAGGACAGGATTACCGTACCACTTTGGTGCGGAACGTACTCTGGTTGACCTATGAGGTTCGATAGTAACTTGATCTGAAGTTTCATGATCATCATGATTATCTTCCTCACTAATTGGTGTAGGTATCACTGCAACTGATTTCTATGATCAACTACTTTCCAATTCAGGAGAAGGTACTATTACCTCATCAAGTTCTACTTTCCTCCCACTCACTTCTTTCGAGAGAAACTCCTTCTCTAGAAAGGATCCATTCTTAGCAACGAATATCTTGCCTTCGGATCTGTGATAGAAAGTGTACCCAATAGTTTCCTTTGGGTATCCTATGAATATGCATTTCTCCGAGTTGGGTTCGAGCTTATCAGGTTGAAGCTTTCTAACATAAGCATTGCAGGCCCAAACTTTAAGAAACGGCAGCTTAGGTTTTTTGCCAAACCATAGTTCATATGGTGTCATCTCAACGGATTTAGATAGTGCCCTATTTAACTTGAATGCAGCCGTCTCTAAAGCATAACCCCATAATGATAATGGTCAATCGGTAAGAGACATCATAGATTGCACCATATCTAATAAAGTATGGTTACGACGTTCAGACACACCATTACGCCGTGGTGTATTCCAGGTGGCATGAGTTGCGAAACTATTCCACATTGTTTCAAATGAAGACCAAACTCATAACTCAAATATTCACCTCCGTGATCAGATCATAGAAACTTTACTTTCTTGTTACGATGATTTTCCACTTCACTCTAAAATTCTTTGAACTTTTCAAATGTTTCAGACTTATGTTTCATTAAGTAGATATACCCATATCTGCTCAAATCATCTGTGAAGGTCAGAAAATAATAATACCCGTAGCGAGCCTCAACGCTCATCGGACTACATACATCATTATGTGTTATTTCCAATAAGTCAGTGGCTCGCTCCATTGTTCCGGAGAACAGAGTCTTAGTCATCTTTCCCATGAGGCATGGTTCGAAAGCATCAAGCGATTCATAATCAAATGATTCCAAAAGCCCATAAACATGGAGTTTCTTCATGCGCTTTACACCAATATGACCTAAATGGCAGTGCCAAAAATAAGTTGCACTATCATTATTCACTTTCAAATTTTGGCTTCCATATTATGAATATGTGTATCACTATGATCGAGATTCAACAAAAATAGACCACTCATCAAGGGTGCATGACCATAAAAGATATTACTCATGTAAATAGAACAACCATTATTCTCTTATTTAAATGAATAACCGTCTCGCATCAAACAAGATCCATATATAATGTTCATGATCAACGCTGGCACCAAATAACAATTATTCAGGTCTAAAATTAATCCCGAAGGTAGATGTAGAGGTAGCGGGCCGACGGCGATCACATCGACCTTGGAACCATTTTTGACGCGCATCGTCACCTCGTCCTTAGCCAATCTTCATTTAATCCATAGCCCCTATTTCGAGTTGCAAATATGAGCAACAGAACCAATATAAAAGACCCAGGCGCTACTACAAGCATTAGTAAGGAACACATCAATAACATGTATATCAAATATACCTTTCACTTTGCCATCCTTCTTATCCGCCAAATACTTGCACTACAAGAATACTGTTAATGCATGACGGATTGGATCCGTCATCAACCTGTGCAATACTGTCATGAAAGGGTATGTGTGACGGATTTAAATTCTGTCATGTATATCACGTCATAATTTGACCGCTGCACGTTCCTTGACGGACCATCCAAAACCGTCATGGACCATGACGGTTCTTGACCGTCATGGGTGGCACTTAACTAACCATGCTCACAACGACATTAACTTGTGTGCCACATCAGCATCTAACATGGATCCGACGTGGCAGCCCATGTCATAATCGGCCCAACAAGAATCTAGCTCGCTAAATTTTAGCTCCATGCAAGACTAACACACATGTCGTAATCAGCCCAATTTGTTTTGTCCCATTAAATTTTAGAACTGGTCGAGTGGTTTTCAATCTCAATGATAGCCCATCTTATTTCTCTTGTTTTGTAGAAATTCTAATCCAGAGACACTATAATTTTTTCAGAAAATGTATGATCATGCCATTACATAAAAGGAAAAAAATATAAACATAACAAAAAATAGTTACACAAAAAACTTGAAATTATGGATATTTCTGGACAACACATTGGTCAAATACTAGAAAAACAAATTACATAAAAAAATACTAGAAAAACAAAAGAAACTAAAAACTACAAACACCCTTCATTAATTCTACAGCCACCGCCATGATACAAAAAGGGAAAAACTCTGCAGCCACCACTGCTGAGCTCAGCGCTCGCCGGACGACCATCGGGAGTCATTCTCGTGCTTTTCTGGACGTAGATCCGGCCATCCCCGCTGGCGTCATCGGAGAGAACCTTATCCACCAATATCTTGCCTCGATTCATGCTCGAGATTGCCCGCGCATCGACAAAACTTAAGACAACCTCAAAAAAATCAAAAGCAGAGAGGAAAGGGGACCTGGTGGGGTGAGCGGCTCAAATCCCGTCGCGGTCAACGGAGAAGCCGATGATGAGGACAGTGTAGGCGACGGATGCGGGGCCCGAAGAGGAGATAGCGCCCCAGCACAGCGCAGCCCTTGGCGACATGGCCCGGTAGCGGATCTGTGCAGCCCCCGTGGTTCAGCACTCCAACGACAGGGTAGCCCGCTCCCTGTAGCGACATGGCGACGACCTGCGTCAACGAGACCTTAGGGGCTGGATCTGGCCGGTGGGGAGAGAAAGGGGCAGGGGAGGCTAGAGGTGAGGAAAGGGGATGCTGGTGGTTGCAGTAAGGGTGTAGGAAGGTAGGACGGCTGTGGCTGCGCGTGATCCGCCCACGGTTGTCATGGACTCACGGATCTCGGCATGATTTGGCCGGAGAAGAGGAGACTGCGGCGGCGCGGTGGGAGTGTAGGGGGCGCTGCCGGTTGATGGGTAGGTGGGGACGGCGGGGAGGCGTCGAAACAGGAGGATGGGAGGATATGGGTACGGCGGGCTAGCGGCATGAGAGGAGGGATGTGGGGTGGTGCAGCTGGGGGACGCGCTGGTGCAGCAGCGGAGATTTGGATCACGGGAATCGGAGAGGATTTCGCTGTAGAAGAAAAGGCAGCGGCTCGTGGGTGGGCTGAAGAACATACGAGAAAGAGGGGAAGGCTTGCTTGCCGTCATATCTCACAGCAGCGGACGGTTTAGATCTGTGATCCGTGGGATGGTTTGCTCAACCAATCACAGCGCAAGTTGTTCCTCACATTGGATCGCCACGTCGGTAGGAGCAGTCCGTTTCCTTGAAAAAAAGAATAGCAGCAAGGCGTGACAGTTTGGACATCGTTTAACAAGCCCTCCAACTATAACTCGTTCCATGAGTTTCTCCTCGTCCACCATGACAGTATAGACAAGAGGTTAAACATATATTTTGTTGATTTCTATATACGTGAAACTAAAAATTATAATCATATTTTATTGAGTAAACACAAATTAATTTTTGGAGTCACATATTCTATATATAGTTGTTGTGCATGATTGCAAAGTTTTGTGTCTGCAGTCTGTCACACCATGATTTCTTAACCATTTGGTATTGGAGTATTCAAGTAGGTCCGATTTACACGATCCGATCCAAGGCGCACATTTTTTTTACTAAAACGTCCACTGTAGGTGTATTACCAAAGGTAAGCATCCAAATGCTCCTTTAGTTAGTCCTGGTTGAATTTCCTTTTACTAAAATTTATAATATATTGTCTCTAGCGAAAAAACAAAGGCCATATGGGCTTCAAAGAGTTCTGGGTACATTCGCATCTTGGTGATCAATGACGATTTCTGTGACGGATTAAAGAAAGCTGTCATCGACTGTGACGGATTTTTAGAATGTCACCCGAAATCCGTCATGGATTAACAGGTTTCTTGTAGTGTTGGGGCAGTTCCGCTTCCAGTGACTAGTCCCTTTGCAGTAGAAGCACTCAGTTTCATGCTTAGGTCCAGACTTGGGCTTCTTCCCGGGAGTAGCAACTTGCTTGCTATTCTTCTTGAAGTATCCCTTCTTCCCTTTGCCCTTTTTCTTCAAACTAGTGGTCTTGTTAACCATCAACACTTGATGCTCCTTCTTGATTTCTACCTCCGTAGCCTTTAGCATCGGGAAGATCTCGGGAATTGTCTTTTCCATCCCTTGCATGTTATAGTTCATCACGAAGCCTTTATAGCTTGGTGGAAATGATTGAAGAACTCTGTCAATGACACTATCATTAGGAAGATTACCTCCCAGTTGAGCCAAGTGGTTATGGTACCCAGACATTCTGAGTATGTGTTCGCTGACAAAATTATTCTCCTCCATCTTGCATCTATAGAACTTGTTAGAGACTTCATATCTCTCAACTCGGGCATTTGCTTGAAATATTAACTTCAACTCATGGAACATCTCATATGCTCCATGATGTTCAAAACATCTTTGATGTCTCGATTCTAAGCCGTAAAGCATGGCACACTGAACTATCGAGTAATCATCAGCTTTAGTCTACAAGACGTTCATAACGTCCGGAGTTGCTCCTGTAGCGGGTGTTCCACCTAGTGGTGCTTCGAGGATGTAATTCTTCGAAGCAGCAATGAGGATAATCCTCAAGTTACAGACCCAGTCCGTGTAGTTGCTACCATCATCTTTCAACTTAGCTTTCTCTAGGAACACATTAAAATTCAAGGGAATGGTAGCACGGGCCATTGATCCTCGACAACATAGATATGCAAAAACTATCATGACTAAGTTAATGATAAATTTAAGTTCAATTAATCATATTAATAAGAAATCCCACTTAGAGATGATCACATGATCCATATAAACTAAACCATGTCCGATCATCATGTGAGATGGAGTAGTTTTCAATGGTGAACATATCTACGTTAATCATATCTACTATATGATTCACATTCAACCTTTCGGTCTCAGTGTTCCGAGGCCATATCTGCATATGTTAGGCTCATCAAGTTTAACCCGAGTATTCTGCACGTGCAAACTGTCTTACACCCGTTGTATGTGAACGTAGAGCATACCACACCCGATCATCACGTGGTGTCTTGGCACGACGAACTGTAGGAATGGTGCATACCCACGGAGAACACTTATACCTTCAAATTTAGTGAGGGATCATCTTATGATTCTACCGCCGAACTAAGCAAAGTAAGATGCATAAAAGATAAACATCACATGCAATCAAAATATGTGACATGATATGACCATCATCATCTTGTGCCTTTGATCTCCATCTCCAAAGCACCGTCATGATCTCCATCATCACCGGCTTGACACCTTGATCTCCATCATAGCGTCATTGTCGTCTCGCCAACTATTGTTTCTATAACTATCGCTACCGCATAGTGGTAAAGTAAAGCAATTACATGGCGATTGCATTTCATACAATAAAGCGACAACCATAAGGCTCCTCCCAGTTGCCGATAACTTCTACAAAACATGACCATCTCATACAACAATGTATATCAAATCATGTCTTGACCATATCACATCACAACATGCCCTGCAAAAACAAGTTAGACGCCCTCTACTTTGTTGTTGCAAGTTTTATGTGGCTGCTACGGGCTTCTATCAAGAACCGTTCTTACCTACGCATCAAAACCACAACGATTTTTTGTCAATTGTGTTGTTTTAACCTTCAACAAGGACCTACTGTAGTCAAATTGGATTCAACTAAAGTTCGAGAAACAGACACCCATCAGCCACCTATATGCAAAAATAGTAGCATCTCTGTCGGTGGAACCGGTGTCATGAAGGTGGTCATGTAAGGTTGGTTCGGGATGCTTCATCCAACAATACCTCCAAATTGAAATGAGACGTTGGTGGTAAGCAGTATGACTATTATCGCCCACAACTTTTCGTGTTCTACTCGTGCATATCATCTAAGCATAGACCTAGCTCGGATGCCACTGTTGGGGAATGTAGCATGCTATTTCAAAATATTTCCTATGATCATGCAAGACCTATCTAGGAGATTCATAGCAATGAGAGGGGGAGAGTGTGTCTACATACCCTCGTGGACCGAAAGCGGAAGCGTTAGGTTAACACGGTTGATGTAGTCGAACGTCTTCACGATCCAACCGATCTAGTATCGAACGTACGGCACCTCCGATTTCAGCACACGTTCAGCTCGATGATGTCCCACGAACTCTTGATCTAGCAAAGGATCGAGGGAGAGTTTTGTCAGCACGACGGCGTGGTGACGGTGATGGTGATGTGATCCATGCAGGGCTTCACCTAAGAACTACGATGCTATAACCGGACGAGTAGACTGTGGAGGGGGCACCGCACATGGCTAAGAGAACAATTGATGTGCCATGAGGTGCCCCCTGCCCCCGTATATAAAGGAGGGGAGGAGGAGGCCGGCCACCAAGGGACGCTCCATGGGGCGGAGTCCTACTAGGACTCCACTCTTAGGAGGATTCGCCCCCCCCCTTTCCCTTTCTCATCGGAGGGGAAAAGGAAGCAGAGGGAGAGGGAAAGGGGGACGCTGCCCCCTCCCCTAGTCCAATTCGGACTCCCATGGGGGGCACCCCTTGCGGGCTCCCCTCTCTCTCCATTATGGCCCATGTAGGCCCAATAATTCCCCAAGGGGTTCCGGTAACCCCTCGGTACACTGAAATATACCCGAACCTTTCCGAAACCATTCCGATGTCCGAATATCATCGTCCAAAATATCAATCTTTACCTCTTGACCATTTCAAGACTCCTCGTCATATCCATGATCTCATTCGGGACTCCGAACAAACTGCGGTCACCAAACACATAACTCATAATACAAATCGTCACAAACGTTAAGCGTGCGGACCCTACGGGTTCGTGAACTATGTAGACATGACCGAGACACATGTCCGGTCAATAACCAATAGCGGAACCTAGATGCTCATATTGGTTCCTACATATTCTACAAAGATCTTTTATCGGTCAAACCACGATAGCACCATACGTTATTCCCTTTGTCATCGGTATGTTACTTGCCCAAGATTCGATCGTCGGTATGCTCATACCTAGTTCAATCTCGTTACCGACAAGTCTCTGTACTTGTTCTATAATGCATCATCCCGCAACTAAATCCTTAGTCACATTTCTTGCAAGGATTATCATGATTTGCATTACCGAGAGGGCCCAGAGATAGCTCTCCGATACTCGGAGTGACAAATCCTAATCTTGATCTATGCCAACCCAACAAACACCTTTGGAGACACCTGTAGAGCATCTTTATAATCACCCAGTTACATTGTGACGTTTTATAGCACACAAGGTGTTCCTCCGGTATTCGGGAATTGCATAATCTCATAGTCAGAGGAATATGTATAAGTCATCAAGAAATCAATAGCAATAAAACTTAACGATCATTATGCTAATCTAATGGATGGGTCTTGTCCATCACATCATTATCCTAATGATGTGATCCCGTTGATCAAATGACAACACATGTCTATGGTCAGGAAACTTAACCATTTTTGATTAACGAGCTAGTCAAGTAGAGGCATACTAGGGACACTTTGTTTTGTCTATGTATTCACACATGTATCAAGTTTCCTGTTAATACAATTCTAGCATGAATAATAAACATTTATCATGATATAAGGAAATATAAATAACAACTTTATTATTGCCTCTAGGGCATATTTTCTTTAGATTCATCTTGATTTTGCTTAACCGATGTAAGATGGGATAATTTAAGCTCAGTGTCACCGCTGTAGAAGTGATCATGAAACTTTTGCTCCTAGTGAAACCACGTAGTAATAGAACCGGGTGGTAACGCAGAAAACCACAAGAAAGAAGTACCAGTTAAAGATAAAGAAAAATAACATACTTTCCACTCATCTCGTGAACTTGCCTCACCTAATTATACCAAGTATTAGCTAACATGCTCCCATGTAGTCTTTGCTCCCCCTTTCCTAAATTTAACAAAATCCGGAACTTTATATTCGGGGTGTCATGGCACGACCTTGGATGAAAACGTGCCCAAAATCATATTTACTTGTTTGGATCAGACGAACAACTTTCATGTTAAACATTTTTCGATTTGAAGCCATCTTCTGGGCCAAAACGGTCACGCAAATCATCTGTTTGCTCGCGCTACCCATCAGACACGTGTCTGGTGGGGCGCGCCATGTTTCGCCTCCTGACAAGGCTTCATTCCGATAGCTCTAAATTTTGCAAACGAACTTGGATCGGGACGATTTTTATACCAAAGTCGATCATTTCGACAAGACGAAGACAATTCATGTAGATCATTTTTCCATACAAGGCCGTCTTGGGGGCATAATTAGCCGAATAGTGTTCTGAATAAAAAATCTCAGTACTTCGAACACAAGTTAGGTCTTAGAGATGAGATCAGATGGATATGGCGCAAATATCAAAGTTTCTCTTTTTGACGATACAAAACTTTCTCACTTTGAGCACTTTTTCATTTGATGCCATTTTAGTTATGTTTTTGACCATGCCAAAATATGGTGTCACCAGCGGGTTAAATCATAACTAGGAGGTTTGTTCAAGTAAGAACAACACCTAAACACAGGTCCACCCACATATCAAATTATCAAAGTAGCGAACACGAATCAAACCAACATGATGACAGTGACTAGATGAAATTCCCGTGTACCCTCAAGAACACTTTGCTTATCATAACATACCATTTGGCCTATCCTTTGCCACAAAAGGATTGGGCTACCTTGCTGAATTTTATTTGCCATTACCACTACATGCCCGTTACAAATTATCTTGCTATCAAACTACTCGTTACCGACAGTTTCAGTGCTTGCAGAGCTTACCTTGCTGAAAACACTTGTCATTTACTTCTGCTCCTCGTTCGGTTCAACACTCTTACTTATTGAAAGAACTATGATTGGTACCCTATACTTGTGGGTCATCAGTGCCATGTAACATCCCAATTTTTATTAATTTGGATGTTAATAGAATCATTCAATGCATAGCATATTTCTTTGCATTTTGGAGTTTTTGAAATATTCAAATAATATCTTTTCCACTCGAGAAAAACAAATGAGAGGGGATAAGATGACTTCCTCAAGATATAAAAGATTGGGAAATTTTATTTTGAATATTATTTGAAGTTTTGGAGTTTATTGGAATTTAGTTTATTTTGCAAAAAGTGCATTAATTGCATTAGGAAAATATTTTCAAAATGTTCTGTGCTTAAGTTAATGTTCATTAGGCTCTAAATATTGCATAGTTATTTTAGAAATTATTGTGGTGTTTTTATTAATTCATTTGAATTGTTTAGGGACATTTTAGTCTTAGGTTTTAAAAAAAACACGCACTCACTCGCCTGGACCAAAACCAGTTCGGCCCAGGGACGCGCGCGCTCAGCCAGCCGCGCCAGGCCAGCCGGCCCAGCTGGCCATTTGGCCCAAGGCCAGCGCCCGAGCGCCCTAAACGCCCCTGCACCAGTCGACGGCCCGTGCCCTCCTCTCGCTCGCTACCGCCGCTGCCACTGCCAGGCGGGCCCCGCCTCGTCAGCTCGTCCGCAACCACCCGCATGGCGCGGGATAAACATCCGCGCCTCGTCGCCCGCAACTGCCGGCCGCCTCACGCTCAGATAGAGCTTATCCGCAGCTCACGTGCCCTCTTCCATTGCCTATAAATTGCCCTCGACCCCCTCTGTCGACCTCGCCATCCCGCTTCTCCCCACGCCGCCCCTAGCCGCCGCTGACGCTGTTTGCATCTCGCCGGAGCCGCACCGCTCCGTCGCCCTTTCCGACGCCAGTGAGCCACCATGGCCTCCCTTTTTCGTCAAATGACTCCCCGCGGCAAGAATGCACCCGTCTGACACCTTTTCTTTCCCTAGGTACCGTCGGAGCCGCCGCACCGTCAATGCCGGAGTCGCCGGAGCTCCGAAGGCTGCCGTCTTCGCCCCGCCCTGTCCAAACGTCGCCGACGCACTCCGACACCACCTTCGCGATGCCCGAGCAGCGCCGCACCTCCCCGTCTTCTTCCCCGACGCCGAGGACCACCATAGCCGTCGCCCCGTTCGACCCGAGCCGCCGCCGCCGTCCTCTGCTCGTCGCCGGCCACCACCACCCGCTGTAAGCCGCCGCCCCACCCTCGCCCGTTAGATCAGTCACCAACGGCCTAGATTAGATTAGGTTAGATGTTTTTTAGTTGAACCGGTACGCGGTTAACCGCGGTTTTTATTTAAAAACTACCGGTCGGTTTCTTTTAGGCCGTGCGGTTATATTTAAACCGAGCGTTGGTTTTATTTAGTTAGCCGCCGCCGCTGTTTTTCTTATTTAGCGGCCGTTCGCCGTATAGCCTCTGCAGCGGACGCTGCTCGGCCATCCAGGAGCCGCCACGTGGCCAGGGACCTGTTTGGGATAGTTTTCTTCACTGTTTAGTCCCTGTAAATAGCAGATTAGTCCCTGATCTTAGATTTGCCATAACTTTTTAACCGTAGATCCAAACTTGATGAAACCAGTGGCAAATTCTTTGTATTGTTTAGATCTATCCAGTAGCATAGCTTTTGCAAACTTTAGTTAGATTAAAATTTGAATTTATTCAGATTCGAATTCAAACTTCAAATAGCCATATCTCCCAAAACGTAGCTCTGATTAAGTTGATTCCTTTTGCATACTGTCACCGTAGCAAAGCCCTATCACCTGGACCTTTGTCACAACAATCACACACTAGTTTCTGCCCTTTGATATTTTTACTAGTATGCATAGTATGCACTATACTTCACATCACTCCTTGAACCATAGGACTATGTTGTTTTGCACTTAGTATATTTCTGTAGTAGCTTAGTGTGTTGTATGATCATTTGGATTTTTCGAGACTTTTTGCTTTGCATGTTCTTGTGGTCTCTGGATTGTTGCTTATGTTTGTTTATCTTCCTTACGATAGATTGCCTGGAGTGCGAAGCAGAATATTATCAGTCTTTAGAATTCAACCAGCAGTACCAAGGCAAGTTGCATCTTGATCATGTTTCACTATCTATGATTTTATTATGCACTTAGTTCTTTGCAGTAGGACTGCAATGTAGGAAACTGGTGCCACATGACTTTGCTTTTCACCCAGTAGTTCATTGAGGTAGGTCTGAACCATATAACTTTGTCACCATCGTTTTACTTTATGTTGCTATGCTAAGTAGACGTGGATTGGGGAGTGATCATTGTGAGAGATGAGTGACAATGTAGTAAATAAGACCTAAGTTAAAAAAATGAACTACCTGGGTGGAGACTTGTGGGAATGGTGGCGAAGTATAGTGGCGCACACATGGAAAATCCATGGTGGTGCACCACTAGTGGACCGTCCGCTCAGGCTCAAAGAGATCAATCGTATTCTCACATCTAGAAGCTTACGTGTGCAGCCACATGCCAATATGGGCTCTGGCTTAGTTGAGTAGTTAGTGTGCCCCCTTCCGGGATGGGCTAGCAGATGTAGAATGATGTAGGTGTACCGGCCTATCCGTGGGTTAAGGGGGAACATTTTCGAAAGGCTATGTCTCGATCTTCCGATCATGGAGGTTGTCGAGTCTTGTGGGGAAAAGTGCACAACCTCTGCAGAGTTTTCAACCTAATCAATTAGTCGTGTCCCTGGTTACGGACAACTTGAGCATCTAGTAGTGGAAATGTCGGGAGATCTCCTCACCTTTAATTAAACAGTTGGGTTTTAAATGAAACTTGGGGACGGATGGAGTTGGATTTGCCAACTCATCCTATGCAAATGTGTAGTAGTAGAATAACAATCTTTTCTAATAGGGAAAAACTAGCTTTATGCAAACAACTAAACTTAGAGCTTTCCACCAGCCAAACTGCATGTAAAAGTAGGTTCATTACACTATGATGTGACTTGCCAGTACATTCAATGTACTGACCCATTTGGCTGCAACTTATCACGTTGCAGATATATCCGACGAGGATTAAGGTGCGATAGGTCGATGTTCTACACTCAAGCTTGCTTGTGGAGTTGGACTCATTTACTTCTTTGCTTCCGCCGTATTTGTTTATTGGCTTTATGCCCTATTCTGTAATAAATGTATTGCTCCTGGACTATCGATGTAATAAAGAGATGTGTGTTATTTCTGTTATTTCATCGAGTACTGTGTGGTAGCAAGTCGATCCAGGGACTAGCATGGTAAGCACAGAGACTTCGACTCTTACCGAGTCGGGTCGCTACATGCCAGCAAAGGAGGACGGCACTGGCGGTACTTTCACTAGTAGTGTCACTCTTGACAGTAAATAGAAATGCGTGATCATTGCCTTCCTGCGGGCGAGTGTAGATGTGTTTGCATGGTAACCATCTGACATCCCCGGCATTTCCAGGGAGGCAATTGAGCACCATCTTGATGTCTATCCCCATGCTCGGCCCGTCAAGCAGAAGGTTAGAAAGCAATATTTGGAATAGTAACAATTCATTGCGGAAAAAATCGAGAAACTTGAAGCAACATGTCTGGTTAGGGAGTGCTTCATCCAACTTGCTTAGCAAATCTAGTTGTAGTGCGCAAGGCAAATGAGAAGTGGAGACTTTGTATTGACAACACTCATCTCAATAAAGCATGCCCAAAGGATCCTTTCCACTTGCCGCGTATTGATCAAATTGTAGACTCCACTGTTGGGTGTGAGTTGCTCTCATTCCTTCGTGCGTATTCTGGGTACCATCTGATATTAACGGCCAAGGAAGATGAGGAGAAAACTACATTCATTACTCCATGTGACACGTAATGCTTCATACCTATGCCTTCCGGACTAAAGAGCGATGGTTCAGCATTTGCAAGAGTCGTCCAGATTGGTTTTGAGCCGCAGCTGCATAGGAATATAGAGGCCTATATGGATGATATAGTGGTCAATACCAAGGAAAAATCTACCCTCATTCAAGACTTAGAATAAATATTTGCGAATTTGCACAGAATCGACATGAAGCTCAATCCTGAGAAGTGTGTATTTGGTGTTCCATCCGGCAAACTTCTTAGTTCTTTGTATCCCAGCGTGGGATCGAAGCAAATCCCGACAAGATCAAGGCTATCGAGCAGATTTATGCACCCAGAACCACCAAGGATGTACGGCGCCTCGCTGGCTGTGATGCTGCATTGAATAGGTTCATTTCAAGATCCGTGGAGCGTGCCCTGCCATTTTTAAAAATATCGAAAAAGGAAGGTCCGGTAAAATGGACTCCGGAAGCGGAGGCTGCGCTGCAGGATCTGAAAATGTACCTATCCTCTGCGCCAACATTAGTTGTTCCTAGGCCATAGGAGCCGTTGCTGCTATATTTAGCGGCAAAGAACCAAGTGGTCAATGATGTGCTAGTTGCACAGAGATAAGCTGGTGATGAGGAAATATGGCACGCCCAATATGTGATCCTTTCCGAGAGGAACTCGAAGGTCCCACCAAGGATAGAGGCGCATATTGGAGACGCTTTGCAAGGTGGATATCATTACATCGTACCATATACATAATAGATGGGGATACATACAAAGGCATACACTTGCTTCACAAATACATCAAACATCATACAGAAGAGCAACATCCGACTATGGATGAAACACAAATGAAAACTCAAACGACATCTACCCTGCTAGCCCCGGCTGCCAACCAGGATCCTATCCCTCGATCGAAGAAGAAGAAGCAGCAACAGCAGAAGAAGAAGAAGAAGAAGAACTCCAAAACAAGCAAGCATCGTTCTCACGTCATATCATCACATTACCTGTACCTCCATCCACTACTAGGGAAAACCTTATACATAGAATCCTACCAGTAGCGCCTGTTTAAAGAAAGTGCTGCTGCTACTTACCCGTAGCGCGGGCACATGAAACGCGCTACAGATACGGGTGTAGCAGTAGCGCTCCTTCTGGAGAAAGCGCTACTACTGAAATTCCCACTACTAAGCCGGTAGGCTACGAATAGTAGTAGCGATCTTGGGAGAACTGTGCTACTGCTTAGCTTATTGTAGCAGCGCGTTTTATTGCAAAAGCAGTACTGCTAATGAAAATAAAATAAAATGAAGAAAAAATAGAAAAGTAAAGGGAAATGAAAGAAATAGAAAAAGGAGACAGGAAAAAAGAAAATGTAAAGAAAAATGAAAGAAAAAGAAAAATAAAGCAGAAAGGCATAGCAGTAGCGTCTGTTCAGAACATGCGGTATAGATAATATAGCAGCAGCGTGTTTTTGTAGACCCCCGCTATAGAAAGGGAAAAGGGAAAAATAAAAGAAAAAGGAAAATAAATAGCTATAGCAGTAGCGCGTTTTGTAACAAGTGCTATAGCTAACTTAGCTATAGCGCTTTTTCCTACCAGCACTACCGCTACATTTGACTTAACCCCCGCATGGTTTCTCTCCCCCACTTCTCCCCCAAATCCCTCACCCACTTCGTTGTCGTCTCCCCACTTAGCCGTTGCCCCACTTCGCCGTCGTTTCCTGCCGACGTTGACGCCCCCGGAGCCGCCCCCAACGCCACCGGAGCCGCCCCCAACGCCACCGGAGCAGTGTGGCCTCATCAATGCCACCAGGCCGCCCTCGCCGCCCCCGGAGCCACCCTCTACGCTCTGACTCCCTCGCCACCACTGCCTCCCTCGCCGTCACCGGAGACGCCCCTGCCTCCCTCGGCACCACCAAAGTCATCCTCTGTAAGATCCCACCCCTCCTCTCTCTCATGAATAGCTCAAACATTGGACAGAGAACTAGCTGGCTAGGTTAACTAGTTTAATTAGGTTAATTATCTAGGTTAGTGCAAAAAAATAGCGAGGGCTTTGATAGAGAACTAGCTAGGTTAACTAGTTTTATTAGGTTAATTATCTAGGTAAACTAGGTTAACTAGCTAGGTTACTAACTTGGTTAACTAGCTATGTTAATTAGGTTCATTAGGTTCATTAGGTAACAAGCTAGGTTAACTAGGTTGGCTAGGTTAGAGAAAAAAATTAGTTTAGAGCAAAAATTTAGTTAGGGCAGTAGGATTGACTAGGGAAGTAGGGTTTAGAGCAAAAATTATTTGGACTATGGACCTGAATCTGGTCCAAATTTCATTCAAATGAAATTTGAATTATTTGGACTATGGAAATTTTGGTGAGGTCAGAAGGGTTAGAGAAAATGGAATTCCTTTGCAATTTGTGTTCTGTCCTAGGCAGAGAAGGGTTAGAGAAAATAATGTGTGTGTGTGTGTGTCAGAGGAATAGCTAGAATAGAATTTGGGTTCTATCCTAGCTAGGCAGAGAAGTGTTTAGTGAGGTCATTTTGCAAAGGTTTTTGATTTTTGAAAAGTCCACTATTTTTCAAGGAAAAGAATTTAGGCAAGTTTTATTTTAAAGATGATCCCTTCCTATATTTTTACCTTTAAACAGAAAACAAAAGCATTTAGCTAAAAATAAAAAAACAGTAGCTATGGCATTTAGCTATAAACAAAAAATAGAATTGTTGTTATATGATATATGTCATTGATGTTCTTTGCATATTCCATTATTGTTTATTATATCTTTTAATTGAAGTGGTCATGTTGTATCTTTTCATTGAAGTGGTTCGATTGTGCCCAAGTGGCCTTTTGTTGTTTGCAGGGAATGATTCCGAGTGGCCTATGTTTTGTCAGAATGTTGATTCATTTCCGTTCCAACAAATATCAGGCGCTCTATTTGTCCAATTTGTAGCAAAGGTCATGCAAAAAAAATTCATGAATTTCGGCATGACTTGTTCTACAAACTAGGACATATCGAGTGCCCGGGATTTGCCGCAACGTGAATGAATCAACATTCTTGCAAAACATTGGCCTTTTTTATGTCATTATTCATTTTGTTAGGTCTATAATTAATTGACTAGATTTAATTGTACGAAACATGGATAGCAACGATGAAGGACATGGTGCTGGTGATTGCAATGTCTACGCGGCGGCAGACGCCTATTTGAACCTTCTCGATGAGCAACAGTTGTCGCATGACCCACCTGTCACATCCGAGTCTGACACCGACATCGAGACCAGCATCGAGGCCGGCACAAAGATTGGCCAAGCCAGCATAGAACTGAAACCAAAGAGGCAACGACGCCCAAAACAACTCATCACTACTAGACTGGTGGTCACGGAGGTGGACGATGGCAATTTTGAGCCAAAAGAGCCTGCGGAAGCATGCGCGTGCTACCACTAGTAGAAAAATGCCCATTTGTCCCGGTTCCATAGGCCCATTTGCCCCAGTTTTCGAACCGGGACTAAAGGGTTGGGACTAAAGCCCAACACCTTTAGTCCCGGTTAGCTTACGAACCGGGACAGATGGTGCTCCACGTGGCCACTGTGGCGAGCCCAGGCAGGAGGGCCTTTGGTCCCGGTTGGTAACATCAACTGGGACCAAAAAGCATCCACTTGTCAGTGGCTCCGGAGCTAGGGTTTTTGTGTTTTCAGGGGGGGGTTGGGGGTTTTCGT
The DNA here is from genome assembly GCF_003073215.2 of Triticum urartu. Lineage (NCBI taxonomy): Eukaryota > Viridiplantae > Streptophyta > Magnoliopsida > Poales > Poaceae > Triticum > Triticum urartu. Next base: position 271,092,653 of record NC_053025.1, read on the forward strand.
GGGTTAATTTAGGGGTTTCATATATTGTGTTAGATAGCTTAGGAGCTCGGGACAGAACCGGGACTAATGGGCTGGCCTGGCCTGGACCAAAGCCCTGTTTTCTACTAGTGTATGGCAATCAAATAGGCTGCATCCTACAGGAAACCGCCACCATCAACAATGCGAAACTAAGGAAGATACCAGATATGAAGCAGACCCTCCTAACGAAGCTGCACCAGGTGTTCTTGTTCCCGGGCCGGGATGAAAAGAAATATAAAAATACAGGTAAAGACCTGGCAATGAAGAAGATAAACAGACGTGCCATGGGCAAGTTTAGCGGCGTGTTGTCCATCGACAAAGTAAGGGTAAAAGCAAGGACAATCGACAAAAAGGAACCCTACTCCGAGATTGTAAAGGATAATCCAATAATTACAGAAAAGCAGTTTGAAATATTCAAGGCGGATTGCTATGCCGAAGCTGCCAAAGAAAAGTCGGAGTACATGAAGGGGCTTCAAGAGAGGAACATGGGGTAGCACCACCTCGGAAGCCATTGTTACGCGGGGAAGATATCCATATGGGCCAAGGAGGATGTGGAATGCGAAAGGCTGGGCATCCCAGACTCCTTGGTGGAGTTCACCGCCCAGCATGAGCAGGACGTCCTCAGGGCGCAGTACCATTGGGACCCAGTCAAGAAGGTTTTCGAGATGGACGCGGTCACGATGGAGTTCATGAGACTGCTGGTAATTTTTAATTTACCCCCTAATTTTAGCTTCTGATCAATTCTACTCGCCGTCTGAGGATCCTTGTTCCTTTTGCAGAGAGAGAAGCACAGGATCGTGGCCAAAAGAGACTCGCCGTCTGAGGCATTGGCAAGGTCCAGGTGGGACACCCCATTCAACCGGGCTTTGAACATATTGAAAGGACTCCCAATGGTCACTCGGCCGCCGTATGGACGCGTGCAAGGCGTCGGAGATGGCGCCACGTGGAAGAAGTACTACCGTGAGACCACGGAGGAGAGAAAGGAAAGACGGAGGTTAAGTGAAGAAAACATCAACAAGAAGGTTGCGATTGCGGTTGATAAGAAAATAGCCAAGACAACCGCAGCAGTGGTAGCTGCCGCAAAACAGCAGATTGCAACTTCGTATGGTGTTTTGCTTCTGGCTATCGTCAATTGGAGCAGGCAAAATCCAAAAAAGATGCAGCGGACTTTCCCCTTGCCTACTTCTTCAGGAGCAGCTCAAGTAGCGTTGCACCAGCACCTGCTCCCACACCTGCAACAGCACCTGCTCCTACATCGGCTCCCGCAGCTGCTCCTGCACCGGCTCCCGCACCAGCTCCTACACCGGCTCTCGCACCTGGTCATTGCAGCCCTTCCTCCATCTCGGACGTGCTCGGCGGTGCTTCGTCTTTGGCTGAGCTCGACGCCCTCACGGTAGCTATCACACCGGCCCTCTTCAATAAATGTATAATCTTCCGTTTCTGTTACCTTTCGGATGTCTCACGTTGCAGACATGTCTTTGCAGGCCAACATAATGACGTGCACCATATTGTACACCATCAACGGGCAGAAGGTAGACGTGGGGAAGGCAACGATGGTGAAGCGTAAGGAACAATTGTTCCATATCTGGATGATCCCTCCTAACGTCTTCAAGGTTTCCATGGCCAGTGTCAAACCGGGCCACGAGAATTTGGCTCCTCCAGTATGAGGGGGAGATGACGATGAGACCCCACGGCGGCTTGGCGATTGCAAGAGGTGGGTCTTGTTGTGGCCAAAGAGTCTGCTTCATTTGGAGGCGGCCGGGAGCACACCCACGACCACGCAGCATCAGCAAGGTATGAACATTAACACCCCACCTACCCAATTAGAGTCGCTTGTCGTGCCGGGCGATAGCGGACGGGGTGAGGAAGAGGCTCCATTAGTCGCTGATGACGTCGCCGCCGTCGAAGAAGCAATGCATGATATTGATGCCATCGATGCTGATGATGATGACACTCTATAGTATCTCAATACTAGCGCCTATGACGACAGAGGATTGATGGCTCGGCAGTATGAGTACTCAGGGGTTGAGCGTCATGAGTTGGTACCTGAATTGCCGGCGGCTGAACGTATTATAGACGACCTTCTAGTAGCAAAGAATCATAGGAAGAGAGCGAGGAAACGCAACAAAGATTTTTCTATGATCCAGCCGCCTCCGTAGCCTCGGCTTCAAGACCGTATACCTATCGTGGGTGCGACGAAATTCCATATCCCCGGTAATCTGATCCTACCTAAGGCAGCGGTAGAGGCCATATACGACGATCTAAGGAGACTTCATGACAATGTGCTGCGGAGAGAGAAAAGCCTGATTGCCTCGAAAAATCCAGGATACCCGCTCTACGTGGTAAACGTGTCACAGCAAAGGTTGTACGTCGACACATTCCCCGCAGAGAAGTTCTTCCTTCGATTCGATTACATCTTCGACATGTTTCACGTGAAAGAGCTAGATTTTGTGTCCGCCCTTTTTCCTTGTACATGAACTACATCATCAGGATTGGGCACATACCATATATCTGTGTCGCTGACCCGTACTTCATGCAGGAGAGCTTCTTGTCAGTCTGTGAAAGGCACAGCGAATACGCGAGTAACTACATCGATGATTTCATGGTTGGCAATAAGGACAAGGAGACTATTCTCGTGCCTTATCATCCCATGTAAGTCATCCGCGTGGATATCCTTCCTTCAATCTCAATACTTTCATTTGCATGCGTGGAGGCTAATTTGACGTGTACTTATTTTGTGCAGCGATGGGCGTGCTGTCCTCATCATCCTTAACCCCTGATTCCCCCATGCTCTTTACTTGGACTCGTCGAAGAACATGGAGGAATAGGATTACACCCACATAAAGTATGTTCTCGACGGTGTTATATTTACGTACGCGTACGGGGTGGAGAAATCACAACCAGGAAGACAAGAAACCGCAAGCCCTGCTTCAGCCATAAGACCGACTTCTGCTGCATCCAGCAACCGAGTGGTACTCTCAGTGATGGACTCTATGTCCTCCACCACATGCTGGAGTACAGACAAGATCAGCAGAACCTTCGCATGTCACCTAGATCCGGTGATGCCCATATTCTGTAATGGGCAAAGAATCTTGGAGATATCCCGGATCGTCGACTCCGAGCCGAGTTCTATCACATCAAGCGTGAGCTTGCCCAAATCATCAGGAAGGAGGTACTCGAAAAAATAGGGATGTTCTATGAAGAAGGGAAAGTGTCCCAGGAAGACGTCCAAACACGTGTAGCTGCTCAGCGTCTCGACCTGAAGCCTTTCACTTCGCTCGGGGACTATCTCCCTGACTTGGATGGATGACATGACATGTTGGAGTGATTGACAATATATGACAATGTGTCCGTTTAGTCCATACTTTCTCTATGACAAAACTTTGGGTTATGTATGACGAAACTTTATTTGTGATGTAATTAAACCCTCCTCCTCAACTAGCGAAGATCAGTCTCGTTAGGCATTTTGGGTACGATGAACTTTGTTATTTATTCTTATGATATGTTGCATCTATTTTTGGCAAGTCCGTCTCTTCTTGTTGCTCAACTATATATGTTGCGTATCATCGACTCATGTGATGATGTAGGTCCATAGATCATCAATGGCGAAAAAGTGCTACGCCAGGAGTATACACGAGTGGCCGGAGTGTTAGGCCCTGGTGCACCGGTTTTCGGTTTCCGAGTGACAGCCAGTAGTTAGTTTAGTTTCACGGTAGTGTGACAGAGGGATCCAAACCAACGCCTCAAGAAGTACTACATTATGTATGATAAGACATGTCAATTAGCTTGTATCGCTATATCATGATTATGATGTGACGACATGATTTGTGTTGGATGATATGATGAGACTATTATGTGTATGATATGATGAGCATATCGCATGTTTATGTTATGATTAGAATACTGTATAAAACTTGTACAAAAACATCGCAAATACGTAGCAAAAAAAGATATGAGAAAATGTAGTAGTAGTGCTCTTTAGCGCTGGACAGGAAAACACTACTGCTAAAGCACTTAGAAGTAGCACTGGTATGGAAAGTGCTACTGGTAAGTATCTATAGCAGTAGCGCATGCCAAAAGGTGCTACTACTAAATGTTATCTGTAGCGTCATATTAGTAACACGGGTACCCGCGCTACTGATACACCAAAAACCCGCACTACTGCTAGGCTTTTCCCTAGTAGTGATCTGTTGTTGTAGTAATCTATGAGCCACGAGGACTCAGCAACCCCATTACCATGGGTATCAAGACTAGCAAAGCTTAATGGGTATGGAATGGATAAGTGGTGAGGTTGTAGCAGCACTCAGCATTGTATGGTGGCTAACTTACGAGTACAAGAGTAAGAAGAGTAGCTATGCATAACGGTTGCAACTAGTAATGTTCAATAAGTGATCCTGAACTACTTACGAATCAATCATAACCCCACCATGTTCTCTTCTAGAACTCCCTCGAAAAGAGACTGTCATGGTTACGCATGCAGTTGGTGTATTTTATTTTGGATCTGGTGTCAGGTTCTCTACAACCGAATATTATAAATTTCCAATCCGCCAGATAACCACGGGTACGGCTTCGAGAAAGATTTAGCCCTGTAGGTGTCCTCCAAGTGATCCATTATAAATTACCACACGCATCCGATGGAACATCCTCACACAATGAAGAACACGATGCATACGATAAGGAATTCCGATGGACAAGCCACTCAGCAAAGGAAAAACTAAACCAGCAAGACCATCCGATGTGTTGTCACCCCGATAAGAGCCACGCATATCTCATTCTCAGGACAACACCATCTATGCAAAAGTGGACGATAGCCAAAATACCATCGAGTCGCCCCGAGGCGGCACCGCTGACTACTAGGTAGGTGGGCCAACACTCATGAGGAGCACTAGCCCGATTTGTTGATTAATTATCCATAGGGTCCAGAAACTCCCTATGCAAGTTTTAGTTGTTATTAGGCAAATTAAAACCAAGTTGGGCCTTATTGGAGGAGTTTAAACATAAGCAAATGAACAAGGGGTTCCCATACATCCACATGTGTTAGGAGCACTCATCGAGGAACATAACACGGGTACGACTTAGGGTAGCAAGAGTGGAACAAAACACCAGGTAAAAGGTTGAGCCTTCCACCCTTTACCAAGTATATAGATGCATTAATTAAATTGGAGATATTGTGATATCCCATGATATCCATGTCCCAACATGGAACAACTTGCATCTGCAACTAGAAACACTATAAGAGGGGCTGAGTAAAGTGGTAGCATAGCCTAACAACGGTTTTTTATGAATGTGGACAAGGTTAGAGGTTATTTCATGGCCAATTGGCAGGCTTGACAAAAAGTGGTAGGTAGCGCGACATAGCGATAGCATAAGGACAACTAGCAAAGCAAAGATAGTAGTGATATCCAAGGTAATGGTCATCTTGAATGAAATCCCGCTAGGAAGAAGATCGAGTCCATGAAGAATACGAACGGGTATAGTTGAGCGAATCCTCACAATTACAACGTAACTGGAACTATCGAGAAGAAGCACAACCAAAAAGAAGCAAACAATGCAGTAAACACACAAGCATAAACAATGCATGATGTACAACCAAGTATGATGCATGACAAGGTTAAATGTTGTTAACAAGGCAAGAGGTGAAGCATATGCAAACTACTTATTTAGGCAAGTTTAAATGAGGCTGGGAACACAAATAACAATTCCGGAAAATCCCCATATGCATATTACAAATTTGGTACTGTTCTGCCCTATACACAATTTTAATGTTATTAAAAAGCAAGATAAAGTGCACCATGTTAATATATGCATTTTTCTACCCCATTTACATATAAAGTTTATTTAATTCGGAGCTACGTTTATTTATTTATGAAATAAACCATTTTAGCATGTCATTTATGCAAATTAATGCGAACATCACTTTTAAATATTTTCACATGGAAGAAAGTTGCAAATTGTTAATCTATACAAAATTTTGAGCATTTTACATATATAACTTGTTTAATTTCGATTAACCAATGACAAGACATGATCATCTCAAAATGCATGCAAATCTGACCAAAACAGAAGAGAAATAACATGAAGGGGGAAAACTACAGGAGGTAAGGATCAGGCCAAATCCACCACTCCAGTGGCGGCCCAGCAGAATTAGGCCCAAGTGCTAGTGTGTGTGCAGAGAGAAAAATAGGCAAAAATCAAGGATTCCTAGGACTCGGATCCAAGACCTCCCGCATGCAAACAAGTGCGCTGACCACTGGGCTAGATGTGTGTTTTTGAGAAAATAGGGGAAATGTGTTATTTGTACCGGATCAAAGGCCAAGCCTTGCTTCTCCCATGAATGCACGGTGGTGTGCACCTGCATTGTTATTGAGGAGCAAGGCATCAACCATGGATGATGTAGAGCTTTAGCACCAGTGCGGAAATACGACAGGGTGTAGCTGCGGGCCGCTTACGTGCATGTGGGGATTCTACGAGTGTGTATGGGCAGGAGCTCCTAGAGCCTTTTGGACATGGTAGCAGAGCACAGTGAGGTGGGCGGCCGAAGCTGGGCAAGCGGTATGCTGGCCAGGTGCTGGTGCGTGCAGGTGCTCGCGTGCATGTGCTACGGGCAAGCAGATGGCTGCGCGTGTGCGTGCGGAGGGCAAAGCTCGAGCTTTCGCTCGCTACCATGGTGGTCGTGGCTTGCCTGCAGTGAGGGAGTGATGGGACGAGAACGATGAAAGAAATAGGTGGGAAGGAGCGGAGGCTCACAATGGGACGCTCAGAGTAGTCGATCGGCTCGGCAGCGTAGTGGAGGAAGCGAGAAAAAGAGTTCATCGCTGGCAGTTCTCATACCAGAGGAAGAACACGACACCGAAGATGTCATGGAGGCGGCTCCGGGCCATGCTCTGCGGGTACGGGTGGCGAAGGTCGTCGCGGCGACTCTCGCTGCGGGAGAAGGGTGAAGAGGCATGGGTCAAGCCAGGCTCGAGCTTGAGCTTGGTTTGTCCATGGGTTGTTAGGGGATCTCTCTCTCTATTACTCCATTGATTCAAATTCGAGCTACAATTCGAGAGGAAGGAGGGGAATTGGGGGGGAAGATACAGATACACACGCAAGCCTCTCAGCCAACTAGCCGTTTGCCACCGCCTGCCTCTACACGCACACCAACAACCCTTTAAGTAGTGACGGCTTCATTAAGCCCATTCCGGCCCAGCAAGCCGAGCTGGCAGACGAGGCTCCCTTCTGGGCTGGCCCGTTGCTTGAATTAGCTCCTCGCGCTCTTCTGATTTACTCTCGCTAGCTTGATCTGTGAGAATCCCCCCTTTCTTAGAAACGGCTTGTCCCCAAGCCAGAGCCCTTGGAAACATTTGCCTCAATGTCTCTTTATCCTCTCAAGTAGCAAGATCATCAGAAGAATTACTCCAACGAACCAAAACATGGACCACAGAGTTAGAACCACGTTTGATCACTCGCTGCTACTAAATCTCTTCAGGCACCTGAAGATGAGCATCAGAAGGAGGTAACTGTGGAAGCACTTCACAACCAGGAGCCAAGACCTTCTTCAATAGCGAAACATGGAAAACTGGATGGACCTTGCTAGAAGCAGGCAAAGCCAACTCATATGCTACTTCACCCACATGAGCAATAATCTGGAAGGGTCCATAAAACATAAAGGCCAGCTTGTGATTAGCACGTGGAGCAACAGAAGACTGCAAATATGGTTGCAACTTAAGAAACACCAACTCCCCAACTTCAAACGAGCACTCGGTTCAATGCTTATTAGCTTGAACTTTCATTCATTGCTGTGCACGAGATAAATGCTGCTGAACTGAGTCAAGAACCACTTTGCGCTGGTCAAGCCACTATTTCAAATCCTCGGACTGAATGGTATCATCAACAGAAATACCAAAGTGATGAGGAGCATGCCCATAAACAACCTCAAATGGTGTTTGCCCTCTGGCTGAATGCCAATTCGTGTTGTACCAAAATTCACATAGATGTATCCATTGTGCCCAACGAGTGGGGTGTGCACTCACAAAACATCGGAGGAAGCATTCCACTTGCTGATTCACACGCTCCATCTGACCATCCGTTTGTGGATGCCGAGCAGAACTCATACGAAGCATAGTACCTATCTTAGCAAACAGCTCTTTCCAAAAAAAGGCTAGTAAACACTCGATCACGGTCTGACACAATAGACAATGGCATGCCACGAAGACGATAAACTGCATTCAGAAACGCCTCAGCTACAAACAGAGCAGTGAAGGGATGATGCAAAGGGATGAAATGGCCATACTTTGTTAACTTGTCAATGACCAGCAACAGACAATTATACCTGCCAGATGTGGGAAGACCTTCAACAAAATCCATGGTCACCATTTCCCAATGCAAAGTTGGAATTGGCAGAGGTTGCAACAATCCAGGATATGGTATACGTTCAGGCTTAGCTTGCTGACAAATCAGACAGTGTTGCACAAACTGTTTAATGAAACCTCGCATACCTGCCCAACGAAACAACTGTCTCACACGCTTGTAAGTGACAGGGAAACTTGAATGCCCACCAATGGCACTATCATGAAAAGCACGGACCAACTTATGATGCAACTGAGGTCTATTACCCACACAAATACACTGATCAATGTGCAAAATGCCAGCTCTCAAGGAAAACTTCTTGTTAGATTGAGGATTAAGTGCCAATCGTTGAAACAAAGCAGCAGAAAAAGGATCATCAACATAACTCGGAATGATATCTTCCAACCACAATGGCTGTACAGAAGAGATACGATGAAGTTCATGGAGCATTTCTTTTGCCGTGTGAGGTCTCCTGGACAAAGCATCAGCAGCTCTGTTCTCAACTCCTTTTTTATAAAAAATGGTGTAAGTAAGGTCAAGCAACTTAGTCAAAGCTTTTTGTTACCAAACTGTGTGCAAACGCTGATCAGAAAAACTGGCTAAACTCCTTTGATCAGTCTGAATAACAAATTCAGACAGCTGTAAATACTGTCGCCAATGATCTACAGCAAGAAGTATAGCTAAGTACTCTTTTTCATAAACAGAAAGAGCCTGGTTTCAAGGTCCCAAAGCCTTACTAACATATGCTAAGGGATGACCATCTTGCATAAGAACTGCTCCAATGCCCACATCACAAGCATCTGTTTCCACAACAAACTTCTTGGAGAAATCTGGAAGTGCTAACACTGGTGCTGAAGCAAGAGCTTCTTTAAGAGCCACAAAAGACGGTTGTTCCACATCTGTCCAATGGAAATACACTCCTTTTTTGAGCAACACAGTTAGAGGTTTGCTGATAACTCCATAAAGCTTAATGAACTTCCTATGATAGCCAGCCAAACCCAAAAATCCCCTGACCTCTTTAACATACACACAACTGGCCAGTCCTGGATAGCAGAAATCTTAGCAGGGTCAGTGGACACACCCTCACCACTGATGATGTGGCCAAAATATCCAATTTCTTGCTGGGCAAAAGCACACTTGGATAATCTGACTTGCCATCGATGCTGAATCAGCAACTGAAGTACTTCTGCCAAGTGCTGTAAATGAAGTGCATAAGCGGCACTAAAAACTAGAATATCATCAAAGAAAACCACTGCACATTTTCTCAACACAGGGGATAGATCACTATTCATAGCAAATTGGAAAGTGTTAGGCCCTCCAGTTAACCCTTGTGACATGACCAAAAATTCAAAATGGCCATTATGAGTTTGAAATGCAGTCTTGTATTCCTCTCCAGGAGCAACCCTGATTTGATGATAGCCAGATCTCAAATCCAATTTAGAGAACCAAAAGGCCCCAGCTAATTCATCCAAAAGCTCATCAATTACCGGAATTGGATATTTACATTTAGTAGTGATAGCATTAAGGTGCCTAAAATCAAAGACAGGCCTCCAAGAATGATCCTTCTTTTGAACCAACAACATTGGGGAAGAAAAGGGACTATTACTAGGTCTGATCACACCAGAGTCCAACATTTCTTTTACTTGTTTCTCCAATTCATCCTTCAAGGCAGGAGCAACTCTATAAGGTCTGATAGCAACAGCACCAGCTCCAGGAATGAGAGGGATTGTATGATCATATTTTCTTCTAGGTGGTAAACCACTAGGAGCTGCAAAAACTGGAGCAAATTTCTCAATAAGCTCTTGAATTTCCTGTGGTAATTGAGACAAATTAACTTCTTCAGTAACTAACAAGGCTGACATTTCCATTACTGCACACAATTGAGGACTAGCATCTGCACCAAGCAATGTAACTAACATCTGATCTTTCTGGAACGAAATCCAATGTTTAGCCCAATCCACCTGCATAAGGCTGTTAGCAGCAAGCCAATCCATACCCAATATGCCATCATAAGTCCCCAAAGGAAAAACCTTAAACTAACTAGTAAAGGTATAACCAGCACAAGACCACTGCCCTGTTTTCAATTGACTACAACAAGGAATTAATTTCCCATCGGCCACTCTGACCATAGAAACTGGCATGGCAGAAATGCCTGACATGGAAGTAGCTACAACTGCATCAAGGAAAGTGTGACTACTACCACAATCCACCAGTAAATACAGTGTACGTCCTTGTAACTGAACTCTGAGCATCATAGTGGACACAGCAGGAACAGTAGGATCACCAATAGTAGCTGTAGACAGTGTCATAGCATTAGCTTCACTAACCATGTCTTCCTCTGAAATACTGAATTCATCAGGCCAACACTGTACATATTCCAACATCTCCTGAACCACATGCAACTGAATTTCCTGCTTACACTTATGATCTCGAGCCCAACGCTCACCACAAACAAAACACAAACCCTTAGACCTTCTGAATGCACGTAAAGCTGACCATCTATCATCAGTTGCAGATGATTTAACAGTGTCAGTTACCTTCTTCTCCTCCAAAGGATTACTTGGACCTGAGCGACTCGTTCCAATCAAACCAGACGATTTTGAGCAAGGAACAAATGGGTGGGATGTGGCGATGAACTAGTTAATTCATCTGACAACAAAGCCAAAGCATATGCAGAATCCAAATCAAGCGGCTGCTGAATTCCAACCAACATGTGGAGTGCAGGTGTCAACCCTTCCATGAAACGAGTCACATAATGCACTGTATTGGGGTGGTCCTCATAAGTAGTTAACTGATCAAACAGTTCTGAAAATCGCTCAACATACTCTTCAATAGTGCTAGTTTGGCGAATAGAAAATAACTGACGCAACAAGTTTTGGTGCTTATTACGGCCAAAACGGGACATCAACAAACTACAAAACTTTGACCAGGATGCATTAGGTGCTCTACGCTGAACAGACTCCAACCAACAAGCAGCAGATCCATCAAACAAAGATGAAGAAAAGGAAACCCACTGATTCTGCCGTGTGTTCCAAAAACTAAAATAATCCTCACATCGAGTCAGCCATAACTTCGGGTTGGACCCATCAAACCTAGGCAACTCAATCTGAGGGCCAAATCCAAGTGCCTGAATAGGAAACTGATGGAAATTCTCCTGAGGTGTACTGACGTGCCTAGGAGAATTATGCTCTGAATGCATACCTCAAACCTGAGGGGGAACGTACTTGGGAGCCGATCCATCAAGCCCAGCCGTGGTACCTTGCACCGGCTACTTGCTAGCAGACAGATCTCGTGGAGATGGAGGTGTTGTGGCCCCAATTTCTCCATGGATCTCATCGAGGTCAATGCTGAGGGAGAGCTTGACGTCATCGATCCGCCCCGAAAGCTGATCCAACTTGGTGTCGAGCTTGGAGAGCACGGTCACCATCGCCTCATTCCGCTTGGAGGAGCTCTTGGCGAGGGCGGCGTCGAAATCCGCCTACAGCAGCTCATACAGTGCCTTTGTCTCCGGTGGAATTCGATCCATAGCCTCGGTGCTGCGGCGTTCGGCGAAGCGGGTGTGGTGGGGGTGGCGAGGAAATTCCAGGATGGGATGCTCTGATACCAGATTGTTAGGGGATCTCTCTCTCTATTACTTCATTGATTCAAATTCGAGCTACAATTCAAGAGGGAAGAGGGGAATTGGGGAGGAAGATACAGATACACACGCAAGCCTCTTGGCCAACTAGCCGTTTGCCACCGCCTGCCTCTACACGCACACCAACACCCCTTTAAGTAGTGACGGCTTCATTAAGCCCATTCCGACCCAGCGAGCTGAGCTGGTAGATGAGGCTCCCTTCTGGGCCGGCCCGTTTCTTGAATTAGCTCCTCGCGCTCTTCTAATGCACTCCCGCTAGCTTGATCGCTGACAGGCGTCAACGAGAGCGTGGGTGGACTTACCTTGGCGGCATCAGGAGGAAGAGAAGGGTGAAATGGACAGAGGAGAACCCTAGGAGGCAGGGGCTGGTTTTATAGGAAGGCTTGGGGAGCTCCCGACCATCAAATCAATGGGCTGGTCTATGTGGCTCCAGTAGGTGCCTTGCCGTATGGGAGGAGGGAGATGAACAGGGGGTTGGGGGCGCTGGTGGGCTGCGGTGGCTTGGCTGGGCCGTAGGGAGGCCCAGTGCAGTCGCAAGGTAAGGCCTCTTTTCTTTTCTCTCTTAAAAATCTTTCTACAAACATATAATCCACAAAACACAAAAGGGAAAAGGTCAGAGAGTTGGGAAATTAATATGAGAGATATAAATATATCCCTCAACTCCTGGTAATAGGTTCTATTTGAATAAATTGGCCTGGCAATTTTTAGAGATAGAAAAATAGTCCAAGTTTGAATTAAATTAAAACTTGAGCCATTTTGAACCCAACCAAAACAAGTTCAATGGAGCTGAAATTTGGCAGAGAGGCAATAGGTATGGTTTAAAATTATCAGGAAATAAATGAACATTAATGGAGGCAGGAACAATGTCACTTGGCATGAAACCAAAAATTGAAATAAAGGAAGAAGTGGATAGGTTGTGCACTTGGGGAAAAATGTTGACGAAAAAGCTGAAGATGGTTAGAACACCAACAATATATCAGCATGAAGAATGCAACCCGCATGATGATCATGATGAAATGCAAATAAAAGATAGGAGGCACAATGCAACGTAAGATGATGCAAGATATGACAAGGGCACTCAACATGATCATGGCATGCAAAAAATAAAATGAAAGAAAGAATGTAAGACAAAGATGAATATGATGCGTGATGCAACAAAAGCCAAGTGCAACATCCATAACATAAGTAGCATGCAACAAGGCAAGATCACATAAAAATAGCATGCATCTTGGTCTTGGGATGTCACAAAATACCAGCAGCAAGCCCATCCCATGACAAGGCCGGGTACTCCCCGGCAGGGTCCAACGCCGGCAAGTCAGGAGTGGTACGAGCAAATGAAGTCAATCAGCAGTTGGTTCAAAAGAAGAAGGCGGTGTAGTGACCAGTGTATTTTGTTAGTTCTCTTATGCAGGGGGCTAGGTCACGGTACTCTGGGTTGCAAAAGTTGCTTTTTGGCCTCCTCATGGTCTCGAGAAGGCTGCGCTGCTACTCCAAGCACATGAGATCACCGCTGTCACTCGCTTCTTGTTACTGCGTATTTTGAGAAATCCAGAAGCAACCGGCAGGATAGTGGAGTGGGCATTGGAGTTGTCAAGTTTTGCACTCAAATTTGAGATCACTTCCACTATTCAGAGCAGAGACTTGGAGTTTATTGCAAAGTGGACGCCAACGCAAGATGATGAGGTTCAGGAATCAACTCTTCCCAGCAAGGAAACATGAAAATGATGGATCATGTACTTTGACGGTGCCTTCTTGTTGCGAGGCGCCAGTGCTGGAGTGCTGCTTGTCGCACCTACCAGAGAAGACCTCAAGTATGTGGATCAAATGTACTTTCCCAAGAAGAAAGCGACCAACAACACCGCAAACTATGAAGGGCTTCTTGCCTTCCTTAGAATTTCAGTGGAGTTGGAAATCAGAAACTTGATCATTCATGGAGATTTGCAACTGGTTGTGAAGCAAGTGAACAAGGATTATTAGAGCTCGTTGATTGAAGCAAATGTGGAAGAAGTGAGGAAATTGGAGGAACACTTTGACAAGTTGCAAACAAAGCATATCCCCGGTGCGAAGAACATCATTGCTGACCACCTGTCAAAGTTGCTGCCCAAAAGCTACCTGTGGAACCAGGAACTTTTGTACACCATTTGACTAACCATCAGTCACTCTAGCAACACAAGCCAATAAGAGAAGAAGTTAAGCACCGTCAAGTATTTTCTGACAGAGCTCCCTGAAGCCACCGGCAAGAATGTTGACAGGAACAACAACGCGCCTACTGGTGAGCAGCAGCTTCACCCAGAACCTCAGGTTCTTCCTATTAAGGTCAGCACTCCCGCAGCCGTAGAGATGCCTTTAGTCCCTGTAGTCGAGCCGTAAGCTCCGTCATGGGCGCAACACATAGTCCAATTTCTTCAGATAGGAGAGCTTCCCGATGATTAAGAAGCTGAGAAAGTAGCCCATCAATCGAGTATGTATGACTTTGTGGATAACATTCTATGCAGAAAGAGACCAAACGGAGTGAAATTTAAGTGCATTTGCTGTGAAGATGGACTGAACTTGTTGGCAGGGATACACGGAGGCATATGCGGCTCTCACATAGGATCAAGAGCCCTTGTCGGCAAAGATTTCCAGTGATAACCCACAAGTATAGGGGATCACAACAGCTTTCGAGGGTAGAGTATTCAACCCAAATTGATTGATTCGACACAAGGGGGGCCAAAGAATATTCTCAAGTATTAGCAGCTGAGTTGTCAATTCAACCACACCTGGAAACTTACTATCTGCAGCAAAGTGTTTAGTAGCAAAGTAATATGATAGTGGTGGTAGCGGCAACAAAAGTAAAGACAGCAAAAGTAATGTTTTTGGTATTTTGTAGTGATTGTAACAGTATCAGCGGGAAAGTAAATAAGTGAGAACCAGTATATGGAAAACTCATAGGCACCGGATCAGTGATGGATAATTATGTCGGATGCGGTTCATCATGTAACAGTCATAACATAGGGTGACACAGAACTAGCTCCAATTCATCAATGTAATGTAGGCATGTATTCCGTATATAGTCATACGTGCTTATAGAAAAGAACTTGCATGACATCTTTTGTCCTACCCTCCCGTGGCAGCGGGGTCCTACTGGAAACTAACGGATATTAAGGCCTCCTTTTAATAGAGAACCGGACCAAAGCATTAGCACATAGTGAATACATGAACTCCTCAAACTATGGTCATCACTGGGAGTGGTCCCGATTATTGTCACTTCGGGTTGCCGGATCATAACACATAGTAGGTGACTATAGACTTGCAAGATAGGATCAAGAACTCACATATATTCATGAAAACATAATAGGTTCAGATCTGAAATCATGGCACTCGGGCCCTAGTGACAAGCATTAAGCATAGAAAAGTCATAGCAACATCAATCTCAGAACATAGTGGATACTAGGGATCAAACCCTAACAAAACTAACTCGATTACATGATAAATCTCATCCAACCCATCACCGTCCAGCAAGCCTACGATGGAATTACTCACGCACGGCGGTGAGCATCATGAAATTGGTGATGGAGGATGGTTGATGATGACGACGGCGACGAATCCCCCTCTCCAGAGCCCCGAACGAACTCCAGATCAGCCCTCCTGAGAGGTTTTAGGGCTTGGCGGCGGCTCCGTATCGTAAAACATGATGATTTCTTCTCTCTGATTTTTTTCTCCGAAAGCAAATATATAGAGTTGGAGTTGGCGTCGGAGGGCATCCAGGGGGCCCACGAGGTAGGGGGCGCGGCCTAGGGGGGGCGCCCCCCACCCTCGTGAGAAGGGTGTGGGCCCCCTAGTCTTCCTCTTTGGCGAGGATTTTTTATTATTTTTTCTAAGATGTTCCATGGAGTTTCAGGTCATTCCGAGAATATTTGTTTTCTGCACATAAAACAACATCATGGCAATTCTGCTGAAGACAGCGTCAGTCCGGGTTAGTTCCATTCAAATCATACAAGTTAGAGTCCAAAACAAGGGCAAAAGTGTTTGGAAAAGTAGATACGACGGAGACGTATCAACTCCCCCAAGCTTAAACCCTTGCTTGTCCTCAAGCAATTCAGTTGACAAACTGAAAGAAAGAAAGAAAAACTTTTACAAACTCTGTTTGCTCTTGTTGTTGTAACTATGTCAAGCCAGCATTCAAGTTTTCAGCATAGATCATAACTAACCACATTTGCAATAATTCTCAGGTCTCATAATTACTCATATCGATAGCATAATCAACTAGCAAGCCATAATAATAAATCTCGGATGACAACACTTTCTCAAAACAATCATAATATGATATAACAAGATGGTATCTCGCTAGCCCTTTCTGAGACCGCAAAACATAAATGCACAGCACCTTTAAAGATCAAGGACTGACTAGACATTGTGATTCATGGTAAAAGAGATCCAGTCAAGTCATACACAATGTAAACTAACAGTAATGGATGCAGATGACAGCGGTGCTCTCCAACAGGTGCTTTTTAATAAGAGGGTGATGACTCAACATAAAAGTAAATAGATAGGCCCTTCGTAAAGGGAAGCAGGGATTTGTAGAGGTGCCAGAGCTCGGTTTTGAAATAGAGATAAATTGTATTTTGAGCGGTATACTTTCATTGTCAACATAACAACCGAGAGATCTGGATATCTTCCATGCTACACACATTATAGGCGGTTCCCAAACAGAATGGTAGAGTTTATACTCTCCCTCCACCAACAAGCATCAATCCATGGCTTGCTCGAAACAATGAGTGCCTCCAACTAACAAGAGTCCCAGGGGAGTTTTGTTTGAAGTTATTTTCATTTGATTTGCATAAAGCATGGGACTGGGCATCCCGGTGACCAGCCATTTATCTCGTGAGTGAGGAGCGGAGTCCATTCCTCTTGAGAATAACCCGCCTAACACGGAACATAAGGACAGCCTTGGTTGATACATGAGCTATTCGAGCATACAAAACAGAATGTTTATTTGAAGGTTTAGAGTTTGGCACATACAAATTTACTTGGAACGGCAGGTAGATACCGCATATAGGAAGGTATAGTGGACTCATCTGGAATAACTTTGGGGTTTAAGGGATTGGATGCACAAGCAGTATTCCCTCTTAGTACAAGTGAAGGCTAGCAAAAGACTGCGAAGCGACCAACTAGAGAGCGACAACAGCCATGTACATGCATTAAAATTAATAAACATTGGATGCAAGCATGAGTAGAATATAATCCACCATGAACATAAATATCGTGAAGGCTATGTTGATTTTGTTTCAACTACATGCATGAACATGTGCCAAGTCAAGTCACTTAAATCATTCAAAGGAGGATACCACCCCATCATACCACATCATAACCATCTCAATAGCATGTTGGCACACAAGGTAAATCATTATAAATCATAGCTAATCAAGCATGGCACAAGCAACTATGATCTCTACTTGTCATTGCAAACATGTTTATTCATAATAAGCTGAATCAAGAACGAGGGGCACGTCATATTTACAAAACAAAAGAGGTCGAGTTCATACCAGCTTTTCTCATCTCAGTCAGCCCATCATATATCATCATAATTGCCTTTCACTTGCACGACCGAACGGTGTGAATAATAATAAGACTGTACGTGCATTGGACTAAGCTAGAATCTGCGAGCATTCAATAAACAGGAGAAGACAAAGCAATATGGGCTCTTGGTTAAATCAACAATAATGCATATAAGAGCCACTTCAACAATTTAATTATGGTCTTCTCCTACTGACCCCCAAAGAAAAGAAAAGAAATAAAACTATTTACACGGGAAAGCTCCCAACAAGCAAAAGAAGAAAGGGAAATTTTTTTGGGTTTTCTTTTTAAGTATTACTACTATAGCAGAAAAATAAACTACTACTATTTTTTTTGTTTTTCTTAAGGTTTAACAAACACACAAGAAGAAAGCAGGAAAAAGAAAATAAACTATCATGGATATTACAGTGAAAAAGTATGAGCACCGACATGTAGCAATGAGTGTGTGTGAACATAAATGTAATATCGGTGAGAAATACGTACTCCCCCAAGCTTAGGCTTTTGGCCTAAGTTGTTCTATGGCCACGGCTGGCCTGGAGGATATCCATAATAATAGTTGTTGGGGCCGTACTGTGATGAGGAAGAATAGTTGGGATCATGTTGATGTGCAGCGGTTATCGCCTGCTGAGCTGCAGCCTGGAGTCGAGCTGCCTCCGCTCTCCTCTCGTACTCTTCTGCCTCCTCTCTGGTAATAACATATCTTCTTTTTGTCTGTGAATCAAAGAAGGCAGGAGCAGGGAGAGTAATACGGAAAACACGTCGTTTATCAAAAATTAAACGATATAAGAGAGGTGATTCAGGCCTCTCGACAAACTGGTGCGAAGCCATAGAGTCATAATCTAAATATGCAGGAGGCAACTCCATATCACCCTCACGAATGTCTATCTCAAGAAAATGAGCTAAGCGGGTTGCATAAATTTCTCCAAAGAAATCTCCATTATGTCTATTATGATGCAACCTACGAGCTACAATGGCTCCCATATGATAAGATTGGTCTCCTAACACAGCACTCCTAAGAATGCTAAGATCAGGGACACACATGTGACATGCTTCATCCTTAGCATTTATGCATCTACCGATGAAAAGAGCAAAATAATGTATAGCAAGAAAGTGAATGCTCCCTATGGTAGCCTGCGTTATATCTCTAGATTCCTCCACGCTTATACTAGCAAGAAAGTTTCTAAATTCAGATTTAGGGGGATCCCTAACACTACCCCATGATGGAAGTTTGCAAGCAGAAGTGAAATCCTCTAAGTCCATGGTATAAGATTTGTCATAGAGATCAAACATGACTGAAGGAGAATTACATGAAGATGAATACTCAAACCTCCTCACAAATGAACTTGTGAGATCATGATACTGGGGGCATTTGTTAGCCTCAAAATCCTCAAGACCGGCATTGCACAAATATGCTTTGAGTTCTTCTTTAATTCCCGCACGGTCCATAAAATTTTCCGACGGCCATTCGCAAGGCCGTACTGGAGCGTCTCTTGGTGGATCCTCGTCAGCATCGCGCATAGCAATCCTTGGTCCTTGCTTCTTAGAGGAACCACCTTGGAACATCTTCCTAAGCATATTGTTTTTCTCTGAAAAATTCTTAAATTTTTAGTAACTTCAAACAAAAGTGAACCAACTTTAATAAAACTGATAGCAACTACTCCTACAAGTGCCTAGAGCCTATATCAAGCATTAGAACTACTTAGAACCATATAAATTTGACATGCAAGCTCAAGAACATGGTCACCTATTAAGCACAAATTTGCAAAGAATAAAGCACTAGAACAAAAACTAATTGGACCAATGGAGGAGTCACATACCAAGGAACAATCTCCCCAAGCAGTTTTGCGAGAGGTGCTTTGAGCTAGGAGATCGAAAATCACAGCAAAAGTAGCTGGAACTCGTGCTTGAGTTGGTTTTTCGGGTTTGTGTGAGACAGAGGAAGAAGATGGGTGCTGGGATAAGTGGAGGAGGGCCACCATGGGCCCATGAGGCAGGGGGCGCGCCCTTGAGGGGGGCGTGCCCACCACCCTCGTGGCCAGGTGGCAGCTCCTCCCGCAGTAATTTTTGCACGGTAGATCCTCAACTATTCCCGAAAAAATCATATTAAATTGGCATGTCATTCTGAGGACTTTTATTTTCGGGATATTTTTATGTTGCACGGATAAGTTAGGAAACAGACAGAAAAATACTATTTTTACTTTATTTAATATAAATAACAGAAAGTAAAAGTGGGGTATAGAAGTTTGTGCTTCTAGTTTCATCCATCTCATGCTCATCAAAAATAATCCACTAACAACGTTGATCAAGTCTTGTTAACAAACTCATTCCGATAATCATGAAACCGAAGAAATTTCGAATAACACTAAGTTACATCAACGAGGATATGTACATCCTCAATAATAATAATATCATATTTCCTCTTGACAGTAGGAAGAGGAAATGCAAAACCTCCAAATATAATCGATAGAATTTTTCCAATAGAGTTGATACTATGAACTTGAGGTTGTTTCCTCGGAAAGTGTACCGTATGCTCATTACCATTAACATGAAAAGTGGCATTGCCTTTGTTGCAATCAATAACAGCCCCTGCAGTATTAAGAAAAGGTCTTCCAAGAATAATAGACATACTATCATCCTCGGGAATATCAAGAATAACAAAGTCCGTTAAAATAGTAACGTTTGCAACCACAACAGGCACATCCTCACAAATACCGACAGGTATAGCAGTTGATTTATCAGCCATTTGCAAAGATATTTCGGTAGGTGCGAGCTTATTCAAGTCAAGTCTACGATATAAAGAGAGAGGCATAACACTAACACCGGCTCCAAGATCACATAAAGCAGTTTTAATATAATTTCTTTTAATGGAGCAAGGTATAGTAGGTACTCCAGGGTCTCCAAGTTTCTTTGGTATTCCACGCTTAAAAGTATAATTAGCAAGCATGGTGGAAATTTCTTCTTTTATGAGTAATGATATCCTTCATATATTTAGCATAAGGATTTGTTTTGAGAACATCAATTAATCTCATACGCAAAAAGATAGGCCTAATCATTTTAGTAAATCGCTCAAAATCCTCATCATCCTTTTTATTGGATGGTTTCGGAGGAAAAGGCATGGGTTTCTGAACCCAAGGTTCCCTTTCTTTACCATGTTTCCTAGCAACAAAGTCTCTTTTATCATAACGTTGATTCTTTGATTGTGTGTTATCAAGATCAATAGCAGGTTCAACTTCTACATCATTGTCATTACTAGGTTGAGCATCATCATTAATATTTTCATTAGGTTCATGTTCATTACCAGATTGTGTTTCAGCATCAGACATAGAAATATCATTTGGATTATCAGGTGGTTCAGCAATAGGTTCACTAGAAGTTTGCACAGTTCTATCATTTTTCTTCTTCTTCTTTTTAGAAGAACTAGGAACATCAATATTATTTCATTGAGAATCTTGCTCGATTCTCTTAGGGTGGCCTTCAGGATACAAAGGTTCCTGAGTCATTCTACAAGTTCTAGTAGCCACTCTAACAACATAATCATTTTCTTATTGTTCATTTCATCAAGAACTTCTTTTTGAGCCTTAAGTACTTGTTCTACTTGAGTGGTAACCATAGAAGCATGTTTGCTAACAAGTTTAAGTTCACCTTTAATATTAGCCATATAATCACCCAAGCGTCTAATCATATAAGCATTTTCTTTTAATTGTCTACCCAAATAAGCATTGAAGTCATCTTGCTTAAACATAAAGTTATCAAACTCATCCAAGCACTGACTAGCAATTTTAGTAGGAGGGACTTCAGCTTTATCATATCTATAGAGAGAATTTACCTTTACTACCTGTGTCGGGATATCGGGATCAGGAGGTTCTTCAATAAATAAAGAATTGAGATCATAGGTTTCTTCAATAGGCGGTGAATTCTTAACATCTTCAGCTTTAATACCTTTTTCTTTCATAGATTTCTTTGCCTCTTGCATATCTTCGGGACTGAGAAATAGAACACCTCTCTTCTTTGAAGTTGGTTTAGGAATAGGTTCAATAATTGGAGCAAGAGTTGGCTTAGGAGCTGGCTCGGGAGGTGCCCAATTATTTTCATTTGTCAACATATTATTCAATAGGATTTCAGCTTCATCCGGTGTTCTTTCCCTGAAAAGATAACCAGCACAACTATTCAGGTAATCTCTGGAAGCATCGGTTAGTCCATTATAAAAGATATCAAGTATTTCAGGTTTCTTAAGAGGATGATCAGGCAAAGCATTAAGTAACTTGAGAAGCCTCCCCCAAGCTTGTGGGAGACTCTCTTCTTTAATTTGCACGAAGTTGTATATTTCCCTCAAAGCAGCTTGTTTCTTATGAGCAAGGAAATATTTAGCAGAGAAGTAATAAATCATATCCTGGAGACTACGCACACAACCAGGATCAAGAGAATTAAACCATATCTTAGAATCACCCTTTAATGAGAACGGAAATATTTTGAGTATATAGAAGTAACGCGATCTCTCATCATTAGTGAACAGGGCAGCTATATCATTTAACTTAGTAAGATGTGCCACAATAGTTTCAGATTCATAGCCATAGAACGGATCAGATTCGACCAAAGTAATTATATCAGGATCAACAGAGAATTCATAATCGTTATGAGGAACACAAATAGGTGAAGTAGCAAAAGCAGGGTCGGGTTTCATTTTATCTCAAAGTGATTCTTTGTTCCATTTAACTAATAACCTCTTAAGCTCATATCTATCTTTGGAAGCTAAAATAGCGGCAGAAGATTCCATATCAAAAAGATAACCCTCAGGAATAACAGGCATATTTTCTTCATCACTGTCATCATCGTATTCAGATTCAATAATTTCTTTTTCTCTAGCCGTTCATCAAGAAATTCACCAAGGGGCACAGTAGTATCAGGCATAGAAGCAGTTTCATCATAAGTATCATGCATAGTAGAAGTGGCATCATCAATAACATGCGACATATCAGAACGAATAGCAGAAGCAGGTGTAGGTGTCGCAAACTTACTCATAACAGAAGGTGAAACAAGTGCAGAGCTAGATGGCAGTTCCTTACCTCCCCTCGTAGTTGAGGGATAGATCTTGGTTTTTGGATCTCTCAAGTTCTTCATAGTGTCCAGCAGATATAAATCCCGAGTGACTCAAAGAATAGAGCTATGCTCCCCGGCAACAGCGCCAGAATTTTATCTTGATAACCCACAAGTATAGGGGATCGCAACAGCTTTCGAGGGTAGAGTATTCAACCCAAATTTATTGATTCGACACAAGGGGAGCCAAAGAATATTCTCAAGTATTAGCAGCTGAGTTGTCAATTCAACCACACCTGGAAACTTAGTATCTGCAGCAAAGTGTTTAGTAGCAAAGTAATATGATAGTGGTGGTAGCGGCAACAAAAGTAAAGACAGCAAAAGTAATGTTTTTGGTATTTTGTAGTGATTGTAACAGTAGCAGTGGGAAAGTAAATAATTGAGAACCAGTATATGGAAAAATCGTAGGCACCGGATAAGTGATGGATAATTATGCCGGATGCTGTTCATCATGTAACAGTCATAACATAGGGTGACACAGAACTAGCTCCAATTCATCAATGTAATGTAGGCATGTATTCCGTATATAGTCATACATGCTTATCGAAAAGAACTTGCATGACATCTTTTGTCCTACCCTCCCGTGGCAGCGGGGTCCTACTGGAAACTAACGGATATTAAGGCCTCCTTTTAATAGAGAACCGGAACAAAGCATTAGCACATAGTGAATACATGAACTCCTCAAACTATGGTCATCACCGGGAGTGGTCCTGATTATTGTCACTTCGGGGTTGCCGGATCATAACACATAGTAGGTGACTATAGACTTGCAAGATAGGATCAAGAACTCACATATATTCATGAAAACATAATAGGTTCAGATCTGAAATCATGGCACTCGGGCCCTAGTGACAAGCATTAAGCATAGCAAAGTCATAGCAACATCAATCTCAGAACATAGTGGATACTAGGGATCAAACCCTAACAAAACTAACTCGATTACATGATAAATCTCATCCAACCCATCACCGTCCAGCAAGCGTACGATGGAATTACTCACGCACGGCGGTGAGCATCATGAAATTGGTGATGGAGGATGGTTGATGATGACGACGGCGACGAATCACCCTCTCCGGAGCCCCGAACGGACTCCAGATCAGCCCTCCTGAGAGGTTTTAGGGCTTGGCGGCGGCTCCGTATCGTAAAATGTGATGATTTCATCTCTTTGATTTTTTTCTCTCCGAAAGGAAATATATAGAGTTGGAGTTGGCGTCGGAGGGCATCCAGGGGGCCCACGAGGTAGGGGGTGCGCCCTAGGGGGAGGGGGCCCCCCACCCTCGTGAGAAGGGTGTGGGCCCCCTGGTCTTCTTCTTTGGCGAGGATTTTTTTATTATTTTTTCTAAGATGTTCCATGGAGTTTTAGGTCATTCCAAGAATATTTGTTTTCTGTACATAAAACAACACCACGGCAATTCTGCTGAAAACAGCATCAGTCCAGGTTAGTTCCATTCAAATCATACAAGTTAGAGTCGAAAACAAGGGCAAAAGTGTTTGGAAAGGTAGATACGACGAAGACGTATGATCCAGCGAGGTCTTTATTGGCCCACTGCCATCCAGGATGCAACTGAGCTAGTAACAAGATGTGAACCATGTCGGTTCCATTCAAAGAACATACATCAACCAGCTCAAGCTCTTCAGAAAATCCCTCTCTCCTAGCCTTTTTCGTCTGGGGGCTCGATATCTTGGGCCCCTTCCCCCGTGCTACTAGGGGCTTTGAGTTCTTGTACGTTGCCATCTACAAGTTCACAAAGTGTCCTAAGGTAGAGCCAGTGAGAAAGGTGACTGTACAATCAGCCGTCAAGTTCTTCAAGGGTCTAGTTTGTCATTTTGGGGTTCCAAACAGAATCATCACAAACAACGGCACATAGTTCACGAGCCGCACCTTCATGAAGTACATCCAGAGCCTTGGGAGCAAGGTTTGCTTTGCCGCTGTTGCTCATCCTAGAAGCAATTGGCAAGCAGAACGGACAAATGATGAAGTGTTGTGTGGCCTCAAGACAAGAACCTTTGACAAGCTGCACAAATGTGGAAGATGCTGGATTGATGAATTGCTGCCAGTTCTTTGGTCACTCGGGATGACACCAAATTGAGCTACTGGCCAAACGCACTTCTCCCTAGTTTATGGTGCGGAACTGGTGCTCCCCACGGAACTCACATACAGGTCACCTCGAGTGCTTGCCTATGATGAGGTAGAGCAAGAGCAATTGTGGTAAGATGATGTTGTGCTCCTCGAGGAAGATCATCTTCGGGAAGTTGTGGGCGTCGCACGCTACCAGCAAGCTTTGCGCTACTATCATAGCTGCAAAGTCCATGCCCGAAGCATTAACGAAGGCGACCTTGTCCTTTGGCACGTCCAATCCGCCAAGGGGTCGAACAAGTTGACACCAAAGTGGGAAGCTTCGTATCGGGTAGCACAAGTCAATAGACCTAGTGTAGTCCCTCTGGAGACCGAAGATGGCATCCATGTGCAAAACTCATGGAATATCGAGCATCTTTGTAAGTTCTACCCATGAGGTGCAGTTGTCGGGCCTTGTCCCCAGCGACCCCTTTTCTACAAGCTTTGTCTTCAAGACTTGTAACCCTTCGTATAAAGCCAAAAGTAGAACCTGTGCGTATGTGAATAAAGCTAAGTGTTTCACAACTTTTTATACATATTTTACTCATAACGTTGTGATTTTATTTTTAATTGACTGAAATGGCTACGAACGGTCAAGGTCTCAATACCACTCTTTTCTCTTCTTTCTTTTTCTCAAAGACAGAACGATTCCTCTCACACAAGTTTCCCGGGGGGAGTGATGGTTATGGTGAAGTACCCCTCCAAATGGCATTGACGCACATTTCGTACAACAAGAAGTACATCAAAGAAAGATAAGTTGGAACATTTTCAACTAAAACTTTTCTTTGTTACACTTGCAGTTCCCCTTTGCATGATTTTGTGTTGTATGAGAAACTTGCATGTGAAGGAATCTTGTCGTGTTTATCACAAATTATTTTTCCTTGAGTCTGCTCGGCAAGATCTTCGTAGCTGCATTGAGACCAGCAAGTTGCCTTGCGGGTGAGAGCACTTCCAACAGGGTACTATGGACCAGTTCCTCGAAGCGCTCGCGGCAAGTATGCGTGCCGGCAAGCTTCCAAACCGTGTATGATGTTGGATTAAAATCATACAAGAATGGAAACAAGAAAGGGGAACAGTACACGTTCATCTGGGCATGACAAATATCACAAATTTATTAAAAAGTGCTCAATAATGTTTTCTTAGCCCTTTCTTCCCAGGGTTTACATTGAATGCAACTCAGGGCAATAGGAGCGCCTAGATGAAGCCTAGCTCACTCTCGGCAAGCCACATGATTGTGTTGCTAGTGCTCAGCTGGAGATGATGGTGCTACCAGCTAGTGCTCAGCTAGAGTCGGAGTCGTCGTCATCGATCTTGACGACCGGGGACCTGCCATCGTCGTCTTCACCATCGTCCTCCTCGTCGCTTTCGCTCAAGGAGGAGGTTTCTCTGTTGCTCGAGCTCTTCGCACAGCACTAAATGCAAGCTCCTGAAGCCCAGTAGAACTCCACGAAGGCACAGACGAAGGATTTCCACCTGCACGTGAAGTACATGATGCCATTGGCGAAGAACTCGATGTTCACCCAAACAGAGCCATTGCAAGAGCCATCCACACGCAGCCACAAACCGAGTGGTTGATCGACCTCCATCACCCTAGCGAAGGGACAAGGTAGCCGCAGCCAGCTTCGCGGTTGGTCACGCAGCTCCACGACAAACTCAAATGGCGTATCCTCCATATGCCCTTCTGCCGGAGGAGGAGCGGCTAGTGATGAGATGACAAGCGCCCTACTCTGGCCACCCGGCCCTGAGTGTCGTATCTTCCACGACCCTGAGCTATAGCCCCACCTTGAGTGCTGGAGCCAGCTTCCACGACCGCAGCCAAAGCAGGGGTATGCTTCTAGGGAGAAGCTCTCACTACAGCACGAGAAGCACAAGCTCGACCTTTACCCCTCACCATGGTGGTGGCAGATGCTGAAAGAATGGAGTAGGGAGAGGTGGATGAGCATCACCTTCCACAGCCTCCCTCTTTATAGGGGGAGCTGCGGGGGCTGGCTCTCCACCATTTTAGGGCAATCTCCCCATTCCGCCTGTCCCACGCCCTGCATTTCTAGCCAGCGCATTACTTCAGCAACTGCCCAACCTCGCTAATCCGATGCCTTGCCTGCCTTATTCAACACAGTACTCCCATGACCACCTCTCTCCACTAATCCCATGATCCGCGTATGATGCACATCCTGGGGAAGGATGCAGTAAAGGAGGAAGTGCTGACAGACATGTCAATTACCTTTAGCCACACGTGATTGTCGGCTTGCCCAGACCATGCCCAGCAGCAACCCGCATGTGTGCTCGCCCCTGGCTTTTGTACAAGCAGTTGGTACCCGCCCGACAACTAGACTTGTCGGAGGGTGCCCAAGGATAGGCAGAAGTCCAGGTTAACAAAGAAGCATGGAAGATCTCAAGATACAGATATCGTCATGACTAAATTCTATATCAATATTTGCCATGCGTCCGTGCATTGTTAGGGCCTAGCCCAATGACGCTCGGCAACGCGTATGGACCAGGCCCGAGGGCTCTTATTGGTCTATAAAACATGAGTATTTTACACCCTGACTTATGTACAGACAAGTAGCAGTTCCCTTGCCGGCCAAGGAACTTGCCAAAGATTGCCAAGGCCAAGGTTGATAAGATATGGGGAGGATCCCCAAGCCAAGAGAGCTCCGCTTTGTAAGATCAAGGAGCGCATCAAGAAGACCAAGATTCAAGACCAAGTTGATCTACTTGGCTAAGGAGAAGAACAAGGCAGAACACTTGAAGCAATCCTAGCCGGCAAGACCGAACCTGCAAGGCGAAGGCCCAGCAAAATCCGTGACTGGCCAGCTCCCGCCAGCTTCCAGTGCTCCACCTTACCAAGCAGCTAGTCACTAATCAGTGAGGTGTTGAGCCTGCACACAGTTAGGGGAAGCTTGTTGGGAAGTGTCAGTAGTCTGGAAGTAGTTTTACCCTTATCGACACCCGTGGAGATGGCGTGTCAAGTTAATAGGATTTAACTAGGCAAGCGGTGCAACAACATTGTTGGGGCTCCTCCTCCTTGCAACACCTTATGATGCATTTAATGCTTTTCATCCTAACTAGCAGAGTTAGGTATGATAGCATTGTTCGCTATCTAATCACTAGATAATGACTCTTTTGCCACTTTGGTAACCCCTTGAGCTATAAAAGGAGGGCCATGGCAACCTTTTCAAGGGTTGGAACTAGATTGAACTCCACGCACACTTGCACACGTAGCTGCCTTCTCCTTGCACCTTGCCTGGGGAAGGCACTCCTTATACTTGTGCACCCACTTTCCAATACACCAAAGCAGGAGTAGGGTTTTACACCTCAAAGGTGCCCAAACATGGGCAAAGATCCCTGTGCCCTTTGTTGATCTTGCTCTTTGCGTTTTATGCATTTCCCTAGACGAACCACAAAGGGCCTAGATGGCCCAATAGACTGTCGTCCACACCGACAACGGCCCCATAACAAGTGACACACGGTCATAGGATCCACATCACACCCAACGGTGTCTTTGTATCCTTACTGAAAACCCTAGCAGTAGCGCGGGTATTTTCCATATCAATAGAGCGGGACGACGCGGTACTGATAAGGCGCTATAGCTAACGTGTAGCAGTAGCGCCTGTCGTCCCACGCTACTGCTATACATGTCTATTAGTAGCATGCTTTAGTGCAGAGCGCTGCTGGTAATATTTGCAATGATTTTTAGCAGGAAGCGCTACTGGTAAGGGAGCGCTACTGCTAACTTTGTTCCCCTCGCTACTACTAGTTTTATTAGTTTATGTTTTTTTCTGCAAATTTGTTTTATATTTTAATAGGCTTTATAAAATAATATTTAGCATATCATACACATACAAATGTAATCATAGCATATACATACAAATAGTCTCATCAAATCATGTCATCATCATAATCATCATCCAACAGAAAGTGGTCTCTTGTCATCATCTCTAAAATAGCGATACAAGTCTTGATTACTTGCAACTACATCGTCATCCATCTAAACAATGATATACGTGAGAAGAGCTATCACTTTGAGTGAGAGCGGAACTATGCAGTACAGGAGTTCGTATCCCTCTCTCGCACTAGCGTGAACCTAAACTAACTACTGTCGCTCGGAAACCGAAACCGGTACACATGGGCCTGACATTCTAGCCACTCGTCGTATACTCCTGGCGTAGCACTTCTTCACCATCGATGAACTATACACCTGCATCGTCACATGAGTCGATGATATGAAACATATATAGTTGAGCAACAGAAAGACACAGACTTGGCAAAAATAGAAGCAACATATCATAATCATAAATAACAAAGTTTAGCGTACCCAAAATGCCCTAACTGGAGTGATCTTTGCTAGTCGAGGAGGACAGTTTAATTACATCACAAATAAATTTTCGTCGTGCATAATTCAAAGTTTTGTCATACAGATACTATGGACTAAACGGACACATTGCCATATATTGACAATCACTCCATGTCGTGGCATCCATCCAAGTCAGGGAGATAGTCCCCGAGCATAGTGAAAGGCTTCAGGTCGAGATGCTGAGTGGCTACTCGTGTTCGGACGTCTTCCCGCGACATTTGTCCTTCTTCGTAGAACATCCCTATTTTTCCGACAACCTCCTTCATGATGATTTGGGCAAGTTCATGATGGATCTGGTAGAACTCAGCTCGAACTTGATGATCCTCGATATCTCCTAAGTTCTTTGCCCATTGAAGAATATGGGCATCACCGGATCTAGGTGACATGCGAAGGTTCTGGTGATCCCGTCTGTACTCCAGCATGTGGTGTAGGACATAGAATCCATCATTAAGAGAATCACTCGGTTGCTGGATGCAGCAGAAGTCGGTCTTATGGCTGAAGGCGGGCCTGCCGTCCCTTTTCTTCTTGTCCTTGACCTCTCCACCCCGTGCACTGTAGTAAAACATAGCACTGTCGAGAATAGACTTGATGTGGGTGTAATCCTTTTTGTTAATGTTCTTCGACGTGTCCAAGTAAAGAGCGTGGGAGTATCGGGGGTAGAGGATGATGAGGACGGCGTGCCCGCCGCTGCGCAAAATAAGTACACCTGAAATTAATTAGCCTCCACCATGCAAATGAATGATTGAAATCAAAGGAAGGATATCCACGTGGATGACTTACAGGGGATGATAAGGCATGAGAATCACCTCCTTGTCCTTATAGGCGAGCATGAAATTGGCGATGTATTCCCTCGCGTATTCATGGTGGTTTGCGCAGACTCCCAAGAAGCCCTCGTGCATGAAGTACGGGTCAGTGACACAAATATGAGGTATCTGGTCAACCCCGATGAGGTAGTTCATGTGCAAGGCATAACGGCGAACAAATGCAAAATCCAGCTTCTTGAAGTGAAACATGTCGAAGATGTAATCGAATCGAAGGAAGAACTTCTCTGCGGGGAATGTGTCGACGTACGACAATCCCCACGACACATTAACCACGTAGAGTGGCTATCCTGGATTTTTTGAGGCGATGAGGCCTTGCTCTATCCACATCACATCGTCATGAAGTCTACTTTAATCGCTGAATCTGGCCCCTAGCGCTACTTCAGGTAGGATTGGTTGACCGGGGATATACCATTTCGCCGCACCGGGGATATCTATACGGTCTTGAACCCGAGGCTGCTGAGGCGGCTCGATCATAGAAGCAGCTTTTTTGCCTTTCCTTGGTCTCTTCCTAGACTTCTTTACTACTGGAAGGTTGTCCATAATACGTTCAGGCTTCGGAGGCGGCAATTCAGGCACCGACTCATGATGCTCAAACCCTATGTAGGCGCCAGTATTGACATACTGTTGAGTGTCATTGTCATCCTCATCTATGGCGACGTCACCAGCGACTAATGGAGTAGGTGAGGTGTTGATGTTCATACCAAACTACGTGCTTGTGGGTGTGCTCCCGGCCACCTCCAGACGAAGCATACTCTTTGGCCACAACAGGACCCACCCATTACAACAATCACCAAGCCGCCGCGGGGTCTCGTCGTCATCCCCCACTAGTACCGGAGGAGCCAAATTCTCGTGGCCTGGTTTGACACTGGCAATGGAAACCTTGAAGACGTCCGGGGGAATTGGCCGGCTGTGGAACAATGGTTCCTTCGGCTCCATTATCGTCGCCTTCCCCACGTCCACCTTCTGGTCGCCGATCATGTATAATATGGTGCACGGGATTTCGTCAGCCTGCAAAGAAAAGTCTGCGACGTGAGACATCCGAAAGGCAATGAAAACGAGAGATTATACATTTATTGAAGGGGGCGGCATGATAGATACCGTGGGGGAATCGAGCTCAGCCAAAGATGAAGCACCGCCGAGCATGTCCGGTGCGGGAGCAGGCGCAGGAGCCGGTGCAGGAGCAGGTGCAGCTGTAGGTGCTGGTGCAACACTAGTCGAGCTGCTCTCAAAGAAGTCAGCAAGGGGAAAGTGCGCTGCATTTTTTCTGGATTTTCCCTGCTCCAATTGAAAATGGCCGGAACCAAGGTAGTAGACATATCTACAAGCACTTGTTTTGCGGCAGCTACTGTTGTTGTGACTGTCTCAGATGATTTCTTCTCAACCGCAATCTCAACCTTCTTGTCGATGTTTTCTTTAGTTAACCTCCGTCTTTCCTTTCTCTCCTCCGTGGTCTCATGGTAGTACTTCTTCCACGTGGCGCCGTCTCCGACACCGTGCACGCATCCATACAATGGTCGAGTCTCCACCGGGAGTCCTTTCAATATGTTCAACGCCTAGTTGAATGGAGTGCCCACTTGGGCCTCGCCAATTCCTCAGACGGCGAGTCGCTTTCGGCCGCAATCCTGTGTTGCTCTCTCCGCAAAAGGCATAAGGATCATTTACAAATATGACTAACATGCAGTCGAATTGATCAGAAACTAAAGTTAACAGCAGTCTCATGAACTCCATTGTGACCGCGTTCGTCTCGAAAACCTTCTTCACTGGGTCCCAATGGTGCCGGGCCCTGAGGACGTCATGCTCCGATGATACGGTGAACTCCGCCAAGGGGTCTGGGATGCCTAGACTCGCTGCTTCCGCATCCTCCTTTGCCCATTTGGACATCTTCCCGCCAAAACCACGGCTTCCGAGGTGGTGGAACCCAATGTTCCTTTGTTGAAGCCCCTTCATGTACTTCGACTTTTTTTTGGCAGCTTCGGCCTCGCAAGCCGCCTTGAATATTTCAAAGTGCTTTGCCGTGATTGTCGGATTATCCTTTACAATCTTGGAGTATGGTTCCTTTTCGTTGACGATCCGATATTTCACCCTTGATTTCCAGGCGGCCAATGCGTCGCTAAACTTGGACATGGCGTGTTTGTTTATCTTCTTCATTGTCGGGTCCTTATCTGGATCTTTATAATCCTTTTCATTCCGGCCCGGGAACAAGAATATCTGGTGCAGCTTCTTTAGGAGGGAGGGCCTACAATTATCTATCTTGTTTAGTTTCTCATCGTTGATGGTGGCAGTTGTCCGTATGATGCAGCCTATTTGATTGTCGTAGCACGCGCGCGCTTCCTCGGCCACGTTTGGCTCAAAATTGCCGTCGTCAACCTCCGTGACCACCAGTGTAGTAGTCCTGAGCTTGTTAGGAAGCCGTTGCCTCTTTGCTTTCGGTTCTATACCTGCTCCGCTAGTCTTGGCGCTGGTCTGAGTCTCAGTGCCGGTCTCGATGCCGGTCTCAGTCTCAACGCCGGTCTCAGCCTCAGTGCCGGTCTCGATGTCGGTCTCAGTCTCCGATGTGACAGGTGGACCCAGCAACATCAACTGTTGATGGTCGGCTTCCCTCAAAAATTCCTCTGCCGCCAGGTACACGTTGTCGCAATCACCAGAACCCTGTCCTTCATCGTTGCTAGCCATGTTTCCTACGATTAAATCTAGTCAATTAATTCTAGACTTAATAAAATGAATAATGACATAAAAAGGCCTATGCTTTGCAGGAACGTTGAATCCTTCCCGGTGCGGCAAATCCCGGGCACTCGATATGTCCTAGTTTGTAGCACAAGTCATGTCGACTGTCGGTGTCAAAACCGGCGGATCTCGGGTAGGGGTCCCGAACTGTGCGTCTAGGCCGGATGGTAACAGGAGACAAGGGACACAAAGTTTTACCCAGGTTCGAGCCCTCTCGATGGAGGTAAAACCCTACGTCCTGCTTGATTAATATTGATGATATGGGTAGTACAAGAGTAGATCTACCATGAGATCGAGGAGGCTAAACCCTAGAAGCTAGCCTATGGTATGATTGTTGATGTGTACCTTGTCCTATGGTCTAAAACCCTCCGGTTTATATAGACACCGGAGAGGGTTAGGGTTACACAAAGTCGGTTACAATGGTAGGAGATCTTCATATCCGTATCGCCAAGCTTGCCTTCCACGCCAAGGAAAGTCCCTTCCGGACACGGGACGGAGTCTTCAATCTTGTATATTCATAGTCCAGGAGTCCGGCTGAAGGTATAGTCTGGCTATCCAAACACCCCCTAATCCAGGACTCCCTAAGTAGCCCCTGAACCAAGCTTCAATGACGATGAGTCCGGCGCGCAGATTGTCTTCGGCATTGCAAGGCGGGTTCCTCCTCCAAGTACTTCATAGAAGATTTTGAACATGAAGGTAGTGTCCGGCTCTGCAAAATAAGTTTCCACATATTGCCATAGAGAGAATAATATTTACACCAATCTAATCTGCTGACATATTCCGTAGCGTGTCACACCACGGCCAAGCCTTTATCCGAGTCATTTTATTATCCCACCTCAGCGCGTCATGTGAGGCGGTTTCCTTGGCACGTCTTGTTAAAGCAGAGATCGTGTCCCCTTATCCCGGGATTCTCATCAATACAGGCGTGGGTAACCCAACCACTTCTAGGACTCCTAGATTATAGGCAAGTCCAAACGGACACGGAGAGGACGCTTGATATTCACCCTCTTTATAAAGGGGACAAGGCTTTTATTTTTCCCTCCCGTGCTCAATCGAATCCTTCCCCCACCTCAAGCTCAAACGCCCGAAGTTCAGGTCAGGCGCCCGAACCTTTAGTCATGTCCGGATCTAGCCTTCAAGGCCGATGGATGCCTTCCACCATCACGGAAGAAGACATCAAGAAGTTGAGGGAGGCCAAATATCTGACAGCCGAGATTTTGCATCGGCTGCCTCCCCGAGGGCAGGCCGTCCCCACCCCCGAACCCAACGAGAACGTCGTGTTCGTTTCCCACTTCCTCTGAGGCCTAGGCCTTGCCCTGGATCCTTTCGTCAGGGGTTTGATGTTTTACTACAGGCTAGATTTTCATGATCTAGCTCCGGACTCCTTTCTTCATATCACGACATTTATTATCGAGTGCGAGGCCTTCCTCCGGGTTACCCCTCACTTTGGCCTATGGCTCAAGACCTTTGAAGTGAAGCCGCGAAGATGGTCGAGGGGCAACATGCAGCGTGTGGAGGTGCCTCAATACGCAAGATGATGGGAGCTCCGTGGTGTCTGAATTGTGGCAACAGGAGTGGTTCTACATCACGGCTCCTAGAAGTGCCAAGTGGGCGGCCCCCTGTTTTCTGCTCAGGCCCCCCACCACAGCTGATGTCATGGATCAGCAGAGGTCTGAGCTGGGTCCAGTCAAGGACGTGCCTATACTGCAAGGCCGCATTCGAGATCTCTTCAATGGAGATTTTAGTTTGGTTGCGGTGATATAGGTTATGCTGGTTCGTCAAGTCCAGCCTTGCAAACGCCGGCCTCTTCGCCTCTGGGAGTTCAATCCTGAGGTACCGCGTGCCATTCAAAATTTTCTCGACCTGACGCATGAGGAGATGTACAAGTCATTCTTCGGACCTCAGATAAAGTGTCCGGAAATCACCGAGGACGTGGGCCGGAGTAGTAACCGCACCGCCGAACAGGTAAGGCATCTTCCGGCCGAACATACTTTCTCTACTTTGTTACGAAGTTATTTCTGAGAGTTCGCTTTTTGACCAGGACTGGCTGACAAAGGCGAAGTTGATTCGGTGTTCGGCCCCCCTCCCTGAGGGTTTGGAAAATCCGGTATTGGAAAAGATGCTCCAGACCGCACCTTGCCCGGAGCCCTTGAAGGAAGATACTGTGGAGGATAATGCGGGCGGACGCGGGCCCCCAACGCTGCCCATTCTAGCCGAGGGAGCGAGCGTCTCCACGAGGGAAGGCGGCCAGAAGAGGAAAAGGACTGCGCCCGGGGATTCGGAAGCCGAAGCTTCCAAATGGGAGAAGAAGTCTCCCACAGAGGGTCCCACCTTGGGGGGCGCTGTTGCCGCACAAAGTCCGTGGGGGGATCAATTCTCCCACGAGTCGTAAGTGACCCGAAATACCTTTAATAGTACAGATATGCCATTTTTTTCTAAGAAAATAACCACCGCATATATTTTGCAGTTCGGGCCTTAGCCCCTCTCAAATGAGCTCATCTTCGGGGGATCCTCTTCCAGAGATGATGGAGAGCGAAACGCCTCCTCCGGACTCCTCTGCTCCAGAAGCGGGCGACCCTGAAGTGTCGTCACGGAGGGCCTCTCCGAGTCCGGTGAGGCCAAAAGATAATCCCATTGACCCCCGAAGCTCCCAGTGTCCGGCTCCCGAAGGGAGCAGACAAAAGAGTCCGGCCCCGTCTAGTGTGCGATCGGATGTTCTAAGGGAGTTGGTGGGGCGAGCGGCCATCTCAGATGAACATCGTGTGATGATGAATACGGTGATGGAGAGAACATCGTCCGCCGAAAGCGGATTGCATGAAGCTTTTATGAGTCTACTGACAGGCTTTGAGGTATGTAAAAGAATGTATGATAATCCTGCACATGCTAGGTGTGCCCTGTGTAGATAGTAGCCCCTGAGACTCTGGTTGTCGTCGGAAACGACCACCAATAGAGGATCATATTTCCAGGAAATAACCATACTGCCTTTATGTGCAAGTGATGTAAGCTCCGGTGTCTAGCCGGACTAGCGAGTTTGCCCATTTAGAACGGCAGTTGGATGCGGCAGACGCTGACATCGAGCTTGTTAACAAAAGGCTTGACGAGGAACAGGGTAAGTGTCAATATCTGGTAAACGCCACGTAGGAAGAGCATCATGATGCCAGTATCTTAAATATGTTGTGACTGCAGATGGAGCTGGCACTGTTGAAGCCTTGCGGGCAGAACTTGCCCGAGCCAAGGAACAAGCGAGGTTAGGTAATGCGGCTGCTGTGAAGGCGGCCGAAGAGTTGCAAGCCGAGAAGGCCGCGCATGGCGAGACCCGAGACAAGATGGCCAAGATGGCTATAGAATTAAAAGCCACCGCCGACCGTTGCCGGGTTCTTGAAAAGGAAAACCAAGCGAAGGCATCGGACCTTGAGAAGGCTGCTGCAACGAAAAAGGATCTCCGCTCTGCTACGAGGGCAAAGAAGGAGGAGCTGCGGGAAGCCGGGGATATTGTGGCTAGGAAATCCTTTATGTTGTGGAGGAAATTCGGAGATCCATGGTATGCCCCTCTAGATCGGCTGTGGAGTTCGGAGGATGTGTATATGGATTTGGCGGCGAGCGCTGCCGATGCGGCCAAGTACTTCCAGGGTCAGACGGACCGTGGAGTAGACCAGCTGTTTTAGAGACAATTCCATTCTCCCGAGAGTCCACTTTCATTGACTGGCCAATTAGCCGAATGGGCCGAACTAAATAGGTTGTCTGGACTCTCTATGAGGTCTGTTGTGGATCAGCTATGGCCGGGAAGGCCAAAACCGAATAGCTATTTCAGCTTGGTGCAGCAGGTCCTTGACGTGGTGACGCGCATTGATGCGATGAGGAGGTCGGCGTGCATAGAGGGCGCACGGATGGCCTTTTCCCATGTTAAGGCATATTGGGCGGAGATGGATGCTACCAATGTTGCAGCGCGGGATTCGGCTATAGGTCGAAAGGCTGCCGAGCACTACTTTGAAGAAGTTCTTGAGGGTGCCCGTTTGATACAGACCCAGTGCTCAAAAAATATTATGTTTGAGTGATATGTAATCTCATTGTAAGAGAAATGCTTTTATAAATTTTTATAAGGCTATTTTTATACTTTTGCCTAAAAGTAATATGATGCCTCCTGGGCAGCCGTTTATGTATACATGTGTATAACCTGAAAGATTGCAGCCGTCGGCTTCAACCCTCACGCATATGATGCGGAGGTGCTTGCAAAAACACGCATTCACACTTAACCCAACGTCTTGGTCCTATTAAGGAGGTGATAGCGGAGTGAGCGAGGCAACTGGACTATAATGCTTTAGCACTTTCACTTGGCCGGAGTTTGAAAGTGGGGCTACTAGATAGCCCCTGGTGGCTCCGCACTCTCCCGATCTCGGGGTGCGTACATGCCTGGCCGGGAAACAGCCCTTCGTTAAGGCGAAGGAATTCTAACATTCCCACAGGTCATCGAGTGGTTGACCAGTCTCACGCTATATCATGACAGTCAGTTTTCGGCTTTCTCTACTGAGGTGCTCGTCCGGATGAACCAGGGCACAATCGCAGCAGTTCTCCTGGTGCTACCTTAGCCGGCAAGGTGGAATGTAAGGCACCAAAACACAGGAGCCGGGCAAACCCAACATTTGACCAAAGACAATGATTCGAAGCTGATGCATATAGGGCCAAAATCGCGACGCCGAACACTCCCTAAGGTATTCGGTCTTTGTGGTATAAAATGGGCCTTAATACTGGCCTTTGTCAGAAGCCCCGTGTGTCCAGGTATGTGCATTGTTCTGGCGTGGCCACATGCCAAGATGTCAGCATCCTTCTCAATGGTGGATATGTATCAACAAGAGACAGTAAAAAAGGTTTACGCAGGGTCTTAATCTAAAAAGAATCCTTGGAGCGGGTCCCTGCTGCACGTCTGCGCCTGTGTCTCCGTTGTGCCGTATCCTGGAAGGGTGTAACACGATGATCGTATGTAAAAGAGAGGAAGTTAAGTGGAAAAGTTGTCGTGCAAAAGGATGGTTTTCAAAGAAACCATGTATAATTCAAGATGATAAGAAATTGCCACTTGTCTGCGCGCGTTGAGCCCCTTGTATTGACAAATAGGGGTGTGACCACTTATTTCCATATAAATAGCGGCGCCGGACTAGATTAGTTGTATCTGAGGTCTTGACGACCTATTGGATGCTTTCGCTTGTCCGGGCGCCTTTAGTGTGCGGCGGCCAAGGCAGCCTCACTCTCTTCGGCGCGTAGAGATCGCTTGATATTTCCATGCACTGTAATGATGCCACATGGACCGGGCATCTTGAGTGTGAGGGAGGCGTAGTGTGGTATTGCGTTAAAGCGAGCAAAAGCTTCGCGTCTGAGCAGTGCTTGATAGCCACTTTGAAATGGAGCGACGTGGAAAGTTAAATGCTCGCGACGAAAGTTATCGGGGGAGCCGAATGTAACTTGTAGTAGGAGGGAGCCCGTACAACGAGCCCCTGGGCCTGGCGTTACTCCTTTAAAGGTAGTATTGCTATGGCGAACTTGTGTTGGGTCTAACCCCATCCCGCGGATTGTATCCTGATATATTAGGTTTAGGCTACTGCCGCCGTCCATCAAGACCCTTGTGAAGTGATATCCGCCAATTACTGGGTCTAATACCAGGGCAGCCCATCCTGCGTGTCGGATACTTGCTGAGTAATCGCGATGGTCGAAAGTGATCGGTTGAGATGACCAGTGGCAGGACTTCATGGTGACAGGCACTTGGGTATACTTTCCTGGGAGTGCCGCCTTGTTTTTTCCCTTGATTACGTGTAACACGTTTACTGTTTTGACTTCTGGTGGAAATTGCTTTTGCTCCCCCGTGTCTTGCTTGGGGGTCTCGTCCTCGTCTTCACTTGGTGTATCCTCCCCCTTGTGTATGGCATTGAGCTTGCCGGACTGCTTGAAGACCCAACATTCTCTGTGGGTATGATTAGCAGGTTTACCAGGGGTACTATGAATCTGACATACTTGGTCCAGAATTTTGTTGAGGCTGGACAATTCATCCCTGGTGCCTTTAGGGGGCGGCTTTTGTCCTGGCCGAGAGCTTTTGAATCCGGCATTTACTATCGTGCCCTTCGTGTTGTCTTCTTTATTCCGGCGTTTGTTATTGCTGTTGCGCCGTGATTTCCCGTTTCCATCTCTAACTTCAGATGTACTGGGGTCGCTGGTGCTGCATCTGGCTAGCCAGCTGTCCTCTCCCGCGCAAAAGCGGGTCATGAGGTTTGTTAATGCGGCCATCGTTCTCGGCTTATTTTGGCTGTGGTGTCTGGCGAGCCATTCGTCACGGACGCTATGCTTGAAAGCCGCTAAGGCTTCGGCGTCCGGACAGTTGACAATCTGGTTCTTTTTAGTAAGAAACATGTTCCAAAGCTTTCGGGCTGACTCTCCGGGCTGTTGAGTTATATGACTCAAATCGTCCGCATCGGGAGGTCGAACATAAGTCCCTTGAAAATTTGCCCGAAAGGCGTCTTCGAGCTCTTCCCAACTTCCAATGGAGCTTTCGGGGAGGCCTTTGTGCTAGTGACGAGCTGGCCCTTTGAGCTTGAGGGGTGGGTACTTGATGGCGTGGAGATCATCTCCTCGAGCCATATGGATATGAAGGATGTAGTCCTCAATCCAGACCCCAGGGTATGTTGTTCCCTCCTATGCCTCTATGTTTACGGGCTTGAATCCCTCTGGAAATTCGTGGTCCAGCACCTCATCGGTGAAACATAGGGGGTGTGCGGCACCCCTGTAGCTGGGTGTACCATGTTGTTCGGATGTTTGTTGTGTTGCATTGTATGCTGGGGGGCGCTTGCATTGTCCATAGATGGATCTTGTTGCACCGTTCTTTGCGTGCGAGCCCTCGCATTGGTTGCGTGTTGTATGGTGAGCGGCATTGTATGCCGCTCTGTGTTGGTAGAGGGGTCGTCCATCCGACCAGGTGGCTGCTTTGATATTTGGTTGTGGGGGGTCTGAGGCCTCCTCATCGAATTCGGGTAGCAGCTTCCGCTTTGGGTAGCTCTAGTAGGGGAAATTGTCGCCGTACCTTGCTGCTGTGTTGAGTATTTTACTCCATCTGATTTGGAGTGTGTCTTGCGCGGCCTTGAGCCTTTGCTTCTGCTTTCTCAGACTCCTTGCGGTGGCAACAAGCCTTTTACGGGCAGGCTGCTGCTCCGGGTGCCTGTCCGGCGTTATGTCGTCCGGACCATGATCCTTGATAGGATTTGTTAGTTCGGTTTGATTATCCGGATTGCCGTTGTACGGTAGCGGTTCGCCCTGCTCCAGTGCTGGGTCTGTGTGATCGCTATTTCTATCGGGGCGGGATTTGCGGCGGCGCTTGCGTCGCTGCTTGGACTGCTTTTCGAGGGAACAAGCCTTCGGTGTGTCCTTCCGCTCCTCGTCGTCATCTTTTGGTGCGTCCACCATGTATACGTCATATGACGAGGTGGCGTTCGAGGGCCCAATAGGCGCTGGTTCTTCATCGTCTCCTTCATCGGCGTCCATACCGTCGATGTCTTCGGAGTCGAGGTCGAGCATGTCGGTTAAATCGTCGACGGTGGCTACAAAGTGGGTGGTGGGTGGGCTTTGAATTTCTTCAACGTCTGTATCCCAATCTCGCTGACCGTAGTCCGGCCAGGGCTCTCCTGATAAAGAGAGAGACTTTAGTGATTTCATAATATCGCCGAAGGGCGAGTGCTGAAAGATGTCCGCAGCAGTAAACTCCATGATCGGCGCCCAATCGGATTCGATCGGCAAAGGCGCGAATGGTTCAGAGTCCGGAGAGGAGTCCGGCTCCTTGGAATCATGAGTTTTGCGGAGTGCGAGGCTGGTGTTCAGCTCAAACGCCGTTAAGATCACAGCCCCCGAGGCGGCGTCCAACCATCCGTCCTCTATCGGTGCGGTTGGTTCCGAATTAAGGGTCGAAGCTGATGCGGGTGCGGCCTTCAGGGCACTGTTCGGTGGCAGAGCTAGATCATGCTCGTCGGGACAGTGTGGCGCGCTCGGCAGTGGCTCGAATCCGTCGAAGATCAAGTCCCCGCGGATGTCAGCCGTGTAGTTTAAACTTCCAAATCTGACCTGACGGCCAGGGGCGTAGCTTTCGATCTGCTCCAGACGGCCAAGTGAATTGGCCCGTAGTGTGAAGCCGTCGAAGACGAAGATCTGTCCGGGGAGGAAGGTCTCACCCTGGACTGCATCGCTATTGATGATCGTAGGAGCCATCGAGCCTGACGGCGACAACACAGAGGAACTCTCAATGAAAGCACCAATGTCGGTGTCAAAACCGGCGGATCTCGGGTAGGAGGTCCCGAACTGTGCGTCTAGGCCGGATGGTAACAGGAGACAAGGGACGCGAAGTTTTACCCAGGTTCGGGCCCTCTTGATGGAGGTAAAACCCTACATCCTGCTTGATTAATATTGATGATATGGGTAGTACAAGAGTAGATCTACCACGAGATCGAGGAGGCTAAACCCTAGAAGCTAGCCTATGGTATGATTGTTGATGTGTACCTTGTCCTACGGACTAAAACCCTCCGGTTTATATAGACACCGGAGAGGGTTAGGGTTACACAAAGTCGGTTACAATGGTAGGAGATCTTCATATCCGTATCGCCAAGCTTGCCTTCCACGCCAAGGAAAGTCCCTTCTGGACACGGGACGGAGTCTTCAATCTTGTATCTTCATAGTCCAGGAGTCCGGCTGAAGGTATAGTCTGGCTATCCGAACACCCCCTAATCCAGGACTCCCTCATCGACATTCATGGAAAATTTCGGCATGACTTTTGCTAAAAAAGTGGAAAATCGAGCACCTGAAATTTGCCGGAATGGAAATGAATCAACATTCCGGCATAACATAGGCCACTGGGCTTCATTCCCTGGAAACAGTGTTCAAATATCCATCTTCGACACCGCAACACATGTCCAAATATACACGAGCAACCACATGTCCAAATTTCACAAGCTAATTAAAAAACAAAGTGTAGAAGAAAATTCATTTAACTACTAATAGAATAAAATTCAGTTAACTTTAGTGCTCTATAATGATGAAAGGAAAAAATTATGTTAACTACTAATTTCATTCATTTAGGTTATTCATTTAACTTCACCTAATTAACCTACTGTACCACTACTACTAACCTAATTAACCTAGCAAAACCCTACTGCCCTAACTAAAAAACATCTAATTAACATCTACTAGTACCACTACTGCCCTAACCTAATTAACATCTACTAGTATTACTATATACTACAAGCAGCACTGCTACAACATTTTCTTCATTTTTTCTTTAAAAAAACATCTATTGAAACAAAACCCTAATTAAACCCTACCGCCCTAACTAACTTTTGCCGTAAACCAATTTTTTTGCTCTAAACTAAATTTTGCTCTAACATCTACTACTTAACATCTTTTGCTCTAAACTATTTTTTTTGCTATAAACTAACTTTTGCTCTACTAATTTTTTCTCTAAAATGCAGAGAGAGAGGAGTAGTGGGGGGAGGGGTGGGGGGCTTACAGAGAGGGGAGAGACAGTGGCGGGGAGGTGCTTGGCGACGGAGGCAGGGGCGGGAGGGCTCGGGCTCGGGCAGCGGCGGTCCTAGGCAGGCTCAGGCGGCGGTGAGGTCGAGGGCCGCCGCGGTGAGGTCGAGGGCGATGACGGTGAGGTCGAGGGAGGCCTTGGGCGGCGGCGGTGAGGCTGAGGGCGGCCTCGCGTGGCGGCGGTGAGGATGAGGGCGGCCTCGGGGGGAGACGGTGAGGTTGCGGGCGCCCACGCCGGCAGGCTACGACGACGAAGTGGGGCGACGACGAATTAGGGAGACGGCGGCGAAGTGGGGCGGGGGATTTGGGGGAGAAGTGGTGGCCGGGGGAAGGGAAACCGTTGTTTAAGTGAAACATAACGGTAGCGCGTTTCTGAAAATGCACTATAGATAAGTTAGCTACAGTGCGTTTTCAGGAAAGCGCTACTGCTATGCCTTTCTCCTTTTTCCCCTTTTTTCATTTATTTTTCTTTACATTATATTTTTTTCCTTTCTCATTTTTCTATTTCTTTCATTTTCATTTACCTTTCTACTTGTTTTTCATTCTATTTTCTTTCATTAGCAGTAGCACCTTACACCTAAACGCGCTGCTACAACAATATTAGCGGTAGCGTTGTTTCTAAAAGACTGCTACTACTATGTGTAGCCTATCGGGATAGTGGTGGGAATTTTAGTAGTAGCGCTTTTACCATGGGAAGCGCTACTGCTATATGTGTATCTACAGTGCGGTTATTCTGCACGCGCTACTTCTGTGTAGCAGTAGCGCGCTTTTTTAACAAGCGCTACTGTTAAAGTTCGGTGTATAAGGTTTTCCCTAGTAGTGTATGGTCCAATCTAAACTTCTTCATGCACCATGTGGCTGATCTTCATCTCTCCACTGCCACTTAGCCACTGAATAAAATATGGATTGGGGTGTGGTAAATATTTCAGCTTTAGCTTTTGGCATAACTCCTTACTAGCCAAATTGTGACAACTACCACCATCAATTATAACCTTACACGCCTTATGAGGACCAACAAAAGCCTTTCTTTGAAACAAATTGCACTGCTATTCTGCAAGACTAGGAGTAACACTTAGCTCTTTGGGCGAGCAAACAATTGTAGGATAGTGTGTAGCATAAGCATCTATTAAACCGTCTTCATCTTCCTCCCAAATTTCAAAATTAGGGTCAGCATCATCACCGGTGTCATATTCTGGTGTATCCTCATTAATCAACATAACCTTTTTATTGGTAAAATCTCTCTTAAAATGACCCCTTCCACCACATGTATGACAGCTCATGTCCCTATTTCTTACTGTAGAATTAGTAGAACCAACAGCACTAGCATTAGGTTGCGTCGATTTTTTCGCATTAGAGGTCACTGAATTTGATTTGGAAGAAACATTACCATGAAAGCTAGAAGTGGAACTAGGAGTAGACTCCACACTAGGTGTTGTTCGTGGTGTAAAATGACCTCTACTCGCTGTTGTGCAGGTTGTAAACTTAGCATCCTCGGCCACTTGTAATTTAGCTTCACGTGCTTGCACTAGTAGAAAAAGGCCCATTTGTCCCGGTTCTAGAGGGCATTTAGTCCCGGTTCTGGAACCGGCACTAAAGGGTCGGGACTAAAGGCCCCCCCTTTAGTCTTGGTTCTGTTACGAACCGGGACTGA
Source organism: Triticum urartu (assembly GCF_003073215.2). Taxonomy (NCBI): domain Eukaryota; kingdom Viridiplantae; phylum Streptophyta; class Magnoliopsida; order Poales; family Poaceae; genus Triticum; species Triticum urartu. The sequence continues at coordinate 271,136,507 of NC_053025.1, forward strand.
AGGCCCTCCACGTGGCCGCTGTCTGGAGCTCCACCTTTAGTCCCGGTTGGTAACACCAACCAGGACTAAAGGAAATTTTCCGAATCTTTTTTGAATTTTTTTAAATTTTTCCCGATTTTCAAATTTCTGAATTATTTTACAATTTAATCTCTAATCACGCCTCATGAGTGCTCAATTTAACCTCTAATCACCCCTCATCATTCCAAATCATCTAACTTCCCGGCCGGTCACCCAGCCTCTCCCTACTCCAGCCCGAGCACGCTTAACTTCCGGGTTCTATTCCCCCTCGTTTCCAAGTCTGCACTTGTTGTTTTCCTGACAATAGTAAGATGTCAATCCTATTAATCCTCAGGAGTTTAGCTTGAGCATGAAGTTACATGTTTCACTGTTTGAGTTTGGAACTACTATTCTAATAAACAATAATTATTTAGTAACACTAATATTTCTTGAATTAGTAGTTTGACCAAAGTTTGACCAGATTTGACCAAAATTCAAAAAAATGAAATAATTATTTAGTAACACTAATATTCTTGAATAATTATTTAGTAAAACTAATACTTCTTGAATAAGTAGTTTGACCATAGCTTGACCAGATTTAACCAAAATTTAAAAAACTGAAATTTGAGCATAACTTTTTTTCCTTTTAGAATTTGAGGATTCTAAAAATTTGCAAAATGACCTATGGCCGTCAAAACCAGATGCGAATTTTCATGCTGAACATTTTGATATATTATATGTTCTTCCCGATATCGTATGCAAAAGTTATAGCCATTTTACTTTTTCATAACACTTTTTTGCAAAACATGTCCAAATTTAAGTTTTTTAATTTTCCTAACAAGTTTTTTATTTTTTGAAGTTGTTATCATTTTCTTTTGTTTTTTTAAATTGAAATGGCATGAACCCCTTTAGTCCTGGTTTGAGACACGAACCGGGACTAAAGGTCTAATCTTTAGTCCCGGTTTGAGATACGAATCGGGACTAAAGGGTGCGATGCCCTTTAGTCCCGGTTCGTGTCTCAAACTTGACTAAAGGTCTCATTTGAACAGGGACTAATGCCTTTAGCCGCTCGAACCTGGACTAATGCTCACATTAGTCCCGGTTCATAATGCAACCGGGACAAATGTTTATATTGAGTTGTGACCAAAGCCCTGTTTTCTACTAGTGTTGGTGTAACAAATCTATCATGTCATAACATTGGTGAAGCCGAACAATATGCTTGATGTCATAGTTTAGATAAGAATGAAATCGTTGCATTGTTTGTTCAGACTTTTCACGCACTCCGGCATGCTGCATAATAAGCTCCTTCTCCACAGAATAAATATGTTGCCTCAAATTCTGCAGTCTTGCATAGATAGAACAAATATAATTGCATGGAACAAAGCGAGAACGCATCTCTCCCTTCATATCCCTCCATGTAAAAATGGTACGTTCACCATATTCAATTCTGGACTATACTATATTATCCCACCAAAGCAAAGCATAGTCAACAAATTCAGAAGATGCAAGCTTTTTTCTATCATTGGTGTAATCATGCACGTGCTGTAATTTTTCCACCTTCAGCTCCCAATTGAGGTACTCTTCAACATCAGTACGACCAACAACCTTCGGTACGGTGAACTTTGGTTTTCCCAACACATCATCCTCATGGTTCGCTAGTGATGACCCACACGTATAGGGAATCAATCGTAGTCTTTTCAATAAGTAAGAGTGTTGAACCCAATGAGGAGCAGAAGGAAATGACAAGTGGTTTTCAGGAAGGTAATCTCTGCAAGCACTAAAATTGTCGGTAACGAGTAGTTTAATAGCAAGGTAATTTGTAACGAGCAAGTAAATGTAATAGTAAATAAAGTGCAACAAGGTAGCCCAATCTTTTTGTGGCAAAGGACGGGACAAAACGATCTCTTATAATAAGCAAAGCGTTCTTGAGGGTACACGGGAATTTCATCTAGTCACTTTCATCATGTTGGTTTGATTCGTGTTCACTACTTTGATAATTTGATATGTGGGTGGATCGGTGCTTAGGTGTTGTTCTTACTTGAACAAACCTCCTACTTATGATTAACCCCCTCGCAAGCATCCGCAACTACTAGAGAAGTCTTAAGATAAAATCTAACCATAGCATTAAACTTTTGGATCCAGATCAGTCCCTTATGAAGTAGCGCATAAACTAGGGTTTAAGCTTCTTTCACTCTAGCAACCCATCATCTAATAACTACTCCACAATGCATTCCCTTAGGACCAAGTAGGGTGAAGTGCCATTTAGTCGACATTCACATGAGACGACTAAGGGAATCACAACATACATATCATCAAAATATCAAACACATATCAAGTTCGCATTATTACTTACAACATGACTTTTCTCGTGACCTCAAGAACAAAAGTAACTACTCACAAATGATAATCATGCTCAAGATCAGAGGGGTATTAAATATCATAATGGATCTGAACCTTTAATCTTCCACCAAGTAAACCATTTAGTAATCAATTACAAGATGTAATCAACACTAGTAGTCACCCACAAGTACCAATCTGACGTTCTGGTACAAAGATTCAACACAAGAGATGAACTAGGGTTTGAGAAGAGATGGTTATATTGAAGATGTTGATGAGGATTGGCCTCGCAAAGATGAGAGAGTTGTTGGTGATGATGATGGCGATGATTTCCCCCTCCGGGAGGGAAATTCCCCCAACAGAATCAGTCCACCGGAGGGCAAAAGTGCTCCTACCCAAGTTCTGCCTCGAGATGGAGGCGCTCCATCCCGAATTCCTCTACTTTTTTTCTAGGTCAAAATGACCTATATACCAGAAGATGGGAACCGGAGGTGGGCTGAGGAGAGCACAACCCACCAGTGCGCGCCCGGAGGCCCAGACACGCCCTGGTGTCTTGTGCTCACCACGGTGGCCCCCTCCTGTAGTTATTTGCTCCATTATTTTATATATATTCCAAAATAATTCTCCATAAATTTTTGGCCCATTTGGAGATGTGGAGAATAGGTAACTCTGACGTAGCTTCTTCAGGTCCAGGATTCTATCTGTCGACATTCTCCTTCTTTGTGTAAACCATGCATATTATGAGAGAAAATGCATTAGAATTACTCCATAAAGCATTATTATGCATAAAAACATTATAAATAATAGTAGGAAAACACGATGCAAAATGGACGTATCAACTCCCCCAAGCTTAGACCTCTCTTGTCCTGAAGCGAAAACCAAAATCGAAAAACATGTCCACATGCTTAGAGAGAGAGGTGTCGATAAAAACAAAATACGGACATATAACCATCATGCATATTATTATAACATCAACAAACTTTATCATAAAACTTTATCACATAGCCTAATCATATAACTTCTCATCAACAAGTAACAATTCATCAGAATATCGAAGTAGAAGCATAAACTCTATTGAAAATCAACAAACTATGTTCTCAGTCAACTTTGCAATAGAAATTCATCATCTTTTTGGGAAGGGTCTCCTGTCGGAGCCTTTTGGCAAGTCCACATACTCAACCATCATATACTCTTCTATGATTTCTAACACTCACCACATACACATGAGCAAGAAGTTTCAACTGGACACATAGGGAGATAGGGGCTTATGGTTTCGCCTCCCAACGTATTCACCTCAAGGGTGATGTCAACAATAATGACTCATGCTCACCCATATCCAACTGGATATATGTGCCTAGATCTTTCCTCACCACATGATGCTTGAAAAAGAGAAAATAAAAAGGAAAAAGGGAAGAATACTTTGACTCTTGCATAAAAGTAAATACATAAAAGTAAAAGATAGGCCCTTCGTAGAGGGAAGTAGAGGTTCTCATGCACTTTTTGGTTTGTATGCTCGATCTCTTAGTGCAAAAGAACGTCACATTATATTGCCCCTTATGATAGCAATCTTTATTGTGCAGTCTATCGCTTTTATTATTTTTCCATCACAAGTTCGTAAAACGCTCAATTTTCTCTTACACTAAATGATCCAACACAATCAGAAGCAATTTTCATTGCCTTATTGCACCGATGACAACTTACTTGAAGGATCTTACTCAATCCATAGGTAGGTATGGTGGACTCTCAAAACAATATTTTGGGTTTAAGAGTTTTTGGATGCACAAGTAGTATCTCTACTTAGTGCGAAATTTTTGGCTAGCAAAGATATTAAGCAAGCACCACATGTTAAAGTATCTATGACAATATAACTTCTACGTGAATATGAACAAACATAGATCATTACGTTGTCTTCCTTGTCCAACGTCAACAATTTTGGCATATAATATTTTGATGGGGGCTCACAATCATAAAAGATGTCCAAGATAGTGTATTTGCATGTGAATCTTCTCTTCCCTTACTAATTCTTTCATGAATTGCATCATTGACCAATGCTATGTTTCTTAATCTCCAATAAATTTCACCACTTGTACTTTTCTTTATGTGATGGCATTACTTAACATAAGATTAGAATATGATCTTTTTCATTATTTCCTTCTCATTTTGATTGAAACATAAAAGTAAAGAAAGCAATACTCAACTACTCTTTATTGTATGTCTCACACACGATTACATAGATAGATAGATCACTAAGCAAACACTCGACGAAAGATCAAACTAAAATTTTATTCAACTAATTGAAAAGATGACTAAAGACCGAACTAAGATAAATAAATGCAAAGATAGTGGTGGTGATATGATATTGGGGCACCTCCCCCAAGCTTGGCACAAGCCAAGGGGAGTGCCCTTACCATGAACTCAAGTCTCCTTTGGTGATGAGGAAGGAGGTGGTGGTGATGAGGTAGTAGTGAGCTTATCCTCCGATTTCCATGGTAGAGGATCACCATTATAAGAGGAAGAATGAGTCTCGCGAGTCATGCAACTAGCAGCCAAACTAATACCTTTAAACCTCACCTCATATTCAAAGACTTGGTTTTGGAGATCATAGATTTGGCTTTGGAGAATGTTGATTTTCTCGTTGAGTGTCTAGACGACATCCTTCATAGACCAGCCATCCATCTTGAGATCACGGGTGAAATCCGTAATCATGAGGTGATTGGCATTGAGTCCGCGCTCCACCATACCCTTGAACTTGAGGACCTCTTGCTCCATGGCTTTGAGCCTGGCCTCCATGGTTCCCTTCCCTTTGGGTCCTTGAACGTCCCGGATTTGGAGCACCCCCTCACGCATCCCGATGGTTTGAGGCTGCTTCGCCACCTCCGACAAGTATGGTTTGATTACCCTCTCGAGGAACTTGTCCTTGGAGGAGCTCGAAGCGGCCATGGTGATCTAGATCTGTCAGAAAACAGCAAGAAAGAAGAACAGAAGATTTCTTTGTGATACGGTGGTCAATACGTTCGGCGGACATATAAAGATTTTTTATCTTGGGAAATAAGAAAAACGACAGAAAAATGGAGTCCGAAAGGATCCCGAGGTGGGCACAACCCACATGGGCGTGCCAGGCATGCCAGGTGCGCCATGGAATCTTGTGCCCTCCTAACACTACTATGGAAAATCCTAGAAGTAGCGCGGGTATTTGTTGTATTAGTAGCGCGGGTACCTACGCTACTGATAAGGTGCTACAGCTAATGTTTAGCGGTAGCTCATGTTGACACGCGCTACTACTATACCTACTTACTAGTAACGTGTCCCATACCAGCGCTACTTCTAAGTGATTTAGCGGTAGTGTTTTCCTGTCCATCGAAAAAGAGCGCTACTACTATATTTTCTCATATCTTTTTTTGCTACGTATTTGTGATGTTTTTGTATAGGTTTTATACGGTATTCTAATCATATCATAAACATGCAATATGCTCATCATATCATGCACATAATAGTCTCATCATATCGTCCAACACAAATCATGTCATCACATCATAATCACGATATAGTTATACAAGTTATATGACATGTAGCACGAGAGGGCCCAGAGATACCTCTCCGACAATCGGAGTGACAAATCCTAATCTCGATCTATGCCAACTCAACAAACACCATCGGAGACACCTGTAGAGCATCTTTATAATCACCTTAGTTACATTGTGACGTTTGATAGCACACTAAGTGTTCCTCCGGTATTCGGGAGTTTCATAATCTCATAGTCATAGGGACTTGTATAAGTTATGGAGAAAGCAATAGCAATAAACTAAACGATCAAATTGCTAAGCTAACATATGGGTCATGTCAATCACATCATTCTCTAATGATGTGATGCCGCTCATCAAATGACAACTCATGTCTATGGCTAGGAAACTTAACCTTCTTTGATTAACGAGCTAGTCAAGTAGAGGCATACTAGTGACACTCTGTTTGTCTATGTATTCACACATGTACTAAGTTTCCGATTAATACAATTCTAGCATGAATAATAAACATTTATCATGACATACGGAAATATAAATAACAACTTTATTATTGCCTCTAGGGAATATTTCCTTCAGTCTCCCACTTGCACTAGAGTCAATAATCTAGATTACAATGTAATGATTCTAACACCCATGGAGTCTTAGTGTTGATCATGTTTTGCTTGTGAGAGAGGCTTAGTCAACGGGTCTACAACATTCAGATCCGTATGTGTCTTGCAAATTTCTATGTCTCCCTCCTTTACTTGATCGCGGATGGAATTGAAGCATATCTTGATGTGCTTGGTTCTCTTGTGAAATCTAGATTCCTTTGCCAAGGAAATTGCACCAGTATTGTCACAAAAGATTTTCATTGGACCTGATGCACTAGGTATGACACCTAGATCAGATATGAACCCCTTCATCCAGACTCCTTCATTTGTTGCTTTCGAAGCAGCTATGTACTCCGCTTCACACGTAGATCCCGCCATGACGCTCTGCTTGGAACCACACCAACTAACAGCTCCACCATTCGATATAAATATGTATCCGGTTTGTGACTTAGAGTCATCCGGATCAGTGTCAAAGCTTGCATCGATGTAACCTTTTACGACGAGCTCTTTGTCACCTCCATAAACGAGAAACATATCCTTAGTCCTTTTCAGGTATTTAAGGATATTCTTGACCGCTGTCTAGTGATCCACTCCTGGATTACTTTGGTATCTCCTTGCTAAACTAATAGCATGGCACATATCAGGTTTGGTACACAACATTGCATACATGATAGAACCTATGGCCGAAGCATAGGGAATGACTTTCATTTTCTCTCTATCTTCTACAGTGGTCGGGCATTGAGTCTGACTCAACTTCACACCTTATAACATAGGCAAGAACCCTTTCTTTGCTTGATCCATTTCGAACTTCTTCAAAACTTTATCAAGGTATGTGCTTTGTGAATGTCTAATTAAGTGTCTTGATCTATGTCTATAGATGTTGATGCCCAATATATACGCAGCTTCACCGAGGTCTTTCATTGGAAATTTCTTATTCAAGTATCCTTTTATGATATTCAGAAATTTAGTATCATTTCCAATCAACAATATGTCATCCACATATAATATCAGAAATGCTACAGAGCTCCCACTCACTTTCTTGTAAATACAGGCTTCTCCAAAAGTCTGTATAAAACCATATGCTTTGATCACACTATCAAAGCGTATATTCCAACTCTGAGATGCTTGCACCAGTCCATAAATGGATCGATGGAGCTTACACACTTTGTTATCACCTTTTGGATCGAAAAAACCTTCTGGTTGCATCATATACAACTATTCTTTAAGATATCCATTAAGGAATGCAATTTTGACATCCATTTGCCAAATTTCATAATCATAAAATGCGGCAATTGCTAACATGATTCCGACGGACTTAAGCATCGCTACGGGTGAGAAGGTCTCATTGTAGTCAACTCCTTGAACTTGTCGAAAACCTTTTGCAACAAGTCGAGCTTTATAGATAGTAATATTACCGTCAGCGTCAGTCTTCTTCTTGAAGATCCATTTATTCTCTATGGCTTGCCGATCATCGGGCAAGTCAACCAAAGTCCATACTTTGTTCTCGTACATGGATCCCATCTCAGATTTCATGGCCTCAAGCCATTTCGCGGAATCTGGGTTCATCATCACTTCCTCATAGTTCGTAGGTTCGTCATGGTCAAGTAACATGATCTCCAGAACAGGATTACCGTACCACTCTGGTGCGGATCTTACTCTGGTTGACCTATGAGGTTCGTTAGTAACTTGATCAGAAGTTTCATGATCATCATCATTAGCTTCCTCACTAATTAGTGTAGGAATTACTAGAACTGATTTCTGTGATGAACTACTTTCCAATAAGGGAGCAGGTACAATTACCTCATCAAGTTCTACTTTCCTCCCATTCACTTCTTTCGAGAGAAACTCCTTCTCTAGAAAGGATCCATTCTTAGCAATGAATATCTTGCCTTCGGATCTGTGATAGATGGTGTACCCAACAGTCTCCTTTGGGTATCCTATGAAGACACATTTCTCCGATTTGGGTTCGAGCTTATCAGGTTGAAGCTTTTCCACATAAGCATCGCAGCCCCAAACTTTAAGAAATGACAACTTGGGTTTCTTGCCAAACCACAGTTCATATGGTGTCGTCTCAGCGGATTCCGATGGTGCCCTATTTAACGTGAATGCAGCCATCTCTAAAGCATAACCCCAAAACGATAGCGGTAAATCAATAAGAGACATCATACGCACCATATCTAATAAAGTGTGGTTACGACATTCGGACACACCATTACGCTGTCGTGTTCCAGGTGGTGTGAGTTGCAAAACTATTCCGCATTGTTTCAAATGAAGACCAAACTCATAACTCAAATATTCACCTCCACGATCAGATCGTAGAAACTTAATTTTCTTGCTACAATGATTTTCCACTTCACTCTGAAATTCTTTGAACTTTTCAAATATTTCAGACTTATGTTTCATCAAGTAGACATACCCATATCTTCTCAAATCATCTATGCAGGTCAGAAAATAATGATACCCGCCACGAGCATCAACACTCATCAGACCGCATACATCAGTATGTATTATTTCCAATAAGTTTGTTGCTCATTTCATTGTTCTGGAGAACAGAGTCTTAGTCATCTTGCCCATGAGGCATGGTTCGCAAGCATCAAGTGATTCATAATCAAGTGATTCCAAAATCCCATCAGCATGGAGTTTCTTCATGCGTTTTACACCAATATGACCTAAACGACAGTGCCACAAATAAGTTCCACTATCATTATTAAACTTATATCTTTTGGCTTCAATATTATGAATATGTGTATCACTACTATCAAGATTTAGTAAAAATAGACCACTCATCAAGGGTGCATGACCATAAAAGATATTACTCATATAAATTGAACAATCATTATTCTCTGATTTAAATGAATAACCATCTCGCATCAAACAAGATCCAGATATAATGTTCATGCTTAATGCTGGCACCAAAAAACAATTATTCAGGTCTAAAACTAATCACGAAGGTAGATGTAGAGGTAGCGTGCCAACGGCGATCACATCGACTTTGGAACCATTTCCCACGCGCATCGTCACCTCGTCCTTAGCCAATCTTTCTTAATTCATAGCCCCTGTTTCGAGTTACAAATATTAGCAACAGAACCAGTATCAAATACCCAGGCGCTACTGCGAGCATTAGTAAGGTACACATCAATAACATGTATATCAAATATACCTTTCACTTTGCCATCCTTCTTATCCGCCAAATACTTGGGGCAGTTCCGCTTCCAGTGACCAGTCCCTTTGCAGTAGAAGCACTCAGTCTCAGGCTTAGGTCCAGACTTGGGCTTCTTCACTTGAGCAGCAACTTTCTTGCCGTTCTTCTTGAAGTTCCCCTTCTTCCCTTTTCCCTTCTTCTTAAAACTGGTGGTCTTGTTGACCATCAACACTTGATGCTCCTTCTTGATTTCTACCTCCGCAGCCTTTAGCATTGCGAAGAGCTTGGGAATTGTCTTATCCATCCCTTGTATATTATAGTTCATCATGAAGCTTTTGTAGCTTGGTGGAAGTGATTGAAGAACTCTATCAATGACACTATCAACCGAAGATTAACTCCCAGCTGAGTCAAGTGATTGTGGTACCCAGACATTATGAGTATGTGCTCACTAACAGAACTATTCTCCTTCATTTTGGAGTTGTAGAACTTAGTGGAGACTTCATATCTCTCAATCCGGGCATTTGCTTGAAATATTAAGTTCAACTCCCGGAACATCTCATATGCTCCATCACGTTAAAAATGTCGTTGAAGTCCCGGTTCTAAGCCGTAAAGCATGGCACACTAAACTGTCGAGTAGTCATCAGCTTTGCTCTGCCAGGTGTTCATAACATCCGAAGTTGCTCCTGCAGCGGATTTGGCACCTAGCGGTGCTTCCAGGACGTAATTCTTCTAGGCAGCAATGAGGATAATCCTCAAATTATGGACCCAGTCTGTGTAGTTGCTACCATCATCTTTCAACTTAGCTTTCTCTAGCAACGCATTAAAATTCAACGGAACAACAGCACGTGCCATTTATCTACAATAACATAGACATGCAAAATACTATCAGGTACTAAGTTCATGATAAATTAAAGTTCAATTAATCAAATTACTTAAGAACACCCACTTAGATAGACATCCCTCCAATCATCTAAGTGATCACGTGATCCATATCAACTAAACCATGTCCGATCATCACGTGAGATGGAGTAATTCAATGGTGAACATCACTATGTTGATCATATCTACTATACGATTCACGCTCGACCTTTCGGTCTTAGTATTCCGAGGCCATATCTGCATATACTAGGCTTGTCAAGTTTAACCCGAGTATTCTGCTTGCGCAAAACTGGCTTGCACCCGTTGTATGTGAATGTAGAGCTTATCACACTCGATCATCACGTGGTGTCTCGGCACGATGAACTGTAGCAACGGTGCATACTCAGGGAGAACACTTATACCTTGAAATTTAGTGAGAGATCATCTTATAATGCTACCGCCGTACTAAGCAAAATAAGATGCATAAAGGATAAACATCACACGCAATCAATATAAGTCATATAATATGGCCATCATCATCTTATGCCTTTGATCTCCATCTCCTAAGCACCATCATGATCAGCATCGTCACCGGCTTGACACCTTGATCTCCATCGTAGCATCGTTGTCGTCTCGCCAACTATTGCTTCCACGACTATCGCTACCGCTTAGTGATAAATTAAAGCAATTACATGGTGATAGCATTTCATACAATAAAGCGACAACCATATGGCTCCTGCCAGTTGCCGATAACTGTGTTACAAAACATGATCATCTCATACAACAATTTATATAATCATGTTTTGACCATATCACATCACAACATGCCCTGGAAAAACAAGTTAGACGTCCTCTACTTTGTTGTTGCAACTTTTACGTGGCTGCTACGGGCTTCTAGCAAGAACTGTTCTTACCTACGTATCAAAACCACAACGTAGTATAGTGATTGCATTTTGATCTTCAGAAAGAACCCTGTTCATTGAATCCGATTCAACTAAAGTTGGAGAAACTAACACCCGCCAGCCACATGTGTGCAAAGCACGTCGGTAGAACCAGTCTCATGAACGCGGTCATGTAATGTCGGTCCGGGCCGCTTCATCCAACAACACCGCCGAATAGAGAAACAACTAGTGACGGCAAGCAATATGTATATACCCACGCCCACAACTCATTTGTGTTCTACTCATGCATATAACATCTACGCATAGACCTGGCTCGGATGTCACTGTTGGGGAACGTAGTATTTCAAAAAATTTCCTACGATCACGCAAGATCTATCTAGGAGAAGCATAGCAACGAGTGGGGATAGTGTGTCAATGTACCCTCGTAGACCGAAAGCGGAAGCGTTAAGTAACACGGTAGATGTAGTCGAACGTCTTCACGATCCAACCGATCAAGTACCGAACACATGGCACCTCCGTGATCTGCACACGTTCAGCTCGATGACATCCTTCGAACTCTAGATCCAGCTAAGGCTGAGGGAGAGTTTCGTCAGCACGATGGCGTGTTGACGGTGATGATGAAGTTACCGATGCAGGGCTTCGCCTAAGCACTAGGACAATATGACCGAGGTGGAAACCTGTGGAGGGGGGCACCGCACACGGCTAAGAAATCAGCTTGTGTGTCTATGGGGTGCCCCCTCCCCTGTATATAAAGGAGTGGAGGAGGGGGCCGGCCGGCCTCATAGGGCGCGCCCCAAGGGGGGATCCTACTCCTACTAGGAGTAGGTTTCCCCCTTTCCTAGTCCAACTAGGAGAGGAAGGAAAGGGAAGAGGGGAAGAAGGAAAGGGGGTCGGCCCCCCTCCCCAATTCGGATTGGGCTTGGGGGGCTGCCCTCCTCTTGGCCGCCTCCTCCTCTCTTCCACTAAAGCCCATGAAGGCCCATTAACCCCCCGGGGGGTTCCCGGAAAATGCCCAAACCTATCCGAAACCTTTCCGGTGTCCAAACATAACCTTCCAATATATCAACCTTTATGTCTCGACCATTTTGAGACTCCTCGTCATGTCCGTGATCACATCTGGGACTCTGAACTACCTTCGGTACATCAAATCACATAACTCACAATACATATCGTCATCGAACGTTAAGTGTGCAGACCCTACGGGTTGGAGAACTATGTAGACATGACCGAGACTCATCTCCGGTCAATAACCAATAGCGGAACCTGGATGCTCATATTGGTTCCTACATATTCTACGAAGATCTTTATCCGTCAAACCGCATAACAACATACGTTGTTCCCTTTGTCATCAGTATGTTACTTGCCCGAGATTCGATCATCGGTATCATCATACCTAGTTCAATCTCGTTACCGGCAAGTCTCTTTACTCGTTCCGTAATGCAACATCCCATAACTAACTCATTAGTCACATTGCTTGCAAGGCTTATAGTGATGTGTATTACCGAGAGGGCCCAGAGATACCTCTTCGACAATCGGAGTGACAAATTCTAATCTCGATCTATTCCAACTCAACAAACACCATCAGAGACACCTGTGGAGAATCTTTATAATCACCTAGTTATGTTGTGACATTTGATAGCACACTAAGTGTTCCTCTGGTATTCGGGAGTTACATAATCTCATAGTCATAGGAACATGCATAAGTTTTGGAGAAAGCAATAGCAATAAACTAAATGATCAAAGTGTTAAGCTAACGTATGGGTCATGTCAATCACATCATTCTCTAATGATGTGATCCCATTCATCAAATGACAACTCATGTCTATGGCTAGGAAACGTAACCATCTTTGGTTAACGAGCTAGTCAAGTAGATGCATACTAGTGATACTCTGTTTGTCTATGTATTCACACATGTACTAAGTTTCCGGTTAATACAATTCTAGCATGAATAATAAACATTTATCATGACATAAGGAAATATAAATAACAACTTTATTATTGCCTCTAGGGCATATTTTTTCAGTAGAGCACCCTGGCGAGTGGGATGGAGTTGCTCGGAGCCATATGGGGGGTGCATCCGGAGGAAGGCGCAGCCTAATGTCGCACCAGAAGCTCGCCCTCGCGACAAGGAAACTACCACAGGCTCACCAAGATAAGTCACCTCGCATGCCCAGGCATGAACCCCATAATCGGTGTTTTGTTTCTTGTGATTTCGCTCGAGCAAGGAAAGTCCCCTTTTAGTCCTTCCGGAGCCGCTTGTGCGCCAAAGGGGACCTCCTGAGCATCGCGCCTCGGGGGCTCTTACCAGACCTCGGGCCGCTCACCTCCGGGCCTTGACCATGGCATCGCGACCCACCCAGGTTCAAGGCATGGTACTTGCAATTTGGGTTTGTTGCACCAATTATACTGTAGGGGGTTCCCTTACAGTCTTTCTGTCAAAAAAAGGCATCGCGACCTGGCATACCAGCGACGGCCGAAGCTTGCCTCGGGACTAGGTCCTGTCGGCGTAGAGCACTAAGCTACCGTGAGAATAAAAGGGGGTAACCGTGCCCAAGCGAGAAACACAAATACAACATAAGTTAGGGACGCTAACATTAAGGAAAAAGTGTCACGATCTTTACACACCCCTGCGGGGCCCTTCATGATTTCTGCGCAGGAATGAAACAAGGGAAATGACTTCATGAGGATCGCAACCTAGGCAGCATCACCCCACAATGCCTGGCCGGTGCCATTCCTCCCCTAAGCCCGAGCGTGACGATGCGACGGCTCGTAGCTGTCGTCGTCACTTGAGCTTGGTCCGGAGGAAGCGCCGCTGCTGCTGGAAGAATCATGGACAACGCCAAGGGCAAGTTCACCGCGAGGGGCCTGGCCGCCTCGCCGACCTGAAGGAGGGTCACCATATCGACCACCTCCCCTGGGGCAGCACTCCATAGGTCGGTCGTCCTCTCCGAAGACCTTGAAGAAGAGCATCGACACCCCGTCGCACTCAAAGTGGATGGCGTGCCTCCCCTCCGAGTTGCAGGTGCGGGCGGTCGTGCCCCATCCCCGGGACATGAAGACGTCACCGGAGTAGACAGCCTCGACCTCCGCCTCTGAAACTTGGCTGCCGCAGCTGTCATGCTGCAGACACAACTCGACAGGCCCCCTCGACAGTATCTCCCCCGCCAATGACCACGGGAGCCAGATCAACATGTGCGGCGGCATAGCCATCCACACCACGAACTCGCGGGTCGTGTCGCATGCATGGGCTTGCCGACAATGTGGTCGCGTGGCCAACACTTGTTCTCCCCCCATGACTCCGCCCCCCGCGACTTCCGCGGCTGCTCCCACGGGCAGGGCCATGTGCACGAACGTCCGTGCTGATGGGGAAACCCGATGGGGCGCGTTCGCGCCAGGGTCATGCTGCCATGGGCACTGTCGTGGCCTCGCCAGGGAAATCATGTCTTTTCTTCGGCGGGAGCAACTCCGGTTCCGCCTGAGGGGACTTTCCCTTCTCTGCGATCGAGAACCTCCTCACTGGCGCCATGGATGCCCTGGCGATATGGTGGCACGGCGAAGAAGGAGAACGAGCGAGCGACAAGAAGATGGGGGATCTGCCCCACACATTTATAGGCGAAGGAAGGCTAACCGTCGGCCTCTCACGTTCCAAGCAATATGGCCCCGCTGCATGCCCCAAGCAGTTGTCAAGTCCGAGCAGTTGCCGAGGCGACATGGGGAAGCGGAGACGCCCATGTCCTGTTATGTCCCATTTATAAGACTACCAAGGCAAGACCCTCACGAGGGGCCAAGCCTCATGGGACGGACGACGCCAAGATCTCCCGAGGGTGTGGCATACCCAGGCGGCCTCCCGAGGAGCGGAGATTTCTATGAAGGTACCCAGCCTCATGAGGCTACCATGACGCAAGCCATGACGACCAAGGGAGGCGGGCATAGAGATGATAGTTTCCTCTTTGGTGCTAAGGAGGAAAGGACAGGCGTGGGTTCCTGAGGAATCAGACAAAGGTTTCCTTTCTGGTGCAACGAGACAAAGACTGCCAGTGCGGCAGGACGGATGTCATTGCGGAGCCCACCGCTGCCTCACAACCAAACGCTTTGCAGGCGAAGACCACCATTCGTCAGGATAAATGTACTACTTGTCCCCTTTCAAATTGTCCACTGTGGGATCCCTTCCCGCCTACGTTTTGGGGGAAGAGGACCGAGGCCACTATAGATATAGGTTAGCCACCACCATGGAGGAGATCAGATCCTTTCCACCCTCACCCATAGACCTCACGAGGTTGTTAATCCCTTGTACTCGTTCATCCTCAGCCCCTCGTGAGGCCAATCCACCACAAAGAAGGAGTAGGGTCTTACACCGCAAGGTGGCCTGAACCTAGGTAAACTACCGTGTTCATCTTCTTCCTTACTCATACGAATCGCGCTAGGCCGTGGGGTGACGGCTAGTAGGCTGGATAGGTCGAGTTCTTTGCACACGCCCCAGAGTTCAAACCTTTCTCGGGTCTACGGAGCCCTGAATCCGACATGACACATTTGGAGATGTGCAGAATAGGTAACGGATAGGTCGAGTTCTTCGCACACGCCCCGGAGTTCAAACCTTTCTCGGGTCTGCGGAGCCCTGAATCCGACACGGCACATTTGGAGATGTGCAGAATAGGTAACTTTGATGTAGCTTTTTACAGTCCAGAATTCCAACTGCCGCATTATCCCTCTTTGTGTAAACCTTGCATATTATGAGAGAAAAGGCATTAGAATTACTCCACAAAGCATTATTATGCATAAAAAATATAAATAACAGTTGGAAAACATGATGCAAAATGGACGTATCAACTGGTTGTGCAAAAGAATCATCATCATATCGACGACGCGCACCAAGAGGAGCAAATCCACGGCCTGCGGGCATGGCACCAACACGACCACCACCACGACATCCATTACCACACCATCTTGGCCAGCAACAACCAACTTGTGTGGAGCTTGCCAGTAGCAATTAGCTTGTTGTAATTGTGCACGACAAGCTGCAGTACCTTAAAAATTGGTAGCTTTAGCAGCTGAGGTACCATCATTACCACCATGAACACTCGCTTCACCATCTTCATCATCACACTGCTGATTTTGTTAGTGATCAACGGACTGTTGCAATGCTACCAAAGCTTGCTGCAAGGTAACTAGAGTCTCCTGGATTTAAGTAACTCATTGTGTTGCGGTGATGGTTTCAGTGGCATCCTTCAGGTCCAACTCCACATTTTGCACATCTCATTTATAGGATGGGTGGCATACTGAATTTGTCACTGAAGATGATCACGAAGAGATTTTCTTTTGTACATCAACAAGCTCAGTAGACATGATTAATAGACACAAAAATCTGGATATATGTGGAAGAATCTCAACTCACTCAAAACTGAAAGAAACAACGTATATTACCGTTCCAAAGTGAATTAGAAAAGCTTACCAACATGTATGGGCAGAACGTGCATGGATGTGATGTAGAGAATAACGAGGGTGAATACTATCACACAACAAACCAGGGGATATGGCGGAGCTTGGTTGGGATACCTAACAACACCAATTGACAAATCCTAGTGTTGATCATATGACAAAAAGACCCACGGCAGAGATAAATGGGGAAAATGCAACTCTAAGTATGAGCTCAAAATTCTAGAATGTCGGAGTAATGCTCATGTTGCAAATACACATGAGAGATGCTAGCAAAATGCTCAATTTATACGAGGACACCATTGCTCAATCTACTGGTGCAATGAACGTGGCAGAAAAACTGAACAAACTCTCCAAAATTATATGCAACTTCCATGTGTTGCTTTCTTTTTCTCTATTTTCTTTGTTTCTTTCTCTTTTTTTCCTTTCTTTCTTTTTTCTCAACAAAAACCTGAACAATTAGTAACCAATCTGAATTTGCCAAAACAAATAAGGCACTCTCCAAATTCCTATGTCAGCAGCCAGTAGAGCAAGGAATATGCTAGTCTCAATAGGAAAGTGCTACACAAAAGAAGAAAGGCTAACTACGGTTATCAAAAGGAAACCAAATTTGATCCGGATGGATAATCTAACCAAACAAATACTGACTCGGATGAACAGACTTGACAGCAACCAAACGACTCCGATGTGTGAAAGAAAATTCTAGACAAACTACTGTGACTCGGATCAGAATATAAGTAATGCAAATAAAAAACTACGATCAGCAACTGAAACTTGTAACATATGCTATATAGGCTATGGCAGAAAACTACAAACCTAATCTTTTTGTACTGCTTTTTCTGAATAGGACTAAAATAAAGCTAATCTAAGGGATCTTGGCATGCAATATATACACATAGCATCTTATTGTAAACAAGTGGTCTCCGATATTCCGTAGGGGGATGGTGGCAACTATGGCGGCACCATTAGAGAGTTGAGAGAAATAGCTAGGTATGTTGTCACCCTTCATGTGGGGCATCACCTTTGGTTAGGGAATCCACATGATGCAAAAATCATTACTGATAAGGGGTGGCCCAAATGTTGATGATGAACTAGATTACTTGTGAGATGCTCTTGAACTCGCTTGGTTGTTCCCCTGTTGCCAATGCAACGGATCTTCAACCCTATGGATATTCACAACACCACACACTTGCGCACGTAGCTGCCGACCATGAAGCGGTTCTGCAATCTCCCAATTACCAATGGAACGACATATAGCACTTGACTTTTAGTAGTAAATATGCCCTATCAAAATAAATTTGGTGTAGATAAATATTCCCGATCGATGCAAAGAGGAATATAATTTCGGAGGAATGCTTATAGCAATTCAATCTGGTAGAGGTTTAATCAAAACATGGTCTAACCCAAAAATCCATGACTTACAAGGGTATATAAAGACCCTGGATGCCCAACCTAGTGTTGTAGTCAAAATCAACCATATCTCCAACTTTCCTAACTTAAATGACTTTATCTGGAAAACTCGGAGAAACAACCGCCATATTGTTTTGACGACTGCAACTCGGTCACCGTGAATCGCGAGCTGCGGGTATACAATTTGGAAAGCACACAACTAAAGCTTTCCAAATTGTATTTACACGACTTATTTGGAGCAAAAACATGGATTCTGCACATATACCAATTTTGGGCCTCCTAGCGGCCAATCAGAGTCTGGTTCTCATTTTCCTTCTTATTATGTTGTGCACATGTTTCCCTCTCCTCCCTCATGCACTTGTCAATATTAGACATTGGCAGGCGTTCTCCTTGCTGCAATCCTTCATCTCCACGTGCCAAGCTTGTCTTCTCTTCAAATCTTAGCATACACACATGCAAAGACTTAGGCAGTATAAAATTCTCATTAACACAAATCTTAGATTCAAATAAGAGTAAATTCACCAGTTGTTCTAGTAGTTTTGCACGTGCTCTTGCAATTGGTCAAATTTTGATTTCCTTGGACTTGTTGTGTGTAGTAACATCATAAATGGAAAAGGATGGTAAAAACTAGGGATGTCCTCATCAATTCTTGTAAACATTATCAACAATCAATTAAAGCCTAGCTACCTTTGGTAAAAAAAACTAAAAAAGCGGACACACAGTTGCGGTAACCTGAAAGCTTTGTGTTTTTTCCATTCATTCATTTTTCTAACCATTTTATTTCTTACATAAACCGTGTGGCCAAATC
This sequence comes from Triticum urartu, assembly GCF_003073215.2. Classification (NCBI taxonomy): domain Eukaryota; kingdom Viridiplantae; phylum Streptophyta; class Magnoliopsida; order Poales; family Poaceae; genus Triticum; species Triticum urartu. The sequence goes on from NC_053025.1 coordinate 271,155,505, forward strand.
ACAAATCATTTTTACCGTTGCATTTCTCGTCTAGAGATCTTTAAAACTAGGTCCCATGTTAATAGAATTAAAAAAAAGAAATTGAAAAACCTAGAAAATAGAGAAAAATCAAAATAAACACGAGAAAATGAAAACCAGAAGAAAAAATTCAAAATACGAAAAAAAAACCGAAAACTAGAAGCACATCAGTGTTTTTCACTTTTTGGGGAAGCACGGCTATGCTTCCACATGAAGCACGTATGTGCTTTTCCGTGAAGCACAACTAGGAAGCACGGTTGTACCTTACCATGAAGTACAACTACATTTTTTACACAGCGTGTTTCATGCGAAGTAAAAGGTAAAAAAAGACAAACCTAAAAAAACAAGCAAAATCCAAACCCCCCGAGGGAAACCAAAACATGTGCAATAAAAATGTTCTCGTGAAGTGTGCCTATCACGCGACATGTGACCATACTGGGGCACACCATGTGGCGACTGCCCCCCTATGCATGTCCGCTGGGCAGGGCTTGAAAGGGTACCAGCTAGATAGTTGCTCCTCAAAGTCTAAGGGCAATTCTATGTAGGCTGGTTGCCAAGGGTTTGCAACAATGTTGCTCCTGTATTAGCAGCCCATGGTGCATTATGAGTGAGGGAGAATCCAGACAATGATTCTCTCAAATCTCTAACTTTGTATTTGCAATTGTAATCAGTGATTTTACTGGGCAGACTCTTGTACAATCGGCCACGAGCTCTGATGAGAGATTACTTTCTACCAGGTTGTAACTTCCCACCATGTTTTTCGACAATGCTTCCGCATGATAGAGTGACTATTCCATCAAATTAATAATGACATGAAAGCCGTTGAACCTTTCTTCCAACAACGGAGAAATATCGCCTACCTCCTTGTTTTTTCTAATTTTTAGAAGGTGATTGTGGCACTCCAGATGCTTTCATATGGCTCCTCTGCAGATTCAATGGATGACACTCTTCGAATGGCCGAAGGTACAACCATAAATTCATGAAAGTATTCGACGAAGCTATGGTGAAGGTTTATGGAGAGTAGTATCTGTGAGCCCCCCATATCGAGGTCATGGTCAGGCTTCTAGCGATGCATGAAGCAAAATTCTGGCCTGGGATGTTGGGACCATTCACTGTATGCACTAGAAGTGAAATAATTGTCGTATAGCTTGGTATGGCAAATTCACCAGGCATTGCGAGGATCCAATAGTAATTTTGGAAGTTGTTGCCTCCGAAGATTTGTACTACTTTGGGTTGCCTGGATCTCACAATGACATCAATGTCTTGCAGAGATCTCATCTATTTTCCAGGCTAGCTGCAGTCACCTCTCCACGTTGCAACTTCATGGTGAATAGCCATCATGATGAGCAAGGCTACATCTAGCAGATGAAATCTATCCATCTTCGTCTACATTTGTGAAGAAAATTTCTAAGCCTTGAGAGCAGGAAACATATGCATTTCGATAAGGTGCAAGAAGCTCGGAGTAAGACATTAAGAGGGCATTTGGAGTGTTGCAATCAAGGTTTGCAATTTCCTGGCGCATGTTCATTCTAGAAAAAGTTTGCCTTGGTAAATATCATAGCATGTTCTGTTATCCTACACAACATGATAATGGAGGAGCGGACTAAGTCATAGCTTAGTGGTGAAAAGGGGTTGATGTCTTCAACCCACCCCCCCCCCCCCCCCCGATTCAAGGAATCATACTTGCAATTTGGATTTGTTGCACCAATTACACTATAAGGGCCTCCCATGTAGTCTTTTTGTAAAAAAACATGATTATGGAGGATGAAAGGGAAATGTCAGGCCCCATTGAGTATGAACCTAACGGCAGACCAGTCAGGCCTCGCAAGAACCTGGCCGCATTCAAGCCTTCTTGAGGTGTACCGAAAGATTGAAAACTGTGCCTCCCATAATCAGATGGAGGACGATACCATTGACCATTATTGGCAACTAAAGAAGTAAAGGTGCGGAAACGGATTAACCACACAAGTAGGAGACGTGGATTGATATGTCTTCGACGTAACTATAATTTTGTATGTTTCATGCTGTCATATTATCTTTTTTATGGAAAATTTCATATTTATTTGCACTAACCTATTGATAAATACAAGACATGCACAAATTATTGTTTATCCATATGTGTGTAGGAACTTCATGAAAATTGGATAAACTACCAAAGAAACTTCAAGGTCCGGTGAAATTCGGAGTTATTGCACATTGGATGAACTAGTACATAAATATTTGCATGTCAACCCCTGAAGATGGTGTCAAATGAAGAAAGTCAAAACCTGAAAGTTATTCTTCACGTCTCCACAAACACCAACACACTTGGAACCACCAAATTAGGTGTTCATATGCACCCTAGAGATCCAAAACAATATTTATAAAAAATTGCCACTTTTGGGAATCCAAAACTGCAGGTAAGGGATTGGCTCTAACTCCTTCCATGGATGGCGAAACAGGGAACTGTGAGTAGTCCCAATAGTGTGGTGTGCGAGACCGGGAGTACCATAGTGGATCGCACACGGGGCGTTTACCTAGGTTCGGGCCCTCATTGTAGAGTAATTAATACTCTACTCCTGGTTTGAATTTGATTGATGTGGGAGGTCGCCTCATATGAGGGGGCTACAATGAAGATGGAGATGAATCTATCAAGACTAAGATGAAGATTGTTCTCCCTCTGACTACCCATTAGGCATCGCCTCATAAAAGTGACGATGTTGGTGAACGTAGTACAAAATAACAGAATTACGTACTGACAAACACGCCGAGGATCACTATAAGATGCATAGGTGTAGATCAAACTTAACCAACAAGAATGCAGTGGAGAAGTAGATGTTGGTGAAGACGTGCAGATTCACACATATAGGTTAAACCTTCCAGCCACGAGAATTTTCTCGATCTACGATTGAATGTACGATCCCTCTGTGGTATCCACGCGTGCCTTGTCCACGGTTCGGCAGCACTTCGTCGTCCAGGACAAAGGTTAACCAGAGGACAAGAGGTGGAGGATAACTACACCCCCGTGTTCGTCGAGTTGTCGTGCACAACTGACTTGACAGCTGGCCACATGCATCCGGTGGAGATACTCGATCGTCACATGATGAAGCATGGCAACAACGTGGTCGTGCAGCTACACATTTGATGGTCCAAATTGTGGCCAGAAGCTACAACCTGGGAGGACTATGAGGTGCTTCGGCGACGTTTTCCAGCAGCAACCATCCGATCAAGGACTTCTTCTCAAGCAGGCGGGAGTGTCACACTTGCGTCTAATGACGCAGTGGACTGAAAGATGGCTATGGCATGATGAGCTTTGGGTCGTGCGTGTGTGGGCGTATGGAGCCATGTGTGGCTATTCATGCGGTGTCAAGAGACTGAGGGTGTTTATCGAATGAATGGTCCGGTTCTCACCTACTCTCCTTCCTCCCCTAAACCTACCCAACCACCCCGCCACCGTGCGTGTCACAAAATCCTATGCGCAAAGCTTCAGAAACATGAGTAACTCTTGTACTCCCTCTGTTCCGAAATAACTGATGAACTAAAACCATGTCAGTTATTTCCGAATGGAGGTAATCGCAAGTTAGCTATACAGTTAGCTAGACAGGGGTGGCTCAAAGCTCAGGTTTGCACACACGCCAAATCATTAAACTTGTATCCGGACTTGGCTCATACATATCCCACGGAGTATTAACAGTATGACCTGAGTTGCCCAACTTGTCAATCTTCTCGGCATTTGTGATTAATTCAGACATAGCAGTAGCATTTTGCTATTGAGTCCAGTAATTCAAATTGGTCAATGTTTGCATCACATGTTGTGCACAATATAGTATCTCAGCAATTCAGATACAAAGAAAACACACCGGTTACATCAGGCAGCAGCATAGAAGCGTGGCATGTCAACTCAGGTAAAACATTTACATCTCTGAACTTGTCATTACAAAATATCATTGTAAGTTCAGCCTTCAGGTGGTGGACAAAAGGATCTTCAAGTCAGCATCTACACTAACATTAGTGAACTCTGTATGCGTGTATATAGCTATTCAGGCATAGCTTGGCATTGCTGCGCTATGCTACACTGGCTGAAAAAGTACCTGTAGAAAGGCAGTTGTGTCTATTTTGTAAACAAACAAAAATGGACTGTCCGACCTGATTATTCAAATGCAACTGTCTCAAATGGAGCCTTATTTTCCAGCTGAATTCCTTGGAATTTCCAAGCAGTGGGCAGTACGACCATCCCGATTCTCAAGCTCTTTCTCATCCAGTGGAGTCCGGGGCGACCCGATGATGTACATGTAGAGGCATCGAGCCCTGCTGCAACGCCAGCAGCATGGTGTTTCGACAGTCAACGCATAAATCCATGCCAGAAGTCCTAGGAGCTGCTGAGTCTCAATGTCTTTTCAGATGTCTACCTTGTCTTCTTGGAACGCTTTGTATACAAAATCTTTAAAGCGCCTGGAATACTGTTTTGGATCTACTGCTGAAATAGACGTTGGGTCATATTGGAAAGACTTGTATGCATGCTCAAGCTTTTTGCTGATATCATAGTCCTGAAGTATGTCTATAATCCCAAAGTACAATATAACATCGTACAACTCCCCGGTAGGTTCTCCAATAAGCTGTGGTTCGCAATCACTCTTTCGAATTGTCAATTCAGCTTTTGTTGGCATGTTCGACCCGAGCTTTATCTTGGACAACCTGTCCACCCAAAGAATGTTAATTATGCTGTGTTAGAACACACAAAGCATGAATAGGAATACAACCAAATATTTATAGCATATGTATATAGGAAAAACGGGGTTTGACTATGGCTTTTTTTAGGAAAAGATATTAGTTGTTGATAAGCACCATATATCTCCAGCAGTATTTATATATGAAGGGAGTGGACAAATGATAGGTTGCAACAAAATATGGCATCCGTGCGACTTCTAAACCTCATGGGGATTGTGGGGACATACCAACCAGACAAATTGGGGATTTGTTATAGATTAAAATAACGCTCAAGTGAACCAAAGGCTATGGCCTACAGATATTGCTGCATCCTGGATTGTCCTACAACCTGCTACCTCCCTCCTTTTACTACCTTGTTTATCTTGCCTCTTCTCCCAATGCACAGAATTAGTTGAACATAAACTCAGATCAACGTGAACACCATGGAGGCATAAACCATCTCAATATGATAAGTAGGATATGATTATATTAGCACGTGCATGCATTACAAGTATTGTGAATAAGAGCAACAATGATGGGCTTTAATCAAGTGCCTTATTTCACCTGTTTGGATCAGTATCTCCTCTAGATAGGTGAGGTGACAGGTGGGGTGATGATCCTCTGCTGCTATCACTGTCAAAGGAACCTTCAAACAATGAAGTTTGTAAGGTATACGGCAACAATGTCAAAAGTTGTTAAAATGTTTTATTTTTTTAAACCAACCTTCAGTCATTATAACTCTTTTGTCTCTAAAATGTACGCCCACCAAAAGACTGTAATCCATAATGTTTTCCTGCTCGAGAAAATCGCAATCCTTGTCGACTTGTCTGCTTCAACAGATTTAACTTCTGGATTAGCTGGGGAGTAAAAATGTAAAATGTGATGACTTCTCACTGGTAGTAGCCTCACTCTCACTCACCTCTGGAACTCTTGGTACCAGTGTTTTTGCAATCGAAATATAAAGTTAAGATCAAGGTCTTTTAAAATAGTGTACTCGTCTATTTCTGTCTGTGGCTTGTCAGTTGTACGTCCAAGGGATGAGCCTTTCAAATCAAATCTTCTATGAATAAAGTGATCAGAACAGAACAGATTTCCCATTATAACAAAACGAACCTGGGTAATAGTAACAGCAAACAGATGATCAGGCATACATTACAAGCTTACCAAGTAGATGTAACATGAAACCAAATATCTTGTAAGTCCTGACCTTCTTTTGGTTAGCTCCGGATAACTTGACACAATGCAGACCAAAAAACTTGGTGACTAGAGTGTTTTCGAATGACCGGACATGATTGTAGTAAGCTCGAAGCATCTTCAGAAATATCTGCACAACAAGGAAGTGTTCCGTACATTCTGTATAAAACTGTTGGTTGTCTAGGAAGTTAGAAAACATTTAGACAGAAACAACAGCCAAGCACAAACCTTTACTTCAGCTTTCTTCATCGTTTTTATCATGTACTGATCATTGCTCGTGAGATAAAAGAAGCTTCCACTCTTACCAGGGGATGATAACTCCCGGAGAGCCTGGTCGCCACAAAGGGATAACATATAATCTGCTGCATCAACCTTGAACAACTTGCGCAATGTCCTGCAATTCATTTCATGACAAATTGCATGTGAATTGTAACTAAGCATAGATAAACGTTAATTAGAAACTGGAGTGATGACCAACCGGAATACTTGCGGGCAGTAATCTTTCCATCTAAAATCGCAAGAACTGTGTGGAGGGGTGTATTTTGAGCCTTCTGGAGGGAACCTTGTCCATACTTTCTCCTTTGGGTCAAAAGCTGATGACTTTAGATCAAGCGTAATAGGTCCTTGCTTTCCTACTGCGTGTCTGTTCCACGGACAAGATAATAAGCACATGAAAAAATACATGTTAGAAAGACATGGCATTCTGCTATATAGTCAATGAAAAACCACAAAGGGTTGTGCCTCGTTGTGATCCATTATCCTTAGTTGACAATGAAATGTCGTATAACATGATTTTCCATCTGTGAGCTATCCAGCCCGAGGCGATTAGCATCTCAATAAAATTTTCCCAGCTTTGTTTCCGGTCGGATGCCTAGTTGACTACATGGTGCAACCACTCACGCCATTTGAATGGAATGGCAGATCATTACGAATCTTCTGTCTAAGCCATCAAATTACAATTAGCCGCCACTGATTCTCGTTTGACCAAGTACAAGGATAAGCATTGGCCGCACTTTCATGTTGGTGGGTGCTCTAGGTGTGGAGCTGTGTTTTTGCACATTCTACTTTTCATTCTTAATAAATGGGCAAACCGCCTGTCTAGTTTTGAAAGAAAAGAAACACGAATATAAATTTGTTGGAGAATTGTCTGAAATCTCATGCTTTCTAACATATGCAAACAATTTTGGAAATTGATTGTTCACGGCAGAAGGTGCTTTCTACATATGCAATCAATTTTTGGAAATTGATTGTTCACGGCAGAAGGAGGGGAAAATCAATCTATTTGCCATTCATCTTTCATATAACCGTGATTGTTCTCGAAAAAAGAGGACTCCCATAAACATCTGATTCTTAGACAATCGCAGTTTTCTTTGTATCAAGAACCATGAAGATCAATGTACGATCGGCCGGAAGTGCCCAATTGCTGGTAGTTTTAAAAAAAAGATCAATGTACGAGGGCAGGTAGGGGTACCTGATGCCGAGCTGGAGGTTGAGCATAAGCTCATAGTTCTTGTGACCCTTGGCGATGGTCTCGCCCTGCCGCCGCGCCGCGCGCGACCTGCCGCCGGCGTGCGGCCCCGTCGCCGGCGACGGCGGCGGCAGGCCCCTGCCCTCGCCGGCGTCCTCCACCCTCACCGTCGTGGCGCGCCTCTTCGTCCTCTTCCTCCCCTTCTCCCGCCGCCGACCTGGCACCGTCGCCTCCGCCTCCTCCACAATGCCGCACGTGGTGCCCCCATCCAGAGGATCCCCCCCTACCCCCTGCAATCTCGGATCTTTTCAAAGTTCTCTCTCTCCTCCCACCCGGAAGTTTTGCTCGGCCTGGACGCCGAGCTCGCGCGCCCGCACGTTCGCTGCCCTACGAGCCGAGGTGTGCTCTCCTGGTCTGTCTCCGCCACGCGCCGTATCACAAGCTTGCAGCGACTGTAGGCCGTAGAAGGATGTCGGAACTACAAGACACCTAATCGCCAAACCGTAGTTTCATATTACTCGCACCCAGAGGACGGAGAGTCAAACCGTTGGCTGGGCAGCTTACCCCTCTGAGTTCGAGTCTCGGTTCGAACCTGTTAGTCATTTTTTCTTTTATTATCTCAAATCAAAAATGCTAGACTTATGGATGGCATTCACGGATTTTATCTACGAACTCGTTTCTTCAAGAATCATCTTCCCCCTAATTTCTAATAGTGACCCTCCTCTCCCTTTGATTTTCTAATCATATTTTGACAACTCATCCCGTAACCTGAGTCCCGTGCAAATCGTCCGTAGGTGTAGCGTTGTCCTATCTCAAATATAGCATCAAGCCGACACAAAGCATTTAGAGTATCATTCGACATTTGCATAACTAGGATGTACATAGTCCAATACAAAAAATGCTAGACTTATGGATGGCATTCACGGATTTTATCTACGAACTCGTTTCTTCAAGAATCATCTTCCCCCTAATTTCTAATGGTGACCCTCCTCTCCCTTTGATTTTCTAATCATATTTTGACAGCTCATCCCGTAACCCGAGTCCCGTGCAAATCGTCCGTAGATGTAGCGTTGTCCTATCTCAAATATAGCATCAAGCCGATACAAAGCATTTAGAGTATCATTCGACATTTGCATAACTAGGATGTACATAGTCCAATACAAAAAATCTGACATTTTGCATAACTAGGATGTACATAGTCCAATACAAAAAATCTGACAAAGGAAGGGGGAAAATGACAATTCGGCAACCGTGGAGTCTTATAGACCGACACTATGCCTATGTCAAAACGGTTGGTGGACTGATCAAGAGATTATGTGGCCATTCATGTTGGGTAAAACATCCGTAGCCACCTGCTCCAATCGCGTACATACCACCTTAAATAGCGGTTGGTACTCCGCACGTTGTAGCATAGACCACATATGAAGCGAATGCGTACAGCGAAAAATAACCTGCCGAGGAGAAGCATTTTTGTCACTAAAAAACCAAATCATTTCTACATAGCCAAAGCGACCATAGTAAGGCATACTGAATGTGCGTTAAGTCGACTAGAGGGGATGAATAGGCGACTTTTATGAATTCTTCACTGAGAAATTTTATGGTGAGGATATTCCTAAGCAAAGAACTACTTGCAGCGGAATAAGTACTCGGATGCAGACTTGACATAATATAAGCATGGACATCATGATGAATAGAAAACAAACACAGAGTACAGAAAGCGTAAGTACAGGATAAAACATGGTGAAGATAAACAGACTAAAGAAATTAAACTGGGAAAATTGAGAAAATCTTTAGTCAAAGCCTTCAAACATATATGAACAAGTACACAGCACAGTACAGATGAAATGGAAGGGTTGAGGAAATAGAACCAATTAGCTCGGTGAAAACAATGATTTGGTAAACCAGTTCCAACTGCTGTGACAGTTGTACGTCTGGTTGGATCTGCTAGGTATTAAAACCCAAGGACACACAGTTCCGGACACATAGTCCTCACCGTATTCTCCTTGAACTACGGTCACACAGACCTCGTCCAATCACTCGTGGTAAGTCTTCAGGTGACTTCCAAACCTTCACAGCCTCGGTCACTCGGCGATCCATAATTTCCTCTTGGATGCTCTAGACCATGATGCCTAACCGCCTGAAGGATGCACAGTCCTCGAAGGTAACAAGCGTCGGTTCCACACAGGAACAATCTCTTCAATGAAGCTCAATCACTTTGGGTTTTTAAGTGTTTGGGTTTGGGGTTTTGGGTTTTTCCTCACTTGATGATTTTCGCTCAAAGTCCTCGGAGAATGGGATGCTCTCAATGACAAGTGTCAGTTCCTCGCAGAGCAGCCAACTAGCTAGTGGTTGTAGGGGGAGGCTATTTATAGCCCAGGGAGAAGCCCGACATGATAAGACATAAATGCCCTTCAATGATATGACCGTTAGGTGGATAAGATATCTTGGGACAACTAGCATATATCACAACAACGGTCAAGAATTTTGAGGTTCAAATTCCTCAGGGCTATCGTGTTCCTTACTTGTAGGCAATCCGCACTAGCGAATTCCTAACTCCTCAGTCAGAACAAATTCCTCAGAGAACAGAAGGACTTCGTCTCTGTCACTGAAGAAATTGACTGAACTGTATGAGATTTTCAATGGTTTCACTCGAAGGGATTGCTAGGTGTAGGATTTTGAGATGAGCATCACCTGGAAACTTTTCCTTAATTTTACCTCGACCCCCTTTAGCAGTACGGTGTTTCCTATGACTCAAGAAAGCGAAAATGAAACTACGAAAACAAATGTCTTCACGCTTCATGGTCCTCGCATGAATATCAAGTCTTCATGGTCACACCATTTTTTTCACTTTCAAAGTCTTCAGGAAGTCTTCAGAAGTACAAAGTCTTCAGTTGATGACATTCATTTTTAGGGGTTGACTTTCTCTGTAAATATCAAACTCCTCATACACTTATAGACCTATGTACACTCACAAACGCATTAGTCCCTTAACCCATAAGTCTTCAATACACCAAAATCACTAAGGGGCACAAGATGCACTTACAATCTCCCCATTTTTGGTGATTGATGACAATATAGGTTAAGTTTTCAACGGGGATAAACATATGAAGTGTAAATACTGATATTGAGGAATTTGATTGCAAGATATAGAAGAGCTCCTCTTGAAGATGTGCATAGTGAGGAATTTGCTTTTGAAGCAATGCACATTTGAAGAGTAGAATCATGGAGATCTCCCCCTATATCTTGTAATTCATACACGCATTTAACATATGATATGAAGAATTTGAAATGCATGATGAAATATGGTGACTGATGTAATTCAGCATGTGTGCATTATCATACATGAGGAAATATCATGCAGAAGAACATAGCAAAAAGTATCAGACCACCATCGGACTTAAGATTACAACTCGATCCAACAAAGTCTTCAAAAAGAACGAGAGTTGTAACTTAGCAACAAAACACTCATATATATAGACCCACTTGAAGACTAAGTCAAATTTCTCCCCCTTTGTCATCGAATGACCAAAAGGGATGAAAAGTGAGGACTAACGCCCCTGAATAATATCATCACTGAGTCGATGGAGGAGCGCCAGCATTGTTGGGGTTGGTTGTTGAAGTAGGGCCTACCGTAGTGTCATCCAAATCTTCATGCTCATCCGTATCGCGCGGTGAAGAATAAGAGCTGGCCACCAAGTGAGGAACTTTGACCTTCTTGAATTTCTTCGAAGGTGGCTGAGACCAGTCAAAGTCATGCTTGAAGCCCATGTTGTTGAGATCATCTTCACCGTAGAGATGAGATAGAACAGCCGAGGTGCGATCAAATACTTCATGGAGGTAGTAATGGTTCTTCTTCACTGAATTCTGAGTGATGGTCATGTTCTGAAGAATTGAACCGAACTGGCGCTTGACCAATTTATGGTTGTGATTGACCTTTTGGTGAAGACTGAGGAGAAGCTCACGATCAGTCAACACCCTTGGAGCTGTGGCTTGAGGATTTTGCTTTGAAGCATTGGCGGCAGAGTCATGAGTGGCAGAGTCATCATTGGTGGAGTAAGATGTAGCTTTGCGGAACTGACCATCCAATGGGCGGATGCCTTCATCAATAACAGCATGTGCCTTGCCCTTCTCATCAGATGAGGAAATAGGTCTTTTGAAGACTTCAATGGGCGGAAAATATCTGACGTGATTCTGCAAATCAGCCTTGTAATTGATTAAAGACATTGATCTGAGGAATCTCATAATCCAAGAAGCGTAAGGCTTCAACTCAAAAGGCGACAATACAACATTTTCCAGAGTCCTCATTAAGAAATCATGGTAGTTGATTGGAACTCCATGGAAGATATTGAAAAGCAAATTCTTCATGATGCCAACTGTAGCGCCCCAAGACCGATGTGTCAGGTGTCCTCCAATTATTCGCTGTTGTTGCCTTGTCATTGTTTGCATGTCATGCATTTCATATCATGTCATCATGTGCATTTCATTTTCATACGTGTTCGTCTCATGCATCCGAGCATTTTACCCGTTGTCCGTTTTGCAATCCGGCGCTCCTATGTCACCCGGTGTCCCTTTCTACCTCTTTTTGTGTGCGGGTGTTAAACGTTTTCGGATTGGACCGAGACTTGTCATGTGGCCTTGGTTTACTATCGGTAGACCGCCTATCAAGTTTCGTACCATTTGGACGGCGCGAGCTGACCGGCGCCGCCTGGTCCCCGCCGCCTGCAGCTCCTTCGCCCGCGCGCCCCACGCCGGAGATGATGCCGCCGCCCGCCTCTGCCTGCCTCCAGCCTCCTCCGCGCTGTCCTCGTCGGCGACGAGCTCGCTGGAGACGCCGCCGCCGATGCCCGGGTCCGCTCTGCCTCAAACCGGCCCGATCCACTCTGCCTCCGTGATCCAGATCCGGCCCGTTGACTTTTTCGCGGGGTAAAAATCTCACCAAGTCCCTAGATCCCAGTTATTTTATGCATTTTGCATCGCATCATAACTCCCTCATCGTAGCTTTGATTTGTGCGTGTAGCATATCAAAATGTTCGTCTCGACGAGTACATCATTTCATATCATTGTATCATTTTCATTTGAGCTCATCTTGATGCCCGAAATGCTGTTGGAAAAGGGCTATGTGAGGAAAGTTGCAGATCTGTTTCAGCAAATGGCCTTTTGTCATTTTTGCCATGATTAATGTGTGCATGCTATGGTCCTGAGCTCTACATGTGTTTTGTTATATGCCATGCCATCTTTACAGGGGTGTATGCCATGTATTTTTGTGATCTTTGTGGTGACTAGCACAAGCATGCAAAGTAGCGTAATCGTTGATGTTGATTTCAGGGACTTAGAATTTCTCCAAGTCCTTGTCCTAATATTGTTTTTATGCCATATGTTCTTGATGTTTCCTAGTGATCCGTGACTTTTTTGAGGATGATCAGTGAGGATGTTTTGTTAATATTGTTTTGCTCTATTCATCCATGTCTTTGTTTGCATTTATGGAGCACCCTAGCTTGAGTTAATCGAGCACTACTTTTGCTATAAAATGTTCCTGGCAGATTGTTAACTTGTTAACGGAGTGCTTTCTTGACCTCACAAGGTTCCTTGGTTTCACTCATTGGTCAAAGAAGCAACTTAGTTTTACCTCTTTTCTTTCTCTTTTGTTTTCTCTCTGGTGCCATTCTAGATCTCGGGACGAGATCCTCTCCTAGTGGTGGAGTGTTCTAGCGCCCCAAGACCGATGTGCCAGGTGTCCTCCAGTTATTCGCTGTTGTTGCCTTGTCATTGTTTGCATGTCATGCATTTCATATCATGTCATCATGTGCATTTCATTTGCATACATGTTCGTCTCATGCATCCGAGCATTTTACCCGTTGTCCGTTTTGCAATCCGGCACTCCTATGTCACCCGGTGTCCCTTTCTACCTCTTTTCGTGTGCGGGTGTTAAACGTTTTCGGATGGGACCGAGGCTTTTCATGTGGCCTTGGTTTACAATCGGTAGACCGCCTGTCAAGTTTCGTACCATTTGGACTTCTTTTGATACTCCAACGGTTAACCGAGGGACCGATAAGGCCTCGTGTGTGTTGCAGCCCAACACCCCTCCAAAGTGGCCCAAAACCGACCTAAACCTCCTCCATCATCTCGGTCGTTCGATCACGATCGCGTGGCCAAAAACCGCACCTCATTTGGACTCTCCTAGCTCCCTCTACCTATAAATATGTCCTCTCCTTCAGAATTCTCGCGCCGATGAAACCCTAATTTTTCCCCTCGCGCGGTCGGACATTTCATCCCGCGCCGCACCGGACATGTCCGCTCGTCAGCGCCAGCTCACTCCGGCCTATCAGAGGATGCCACGTCATCGCGCCGCCGGCCTCGCCCAATCGTCGAGCGCCACCTCAGCTGCGCCTCTCCCTCCTATCCGCCGCGGACCGTGCAGCCCACCGCGGGCCCGCCCGGCCCGGACCGCCAGCGCCGCCGCCCCGACGCGCCCGCGCCTCGCGTGCCTCCGTACGCCGCCACCACCATCGCCGGCGCAACCGCCCGCCGCCGCCGCAGCACTCCGCCGCCGTCTCACCTCGCCGCCTCCGCCAACCTCGTCGCCCCGCCGTCTGGCAACCGCCGACGCGCGCGAGCTGACCGGCGCCGCCCGGTCCCCGCCGCCTGCGGCTCCTCCGCCCGCGCGCCCCGCGCCGGAGACGATGACGCCGCCCGCCTCTGCCTGCCTCCAGCCTCCTCCGCGCCGTCCTCGACGAGTACATCATTTCATATCATTGCATCATTTTCATTTGAGCTCATCTTGATGCCCGAAATCCTGTTGGAAGAGGGCTATGTGAGGGAAGTTGCAGATCTATTTCAGCAAATGGCCTTTTGTCATTTTTGCCATGATTAATGTGTCAATGCTATGATCCTGAGCTCTACATGTGTTTTGTTATATGCCATGCCATCTTTACAGGGGTGTATGCCATGTATTTTTATGATCTTTGTGGTGACTAGAACAAGCATGCAAAGTAGCGTAATCGTTGATGTTGATTTCAGGGACTTAGAATTTCTCCAAGTTCTTGTCCTGATATTGTTTTTATGCCATATGTTCTTGATGTTTCCTAGTGATCCGTGCCTCTTTTGAGGATGATCAGTGAGGATGTTTTGTTAATATTGTTGTGCTCTATTCATCCATGTCTTTCTTTGAATTTATGGAGCACCCTAGCTTGAGTCAATCGAGCTCTACTTTTGCTATAAAATGTTCCTGGCAGATTGTTAACTTGTTAGCGATTTTACTAAGGATGTTGCTATTGATCCGTGCATGCTATGTTGTTGTTCTTGCCATGTCTAGCTCCTATGCCATGTATTCTTGATGGGTGTATGCTTAGTTTGTGATGCCATGCTCTGTAGTGAGTGCATCGAGCTCGTAAACATGCCTACTTGTTAATCTGTTTTGCATGCTCCAGTTTTTCACCAAGTCTGAATCTGTTTATATTTTTGCTATGTTCACACGCTTGCAATTGTATTTTCTGATCCCTTTTGGCTCATCGTCACTAAGGGACTTTTGTTATATGATTAGAGTAGATTCATTCCATGCATTTCTTTGCCATGATATGTTCCTGTAGCATGTAGTTTTCATGCTCTAAAGATTGCTACCTGATGATAAATTCCTGACATGCTGTTAATTTCACCGAGTCTGAAACCTATTATCATTTGCACTTTTTCCATGCTTGTTTGAGCCTGTTAATGGGTGAATTAGCCGTAGCTCAGTGTTCATCTTTTGTCAAGAATCATGAGTGGATCCCTTCCATGTATTTTGTTGCTATGTTTGAGTGCTGTAGCATGTTGTTCTTGATGCATTTAGGAGGATACTTGCTGATTATCGCAGACCGGTGCCATATTTGTTTTGCTTGTCATTTCCAAACCGTGCATCTGATTTCGGTGATCTTTATATCAATTTCGACCGAAATCAACTCCTCTTTCCAGTGACACTCTTGGTTTTCCAAGTTGAGGCCAGGTTCAATCATTCCTTTCCAAATCATGCATATGCATTACATACCGCATCCCGCATATCATGCCATGTTCATGTGTTGGTTGTTTACTTTGTTGTGTGCTTCTTTCCGGTGTTGCTTCTTCAGGTTGGTTCCGATAACATCGTGTTTGTGAGGATCCGTTCGACTACGTTCGTTTGTCTTCTTCATGGACTCGTTCTTCTTCCTTGCGGGAATTTAGGCAAGATGACCATACCCTCGAAATCACTTCTATCTTTGCTTGCTTGTTGCTCACTCTTTTGCTATGCCTATGCTGCGATACCTACCACTTGCTTATCATGCCTCCCATATTGTTAAACCAAGCCTCTAACCAACCTTGTCCTAGCAAACCATTGTTTGGCTATGTTAGCGCTTTGCTCAGCCCCTCTTATAGCGTTGTTAGTTGGAGGTGAAGATTGGAGTTTGTTCCTTGTTGGAACATGGATATTTTGTTTGGATATCACAATATCTCTTATTTAATTAATGCATCTATATACTTGGTAAAGGGTGTAAGGCTCGGCCTTATGCCTGGTGTTTTGTTCCACTCTTGCCGCCATAGTTTTCGTCATATCGGTGTTATGTTCCCGGATTTTGCGTTCCTTACACGGTTGGGTTATAATGGGAACCCCTTGATAGTTCGCCTTGAATAAAACTCCTCCAGCAAGGCCCAACTTTGGTTTTACCATTTTCCACCTAGCCTTTTCTTTCCCTTGGGTAGGCCTGCCCAAGGATCATCTTTATTTAAATCCCCCGGGCCAGTGCTCCTCTGACTGTTGGTCAGAAATGGGAAACCTGTGGGGCCACCTCGGGGCAACTCAAGGGCTGGTTTTACTCGTAGCTTGACCTATCCGGTGTGCCCTGAGAACGAGATATGTGCAGCTCCTATCGGGATTTGTCGGCACATCTGGGTGGCTTTGCTGGACTTGTTTTTACCATTGTCGAGGATGTCTTGTAATCGGGATGCCGAGTCTGATGGGATTGTCTTGGGAGAAGGAATATCCTTCGTTGACCGTGAGAGCTTGTGATGGGCTAAGTTGGGACACCCCTGCAGGGATTTGAACTTTCGAAAGCCGTGCCTGCGGTTATGGGAAGATGGGAATTTGTTAATGTCTGGTTGTAGAAAACCTGAAGTTGATCTTAATTAAAATGCACCAACCGCATTTGTAACCATGATGGTCTCTTCTCGGCGGAGTCCAGGAAGTGAATACGGTGTTGGAGTTATGCTTGATGTAGGTTGTTCTAGGATCATTTCTTGATAATAGTTTCTCGAACGTGCTTTTGCCTTCTCTTCTCACTCTCATTTGCGTATGTTAGCCACCATAAATGCTAGTCGCTTGCTGCAGCTCCACCTCATACCTTTACCTTACCCATAAGCTTAAATAGTCTTGATCGCGAGGGTGTGAGATTGCTGAGTCCCCGTGAGTCACATGTACTTCCAAAACCAGTTTGCAGGTGCCGATGTTACCGAGCAGGTGACGCAACCAAGCTCAAAGAGGAGCTCAATGAAGATCTTGTCCTTTGTGTTGTTTCGTTCCCAGTTGAGCAGTAGTGGAGCCCAGTTGGCGTCGATCGGGGATCTGTGTAGCATTTGGGGTAGTCTTCTGTAACACCCCGGATGTAACTTTCCCTATTTGTACTCCAACTCTTGCCGTTTCCGGCGTTAAGTTATATTTATTTCCTCGGGTTCGGGTCTTTGTATCCGTGTGTTGTTGTCGTTGTCATGCATCTCATATCATGTCATCATGTGCATTGCATTTGCATATGTGTTCGTCTCATGCATTTGAGCATTTTCCCCGTTGTCCGTTTTGCATTCCGGCGCTTCGTTCTCCTCCGGTGGTCATATCTAGCTTTCTTTCGTGTGTGGGGATTAAATATTTCCGGATTGGACAGAGACTTGCCAAGCGTCCTTGGTTTACTACCGGTAGACCGCCTGTCAAGTTTCGTACCATTTGGACTTCGTTTGATACTCCAACGGTTAACCGAGGGACCGAAAAGGCCTCGTGTGTGTTGCAGCCCAACACCCCTCCAATTTGGCCCAAAACCCACCTAAATCTGCTCCATCATCTAGAGCGTTCGATCACGATCGCGTGGCCGAAAACCGCACCTCATTTGGACTCTCCTAGCTCCCTCTATGCCTATTTAAAGAACCCTTCCCCGAAATCCAGATCCCCCCTCGTCCGAAACCCTAAAATCCACCTCGCGCGCCGCCAGACACTTTCCCTGCCGACGGACGTGTCCGCCGCCGTGTCCGCCGCCACGTGGCAGCCTCCCATTCGTCGCCTCCCTCTCTCTCGACCGCCGCCGCCGGAGCCCGCCGCGGCCCGTGGCCGGCCCGCCCGCGCCCGCGCACGGGCCAGAGGAGCCGCCCGCCCCGCGCCCTTCTCCTCCCGAGCTGGCCGCGCTCCGCCGCCTCCGCCGTGGGAGCTCGCCGCCGCCGCCGTTCTTCATTGTCGCCAGCCGCCCCAACCGCCACCTCGCCGCCGCGGCCGCGCCGCCCCGACCGCCTCCGACCGCCGCCCCGCGCCGCCTCCACCGCGCCCTCCGACCGCCGCCCCGCGCCGCTTCCACCTCGCCGGCGACCTCCAACTCCGGTCCCGTCGTCCCTCGGCTTCCGCGCCGCCGTGCTACAGTGCCTTCGCGAGATCCGATCCAGATCCGTGAACAGTAACCCTAGAGGTTGATTTTTTTGTCTAAGTCCTCGGAATTCCCAGATCCATGTGCCCTTGTTCATCGCATTGTAACTTTGCATCCGTAGCTCCGATTCATGCATATAGCATATCAAAATGTTCATCTCAGAGAGTACATCATTTCATTCCATTGCATCATTTTCATTTGAGTTCATCTTGATACCCGAAATGCTGTTAGAAGAGGGCTACTTGAGTTAATTGTCAGATCTGCTATTCCGTTTAGGTTTTTGTCATTTTTGCCATGATTATTGTATGCATGCTATGCCCATGAGTTCTACATGTGTTTTGTTAAGGGTTTTGTAGTCTTTCCAGAGGTGCAACCCATGTATTTTTAGGATGCGTGTGGTGACTAGTGCAAGCTTGCAAAGTGGTGCACTTAGTAATTCTGTTTTCAGGGACTTAGCATTTCCACTAAGTCCTTGAGCTGTTTATCTCATGATGCCATATGTTCATGTTGTTTCCTAGTGATCCGTGCCTCTTTTGAGGATGATCAGTAAGGAGGTTTTGTTAATCTTGTAGTGCTCTATCCATTCATGTCTTTGTATGAAATTATGGAGCACCCTAGCTTGAGTCAATCGAGCTCTACTTTTGCTACTTTGTGAATCTGGGCAGATTGTCAACTTGTTTGCAATTTTGCCGATGATGTTGTACTTGATACATACATGCTATGCTTTTGTTCTTGCCATGTATAGATTCAATTTTGTGCCTTCTTGATGGGTGTATGCTTGTCTTGCCATGACTTGCACTGTAGTGAGTGCATCGAGCTCGTAAACATGCCTACTTGAGTTATGTTTCAGCATGCTCCAGTATTCACTAAGTCTGAGAACTGATTATGTTTTTGCTATGTTCACAGGCTTGCAATTGTATTTTCTGATCCGTTTTGGCTCAAGGTCACTAAGGAACTTTTGCTAAGATCTTTGAGTAGCTCCATGCCATGCTTTACTTTTCCATGTTCAGGTCTTGTAGCATGTAGTTTTTTTGCTCCGAAGAGTGCTACCTGATCTGAAATTCCAGACAAGTGTTAATTTCACTAAGTCTGAGATCTGTTTGTCATATGCATTTTTGCCATGCTTGTTTGAACCTGTTAATGGATGAATTGGCCGTAGCTCAGTGCTAGACTTTTGTTAAGCATCTTGTGTGCATCCCTGCCATGTATTTTGTTGTCATGTTTGGGTGCTGTAGCATGCTCATCTCATTGCATTTAGATGGCTACTTGCTGTAAATCGCAGACCAGAGTCATATTTGAATCACTTGCCATTTCCAAACCGTAACTCCGATTCCGGCGTTCTTTATATCGTTTTCAAGCGATTTCATCTAATCTTTCCAGTGGCACACTTGGTTTTCCAAGTTGAGGCCAGGTTCATGCATTCCTTGTCCAATCATGCATATGCATCGCATATCGCATCCCGCATATCATATCATGTTCATGTGTTGGTTGTTTACTATGTTGTGTGCTTCTTTCCGGTGTTGCTTCTTCGGGTTGGTTCCGATAACGTCGTGTTGTGAGGATTCGTTCGACTACGTCCGTTTGTCTTCGTCATGGACGCGTTCTTCTTCCTTGCGGGATTTCAGGCAAGATGATCATACCCTCGAAATCACTACTATCTTTGCTATGCTAGTTTGCTCGCTCTTTTGCTATGCCATTGCTACGATGCCTACCACTTGCTTTCAAGCCTCCCAAATTGCCATGTTAACCTCTAACCCACCATGTCCTAGCAAACTGTTGTTTGGTGATGTTATCGCTTTGCTCAGCCCCTCTTATAGCGTTGCTAGTTGCAGGTGAAGATTGGAGGTCGTTCCTTGTTGGAACATCTTTTTTACTTGTTGGGATATCATTATATTGCTATTATATCTTAATGCATCTATATACTTGGTAAAGGGTGGAAGGCTCGGCCTCTCGCCTAGTGTTTTGTTCCACTCTTGCCGCCCTAGTTTCCGTCATATCGGTGTTATGTTCCCGGATTTTGCGTTCCTTATGCGGTTGGGTTATAATGGGAACCCCTTGATAGTTCGCCTTGATTAAAGCTTTTCCAGCAATGCCCAACATTGGTTTTAAAATTTGCCACCTAGCCGTTTTTCCCTTGGGTTCTGCAGACTCAAGGCTCATCATTATTTTAACCCCCCCGGGCCAGTGCTCCTCTGAGTGTTGGTCCACCTGTCAGCTACCGGTGGCCATCAGGGGCAACTCTGGGCTAGCCTACCCGTACCTAGGACAATCTGAGTGTGCCCTGAGAAAGAGATATGTGCAGCTCCTATCGGGATTTGTCGGCACATTCGGGCGGTGTTGCTGGTCTTGTTTTAACCTGTCGAAGTATCTTGAGTAACCAAGATACCGATTTTGATCGGAATGTCTTGGGAGGAGGTCTATTCCTTCATTGACCGTGAGAGCTTGTCATGGGATAAGTTGGGACTCCCCTGCAGGGTTTTGAACTTTCGAAAGTCATGCCCACGGTTATGGGCAGATGGGAATTTGTTAATGTCTGGTTGTAGATAACTTGAACCTTAAGTTAATTAAAATGAATCAACTGAGTGTGTTACCGTGACGGCCTCTTCTCGGCGGAGTCCGGGAAGTGGACACGGTGTTGGAGTAATGTTTGCGCAGGTTGTTCTCTAGTTTCTCGCTCGCGCCTTGCCTCCTCTTCTCGCTCTCTTTTGCGAATAAGTTAGCCACCATATTTGCTAGTCGCTTGCTGCAGCTCCACTCATATTTTACCTTGCCTTACCTATAAGCTTAAATAGTCTTGATCGCGAGGGTGCGAGATTGCTGAGTCCCTATGGCTCACAGATTACTATTACACCAGATGCAGGGCCTGATGATTCCGCTCCAGCAGACGCGTATGAGCTCAAGTGGGAGTTCGACGAAGACTCTCAACGTTACTATGTTTCCTTTCCCGATGATCAGTAGTGGTGCCCAGTTGGGGTGATTGGGACCGTGTCGCATGTTGGGTTCTCTTTTATTTTGGCGCCGTAGTCGGGCCATGAGTGTTTGGATGATGTAATGTTATTTATGTACTTGATTGACGTGGCGAGTGTAAGCCAACTATGTTATCTCCCCTTTATTATTCATATTACATGGGATGTTGTGAAGATTGCCTAACTTGCGACATATGCCTTCAATGCGATTATGCCTCTAAGTCGTGCCTCGACACGTGGGAGATATCGTCGCATCGAGGGTGTTACATCTTCTTTCATTTTGGTTCCGTAGTCGGACCTTGATTGAATCTGGATGATGTAATGCTTTATTCATGTATTGTGTGAAGTGGCGATTGTAAGACAACTATGTATCTCTTTCCCTTATGTATTACATGGATTGTGTGAAGATTACCTCACTTGCGACATTGCTTTCAATGCGGTTATGCCTCTAAGTCGTGCTTTGACACGTGGGAGATAAAGCCGTGTCGAGGGCGTTTCAAGTTGGTAATCAGAGCCTTCCCCGACTTTAGGAGCCCCCCTGCTTGATCGAATCGCTGGCGTTGTTGAGTCTAGAAAAATGTTTTGAGTCATTTAGGATTAAATATATCGGAGAGTTAGGAATTCTTTTTACTCCTCAGTCCCTTCGTCGCTCTGGTAAGGCATCCTGACGTAGAATTTTGACTCTTCTCTTCTCAAATTTCACTAAAAAAATTTTAGGATCACGCGGGTATCTTGGAATCGTTCCAATGGTTTTATGACGAGAACATTGTTCTTGGTGCCTCCTGACATTTAGGGGTTGTGGCAGTGTCCCGGGGAGTTGAGCTCCGAGGTGTTGTCATCACAATTTTATCGTTGAGATTCTGGAATACCTGATTTTTTTGGCCAACATCGACAATCTCTTTTATGCAGTTGTTGGTGAGATAACCTCGACGCCACCCAGTACTGGGGCGGGAGTTCGGGAGTATTGCCATAACTCGTATAACGGATGCTTTTTGAAGGCTGAGGTAAATGATTTCCGAAGGTTTCTTGGTTATATGTTGAAGGATGGATACAGTTGGATGTAGGATTTGCTAGTTTGGGTGAGATATTATGCTTCCCCTGTATCCCCAACACCTGATTGCTTAACCAGAAAATTTCGGGAGTTTATAAGTGGGAATTCAAGTAGCTCTTAGGATATCTTTCCGACAGATGTATGATATGAAATTGGGGTTCGACGTCTAGTGGTCCGCCTATCCACGGTCGGTTTTACAGTGGTATTGTTGTGTCTTAAAGAGTCCTTGGCTATGCCGACTCGGGGACGCTTCGTATGTCATGTGCACTGCCTTGTACATGATGGTGTTGTACGATCGAGCCCGTGTAGGCCCCACCACGAAAACTTCGGACGAAATCTCTATCATATGTTTGTTCTGGCTTATTTTGCAAGTCAATCCTTGTTTTGTTTTGAGTTGTGGTATTTGCTTCAAAGTCAAGTGTGATTCCATACCTTTTTCCTAAGCGGTGTTCTCATGTTCCCATGTGAATACCAATCCTTCATGATAATCGAGATTGTCATGTCAATCCTTTTCAATCGGTGTGTCTCTCGTCAAGCGGATCCATTCATTTTCAACATCCGCAAGATCAACTCAAGTCTTCTCAATGTTGTTTGTTTCATCCGTCTCCAAGTTGCCTTTGTTTTTTCCTGTCCACCCACCCTTGTTTTTCTTCGAGGACTCTTATATCTCAATCAAGTATCATTTTATTAATGTGAAGTATCTTCTTTCTTTCCTTTCAATGTTCTTATCCGGTGATTTTCATGAAGATGCTCTACAAGTTCATCATCCTTCATTCTTTTCTTCTCCGGTGGTTTCAAATCAAGCTTTTGGGATTGATCATATTCCTTTCCTCGTTTCAAATGCCTTCTCATACCGGTGCACCTCATAATAATTCACTTCTCGCTATTCATTTGTTCCGGAGTGCTCAAGATATCGCAAAAGGCTCGTCTTGTCATTCAAGATCCGTTCAACCTAGTTCGAGGATGTTATCTGAATCAAGCCATTTTATTCAACCGGTGCTATCTCTCTCCTTAAATCTTTTCAACGGTGTTTTTTTTCTCTTGAGTGGGCCCTAACCCACAGGTCTTTTCCCAGGATCTTACCTGACTCTTCTTATTTTCTCGGAGCTTGTCAAATTCATTTCAAAGTTTGACGTAAGAATGAATTATCATCAGTCAATTGCCTTTCTCCTAGATCTTTCAAACTCTTTTCATCGTTGGTTCAACCTTTCCAATTTTAATTCCGGAGTACCTCAATAATTCTTGGTGGTGTTTCTCATCGTCATTATCAACATTTGAAGACCGAAGAATATTTTTCCTCCATATCTTACTCCATTCTCTTCAAGATTCGTGGTTCTAGCTTAAATGCCATCCTCTCATAATTGTTTTTCGATTGTGAGAATTCTTCTCACCCATCCGGAGTAATTCAGAGTATTTTTTTAGTTTCTTCATTCGGAGCCCATCATCTCAGAATTAGTCATTCTCAGCTTTCAGCTCTCATACTCTAAATTATACCGGTGTTTAAATCAAGGACTCTCTAATCAGCTCGTAATCTCTTCGTTCTCATGGATCTGAATTCTCTCAAACATCTTCGTTCATTTGCTAATTCTTACCGGTGATTCATTCCTTTATTTCATTCGTTTTTCAATTCTTACGGTGGTTCGTTCAAGAATTCTCTTCCTTGGTTATCATATCAATTTATTCATTGTTTCAATCCTTCCAGTGGACCGTCGAAGACCTTTCCAAGTTTGCGCTATATCTATCTTAATCCTTTCTATGAGAATAAATAATATGCCAAATCCGTTGATTGTCATCAATTTAATTGGTGAAGGATAAGCATAATGTAATTCTTATTCTTGTTTCATCGAGTTTATTCAATTCGTTATTCCGGAGGTTCATCATATAACATTCTCGGTTCGATATGCTTTATCTTTTCTTTTCCCGGAATTCCTAGCTCTCGCAATTACATCACCACGTAGATTTCATTTAAATCATTGCAAGGCTTCAACCTTATTCTTTTCATCCTCCATTTCGTTTGATCATTCTTTTATTATCGGAGTTCTCACGAAGGCTCGACATGATGGTTCATCAAGGATTTACTTCCTTCTCGAAGTTTTCATCGAGATTCATTTCTAGGGAGCTCAAGTATTCTTCATCTTGCTATCCAGAGTGCAATTCTTTCTTCCGTATCATTGGAGGTGGTATTATGTCATTCTTGATAATTTGAGCTCATGTTTCATGATCCACAGGTTGTTAAGAATGGGGTATATTAAATCCATCAACCTCTTCGTTGGAGTTATCTTGGGTTATATTTCACCTAAAGTTTTCCCTAAGGATTGTTGCTATTTATGGTGCTTATAAATGAACCAAGTTCTTCTTTCATCCTTCCGGCGAAATAAGCTTTCTCGTCTCCTTGTTCATACCAGTCAAATTCTTTTTCCCGTGAGTGGCAGGTTGTCACCTCATAATTTTGAGATGTATTCCATAAGACCATATCAAGCTTATTATTTTCGTTGTTGGTTTTCCAACAACTCCGTTCTAGCTTTTGTTGTAAGCATGCTCTCTCAAGATCTTGTTTTCCTTCGTTCATTCCAGTCCATTCTCACTTTTGTTCCGGAGGCATTGTATTGTTGCTCTCTTCAACCCATCTTCTTGTTTTGTCATGATCGTGTTCTTTTCTTGTTTTATCCATTTAACCGGAGTGTTGTGTCCCCTTGCTCAAGCTCTTTCATTTTATCAAGTCTTTCATCTCTTTTCAACCGAAGTGTTACCGAATCGGTTCTTTCTTATTCCTCTTTCTTAACAGAGTGCTTTCTTAACCTCGCAAGGTTCCTTGGTTTCACTCATTTGTCAAAGAAGCAACTTAGTTTTACCTCTTCTCTTTCTCTTCCGTTTTCCCTCTGGTGCCATTCTAGATCTCGGGACGAGATCCTCTCGTAGTGGTGGAGTGTTCTAGCGCCCCAAGACCGATGTGCCAGGTGTCCTCCAGTTATTCGCTATTGTTGCCTTGTCATTGTTTGCGTGTCATGCATTTCATATCATGTCATCATGTGCATTTCATTTGCATACATGTTCGTCTCATGCATCTGAGCATTTAACCCGTTGTCCGGTTTGCAATCCGGCGCTCCTATGTCACCCGGTGTCCCTTTCTACCTCCTTTCGTGTGCGGGTGTTAAACGTTTTCGGATGGGACCGAGACTTTTCATGTGGCCTTGGTTTACTATCGGTAGACCGCCTGTCAAGTTTCGTACCATTTGGACTTCGTTTGATACTCCAACGGTTAACCAAGGGACCGATAAGGCCTCGTGTGTGTTGCAGCCCAATACCCCTCCAAAGTGGCCCAAAACCGACCTAAACCTCCTCCATCATCTTGGTTGTTCGATCAAGATCGCGTGGCCGAAAACCGCACCTCATTTGGACTCTCCTAGCTCCCTCTACCTATAAATATGTCCTCTCCTTCGGAATTCTCGCGCAGATGAAACCCTAATTTTTCCCCTCGCGCCACCGGACATTTCATCCCGCGCCGCGCCGGACATGTCCGCTCATCAGCGCCACCTCACTCCGGCCTATCATAGGATGCCACGTCATCGCGCCGCTGGCCTCGCCCAATCACCGAGCGCCACCTCAGCCGCGCCTCCCCCTCCTCTCCGCCGCGGACCGTGCAGCCCACCGCGGGCCCGACCGGCCCGGACCGCCAGCGCCGCCGCCCCGACGCGCCCGCACCTCGCGTGCCTTCGTACGCCGCCGCCACCATCACCGGCGCAGCCGCTCGCCGCCACCGCAGCACTCCGCCGCTGTCTCACCTCGCCGCCTCCGCCAACCTCGTCGCCCCGCCGTCCGGCAACCGCCGCCGCGCACGAGCTGACCGGCGCCGCCTGGTCCCCTCCGCCTGTGGCTCCTCCGCCCGCGTGCCCCACGCCGGAGACGACGACGCCGCCCGCCTCTGCCTGCCCCCAGCCTCCTCCGCGCCGTCCTCGTCGGCGACGAGCTCGCCGGAGATGACGCCGCCGACGCCTGGGTCCGCTCTGCCTCGAACCGGCCCGATCCACTCTGCCTCCGCGATCCAGATCCGGCCCGTTGACTTTTTCGCGGGGTAAAAATCTCACCAAGTCCCCAGATCCCAGTTATTTTAGGCATTTTGCATCGCATCATAACTCCCTCATCGTAGCTCTGATTCGTGCGTGTAGCATATCAAAATGTTCGTCTCGATGAGTACATCATTTCATATCATTGCATCATTTTCATTTGAGCTCATCTTGATGCTCGAAATGCTGTTGGAAGAGGGCTATGTGAGGAAAGTTGCAGATCTGTTTCAGCAAATGGCCTTTTGTCATTTTTTCCATGATTAATGTGTGCATGCTATGATCCTGAGCTCTACATGTGTTTTGTTATATGCCATGCCATCTTTACAGGGGTGTATGCCATGTATTTTTGTGATCTTTGTGGTGACTAGCACAAGCATGCAAAGTAGCGTAATCGTTGATGTTGATTTCAGGGACTTAGAATTTCTCCAAGTCCTTGTCCTGATATTGTTTTTATGCTATATGTTCTTGATGTTTCCTAGTGATCCGTGCCTCTTTTGAGGATGATCAGTGAGGATGTTTTGTTAATATTGTTGTGCTCTATTCATCCATGTCTTTGTTTGCATTTATGGAGCACCCTAGCTTGAGTCAATCGAGCTCTACTTTTGCTATAAAATGTTCCTGGCAGATTGTCAACTTGTTAGCGATATTGCTGAGGATGTTGCTATTGATCCGTGCATGCTATGTCTTTGTTCTTGCCATGTCTAGCTCCTATGCCATGTATTCTTGATGGGTGTATGCTTAGTTTGTGATGCCATGCTCTGTAGTGAGTGCATCGAGCTCGTAAACATGCCTACCTGTTAATCTGTTTTGCATGCTCCAGTTTTTCACTAACTCTGAATCTGTTTATGTTTTTGCTATGTTCATATGCTTGCAATTGTATTTTCTGTTCCCTTTTGGCTCATCGTCACTAAGGGACTTTTGTTATATGCTTAGAGTAGATTCATTCCATGCCTTTCTTTGCCATGATATGTTCCTGTAGCATGTAGTTTTCATTCTCTAAAGATTGCTACCTGATGATAAATTCCTGACATGCTGTTAATTTCACCAAGTTTGAAACCTGTTATCATTTGCACTTTTGCCATGCTTGTTTGAGCCTGTTAATGGCTGAATTAGCCATAGCTCAATGTTCATCTTTTGTCAAGAATCATGAGTGGATCCCCTCCATGTATTTTTTTTGCTATGTTTGAGTGCTGTAGCATATTGTTCTTGATGCATTTAGGAGGATACTTGCTGATTATCGCAGACTGGTGCCATATTTGTTTTGCTTGTCATTTCCAAACAATGCATCCGATTTCGGTGATCTTTATATTGATTTCAACCTAAATCAACTCCTCTTTCCAGTGACACTCTTGGTTTTCCAAGTTGAGGATAGGTTCAATCATTCCTTTCCAAATCATGCATATGCATTACATACCGCATCCCGCATATCATGCCATGTTCATGTGTTGGTTGTTTACTTTGTTGTGTGCTTCTTTCCGGTGTTGCTTCTTCGGGTTGGTTCCGATAACGTCGCATTTGTGAGGATCCGTTCGACTACGTCTGTTTGTCTTATTCATGGACTCGTTCTTCTTCCTTGCGGGAATTCAGGCAAGATGACCATACCCTCGAAATCACTTCTATCTTTGCTTGCTAGTTGCTCGCTCTTTTGCTATGCGTATGCTGCGATACCTACCACTTGCTTATCATGCCTCCCATATTGTTAAACCAAGCCTCTAACCAACCTTGTCCTAGCAAACCGTTGTTTGGCTATGTTACCGCTTTGCTCAGCCCCTCTTATAGCGTTGTTAGTTGCAGGTGAAGATTGGAGTTTGTTCCTTGTTGGAACATGGATATTTTGTTTGGATATCACAATATCTCTTATTTAATTAATGCATCTATATACTTGGTAAAGGGTGGAAGGCTCGGCCTTATGCCTGGTGTTTTGTTCCACTCTTGCCGCCATAGTTTTCGTCATATCGGTGTTATGTTCCCGGATTTTGCATTCCTTACACGGTTGGGTTATAATGGGAACCCCTTGATAGTTCGCCTTGAATAAAACTCCTCCAGCAAGGCCCAACTTTGGTTTTACCATTTTCCACCTAGCCTTTTCTTTCCCTTGGGTAGGCCTGCCCAAGGGTCATCTTTATTTAACCCCCCCGGGCCAGTGCTCCTCTGAGTGTTGGTCCAAAATGGGCAGCCTGCGGGGCCACCTCGGGGAAACTCGAGGGTTGGTTTTACTCGTAGCTTCACCTATCCGGTGTGCCCTGAGAACGAGATATGTGCAGCTCCTATCAGGATTTGTCGGCCCATCTGGGTGGCTTTGCTGGACTTGTTTTACCATTTTCAAGGATGTCTTGTAACCGGGATGCCGAGTATGATCGGATTGTCTTGGGAGAAGGAATATCCTTCGTTGACCGTGAGAGCTTGTGATGGGCTAAGTTGGGACACCCCTGCAGGGATTTGAACTTTCGAAAGCCGTGCCCGCGGTTATGGACAGATGGGAATTTGTTAATGTCTGGTTGTAGAAAACCTGAAGTGTGTAGCCGTGATGGTCTCTTCTCGGCGGAGTCCGGGAAGTGAACACGGTGTTGGAGTTATGCTTGACATAGGTTGTTCTAGGATCATTTCTTGATCATAGTTTCTCGAACGTGCTTTTGCCTTCTCTTCTCGCTCTAATTTGCGTATGTTAGCCACCATAAATGCTAGTCGCTTGCTGCAGCTCCACCTCATACCTTTACCTTACCCATAAGCTTAAATAGTCTTGATCGCGAGGGTGTGAGATTGCTGAGTCCTCGTGACTCACAGATACTTCCAAAACCAGTTTGCAAGTGCCGATGTTACCGAGCAGGTGACGCAACCAAGCTCAAGAAGGAGCTCAATGAAGATCTTGTCCTTTGTGTTGTTTCGTTCCCAGTTGAGCAGTAGTGGAGCCTAGTTGGGGTCGATCGGGGATCTGTGTAGCATTTGGGGTAGTCTTCTTTCATTTTGGTTCCGTAGTCGGACCTTGATTGAATCTGGATGATTTAATGTTTTATTCATGTATTATGTGAAGTGGCGATTGTAAGCCAACTATGCATCTCTTTCCCTTATGTATTACATGGGTTGTGTGAAGATTACCTCACTTGCGACATTGCTTTCAATGCGGTTATGCCTCTAAGTCGTGCTTCGACATGTGGGAGATATAGCCGCATCGAGGGCGTTTCACCAACAACCGGTTCTTCATTCAAGTCGTGGCTTTTGATTGGACTCAATGTTTTGGTCAAAATGCGATAGATGGTCCGAGGCACATGCAACAATTCCTTCACGAGGAATTTGGTCCTTGGGGCTTGACCAGGCTTCAGCGGTTTCATCAGCACTTGCATGTAGTGATCTGAAAGCTCAGGTTCATGATAGATCAGCTGCGCACGTTCAAGGGGAGGACTGACAGGCAGGGCATGAAGCAATTCAGAGGCCGATGCTTTGAAGTGAGTGTTATCGACCATTCAGTCCAACACCCAAGAATTCACATCTTCAGCATTTCCTATGATGTGCAGCGTCGCGTAGAACTGAAGAATTAGTTCTTCATTCCAGTCTACGATGTCGGTGCAGAAGTTGAGCAGCCCAGCTTCATGAAGCACACTGAGGACTGGTGCGAAGCAACGAAGTGATTCCATGTCCACATGAGGAATATGCGCATGATCAAATACTTTGTCCTTATCGAAAAGCAGTGAAGAATAGAAGTTGGCTTGGCTTGTGGTTCAGAAACGCTTCATTGTCAGACGAGCAGAGTCATACGGATTGTAATCTATGAAGAATACATGCTCATGGAAGTAGTCATCAGCCTTGAATTTTTGCTTCTTGGAGAAGGGATTCTTCGGCTTGGGTTGAGGAGTGTCAGTCAAAGTCATCACAGCCTCAGGAATCACATTCTCAGGGACCACAGGCTGAGGAATTTAAGTTTCTGCTTCAGTAGCAGCCTGGGTCTTCAATTCTTAATGAACATTAACATCAACACTAGTGGCTGGAATTTCTTCAAGAATGGAAGGAGTGGAGTGATGATCTTCCGAACCCATTTGAACTTTAGTGTGCACTGGGGACTGAGGAATTTGTTGCAATGGCGTGAAGAGCGAAGAGTTGGGGTGCTGACTATCCCAATAATCATCATTCAGCATTGGAGTGGAGCACCCAATGTCCACGTCTTCATCTTCTTCATTCAATTCTTCAACGTGTGCCTCTTCAGCTGTGAACTGAGGCATAGGCGATGAGATGACTGGGGTTGAAGGGATATTATCCGCTTCAATTTCTTCGTCCAAATGCTCTGAAGAAGGAGCAGAAGGAACATCTTCATCAGATCCACTTGGGATCTCATAATCTTCACCAAAGGGAATGAGTTCCTTTGATGGCATGGTTGAAACTGGAATAGCATCAATTCGATTATCAAAAGAGCTTGTCAATTTCTTCATCTTCTTCGGTGCTGATGAATCTGATGAAGCAGATGCTTTCCTTTTCTTCATTGTTGCTCGCTCTGCAGCCTTGGTTCTCTTTGCTTCTGATGTAGAAGGAAGAACTGGACTTGGCGTTGGTGCAGGAGGAGCAGAGGAAATTGGTTCAGTAACCTCGGGCGCAACTAATGCAGTTGCCCTGGCATTATTAGTTTCTTCAGGCCCAGCAACAGATGCTTCAACTGGCCTGGCTTGTTCCTTGGGCACAACACTAGTGGTTGCCCTGGCAGTGTCATCAGTGGCTGGAATAGAGTCATCAGCCCTGGTACTAGCAGTTCCATCAGTAGCCTGATTTTCATCAGCGGTGCTGGCATGTTCTTCAGTCGGCTGAGCAGAAGCTTCAGCTTGAGGAGATTCATGTTGCGTTGAGGCTGCAATATTTTTGGTGAATCCTTCAACCAACTTGACGAATCTGACTTTGTCTCCTAGCCAATCAGCACAGTACGTGTCAAATTCATCACTGAGGTTTTTGATTTCAGATTGAACAGCCACAAGTTCATCACTTGTCATTTTGACAATGTTGTTCTTCAGATAATGCTCCTTCTTGTACCGCACTTTCTTCAACTTGCTGGCCTTTTCAAATTTCCATTTTTCTTTGCCAATGAAGGAGGTCAGCATGTGACTTTGGCCGGGAGTGAGGTTGAAGTCAGGCATAGGAGTGTTGGGATCCTTGTGCGAGAGATCAATGAAATGGAGGATCAACTTTGGATCCAACATCAATGGCACATTAGTACCTTTGGCTCTAGCGGCCCTTTGCTGTCTGTCTCTGATGATTTTGGTGAGTTCCTCATCATCAGCTTCATCATCACTGGACGGTACTTGGAAGGCGACCTGCTTCTTATGAGGACTTGGTCTAGTGCCTCGTCCAACAATGGCCTTAGTCTTCAGCAGAGTGGGGTCTGTTGAGGGTTGCGGCAATGCTGAAGAACTTGCAGATGCTCCTGAGGAAATTGAGATGCTTTTGGTCCTTTGACATGAGGCGATATGCGCAGGTGCAGAGGACTTTGTCGGAGGAGCTGAGGACTTTGGAACTTGAGGAATTGGGGCAGCTTGAGGAATTTTTGGTGATGGCTTTGAAGAACTGGGCCATGAGGGCATTGCTGAGGAGCTTGGCCGTGAGGGCATTGAAGAAGAAGCACTGGGCTTATGTGCGGGCTTCTTTGGCATGGCCTTCTTGGGCTTGCTAGCAGAGGCCTCAGCAGTGGCAGCAGCAGCAAAGTCATCATTTAATTTCTTCACTGCCTCTTTTGCCATCTTGGCCAGTTTAGCTTGACGCTTTGCCCATTCATCAGGATAATCCTCACCGCGCTTGAGGCTGGTGGGATCTGCAATTTGGCCAGGTGCCAATGGAGGTCTTGGACAAGGAGGGTGAAGAGCGAATTTCTTCATGTACTTTGGAGTGACATATCGATAGTCCCTCCATTCTCTGGCCCATCTCCTCTCAATTTTCTGAATGCGCACTTTGCGCTCATTCTTGGTTTCATGAGGGGGTGTGCAGTACCCATCATAGATATCTTCAGGGATTTCAAAAGCTATGTTGACTTCCAGTCTTTTGCCTCCCTTCTAAGGTTTCTTACTATCTACCATTTTCTTCAGCTGAGGATTTTGAACTTGAAAGTGCTAGTGATTGACTAGAGGGGGGGGGGGTGAATAGGCGATTTTTATGAAAGTCTTCAAAACATGGAAGTTTCGAAGACAAACAATAGAAATAAACCTATTACCATGCAGCAGAAGGTAGACTACACTAAGCGAGCCATAGTCAAGTATTCAATGAAATGAAAGCATAAAGACTAATAGCAGCTAGGCAGTATAGATCAGGATGGAAGATAGTATGAAGCCAATCAGAACAAGCAGTCACATAGTGAAGACAAAAGATAATGCAGACAAGCAATGACTTCACAAGGACCAACTATAAATAAAGAGATGGGGAAGATAGAACCAGTAGCTTGTTGAAGACAATGATTTCTTGGACCAGTTGCAGTTGCTGTGACAACTGTACATCTGGTTAGGGAGGCTGAGATTTAACTCAGAAGACCGTGTCTTCACCTTATTCCCCTTAAGCTAAGGACACCCAGTCCTCGCCCAATCACTCTGGTAAGTCTTCAAGGTAGACTTCCAAACCTTCACAGACTTCGTTCACCGGCGATCCACAATGACTCTTGGATGCTCAGAACGCGACACCTAACCGGCTGGAGGATTCACAGTCCTCAAGTGTAATAAGTCTTCAGATCACACAGACAGGAAGACTGAAGTGATGCCTAACACTCTTTGGCTCTGGGTGTTTAGGGCTTTGTCCTCGCAAGGAATTCTCTCTCAAAATCTTCGAGGTGGGTTGCTCTCAAATGACAAAAGCCACATACTAACTCTGAGGAGCCAACCATTTATGGTTGTAGGGGGTGGGCTATTTATAGCCACTAGGCAACCCGACTTGATTTGTCCGAAATGACCCTGGGTCACTAAGGAACTGACACGTGTTCCAACGGTCAGATTTCAAACACACATGACAACTTTACTTGGGCTACAAGCAAAGCTGACTTATCCAGCTCTGGATAAGATTTGCTCTCATTATCTTCGCTCGAAGACATAGGATTTTGGTTAAGCATCACTTCAGTCATTCTGACTAGTCACTTGGACCCCACTTAACAGTACGGTGGTTCCTATGACTCAACAAAGAAGAAAAAGAATGACGAAACAACTAAGTCTTCGCGCTCCATAGTCTTCACACAATGTCTTCTCTTGTCATAGTCTTCAATGTGAATGTCTTCACATACCACCTTTGACTTCAATATCTTCATACATTTTTAGGGGTCATCTCTGGTAGGAAAACCAAATCAATGAGGGACTTCTACCTGTGTTATCCTGCAATTCTCTCAAACACATTAGTCCCTCAACCAGGTTTGTCGTCAATACTCCAAAACCAACTAGGGGTGGCCCTAGATGCACTTACAATCTCCCCCTTTTTGGTGATTGATGACAAACTGGTTGAAGTTTTCAACGGGGAATAAAATATGTGAAATTGTAAAGGATAGGCTATTGTCTTCAGAAGTGGCAAAGGCTCCCCCTGAAGATGTGCATATAAGTAATTTGCTCTTGAATGCAAATGCACATGGCAGGTTGTACTTGTGGAGATCCTCTTCAACTTATGATGACAATTCATCATGCATGATTTGATGTAACAAAGATAATGACATGCATAATGAAAAATGGACGTCTGCAAAATGACCTAAGTGCGGAAGTTATCATCGCACATGCGGAATTTATCATCGCATCACAGAATAGCAAATAGGTAGCAGACGACCATCGAGTTTAAGTGTTACAACTCAAAGAACCAAATGTATCAAAAAGCAAGAGTTGTAAGCACTTGGCACAAGTAGAAAAAGGTAAAGCAACCACCCATATGGACCCGCTTGAAGACTATCAACTAATATGCTTCTCCCCCTTTTGTCAGTAAGGACCAAAAAGGTTTGAAGACATAGAGCGCCTACTCGTTCCCATGAGGTGCATGCGAGGCAGCAAGGTCGTCGTTGAGGTCCGGTGGTGCAGAAGAACTTGGTGCAGTGTCAACACACGCTGAAGTTGGAGGAGGTGAAGTTGCATCATCTTAGTCATCGATGACTCTGGCATTCACTGTCGCAGCTGAGGACGAATAGTCAGAGTCTTCAAGTGAGGGAGTCCGACGCAAGTGAGCATTCCTTGGAGGAGTTGAGTCAAACTTGAATCTTTCGGTGAAGCCATCGTCCTGCAGATCAGCTTCAGCACTAAGCAATGTCAAACTCTTCCACGACCTCCGACATGTTTCATGAGTGACAAAGGCATTCTTGGTGGGAAGATTGCGAATGCGGTTGACATCCACCAAGAGGCTTTGCATCTGACGCTTGAGCCAGTTGTGATGCTTGTCCTGTTTCTGGTGTAACGCGACGAGAAGCTCTCGGTCATTGAGAACACGAGATCGCCTTCGAGGCCTTTGCGCAATGGTTCTTCCAGTGGCGTCAGTTTGAGCATGAGGGGCACGTGTGTTGCCAGCCAAGGGATAAACACGCGAGACTGCCTGGACTCCTTCAATGGGCTGGGTGAAGCTTTGGTGATCAGCATTGTGAAGATAAATGGGATCCTTAGCAGGCTCTGGGTAAATAGCTTCAACAAACAGATCAACCTCTGGCAAGAAGACAAGATGATTGCGCGCAGACTGCTGATAGTTAATGGCAGAGTGAAGCTTGATAAGGCGCATTACCCATGGAGCATAGAACTTCAGACCAAAAATGTCGGAGCCAGATGCAGCCAACTGCCTGATGAAGAAGTCTTGAGCATTGAAGCTGATGCCATTGAAGATGTGGAACACCAAAGTCTTCATTGCTTCTTCAAGCTTTGCTGCAGACGAATGTCCTTTGACAGGCCATAGAGTTTTTCTGAGGATATGATAAATGGTGCGAGGTAGATACTCTAGGTCTTCAACAAGGAATTCAGATGGGTAATCAGTGTCGTGAGGCAAACGCTTCATCATGCTCAGCATTTGACTCATGTTGGGTTCTGGCTTCTGAAAAATGCTCTCCAAAGCATTCTGGTGTTGTTGACAACCTGGCTCATAGTATTCACCAGGAGTGGGCAGGCCTGTGAGCTCAATGATATCAAGAGCTTTGGCTTCATGATGGACATTGCCTGTCATCCACTCAAGGACCCAAGTCTTTGGATCCCTGTTGTAGCCTCGAATGTGAAGAGTTGCATAGAACTGTAGCAGAAGCTCTTCATTCCAGTGTTCCTTATCTGTGACAAACTGCAGGAGTCCAGCGTCTCTGAAGCAATCCAATGCTTCTTCAAGGAAGGGCAGGCCAACTATAGCTTCAGTGTCGATACGCATATGTGGAAACATGCGCCCTTGATTGTATAAGACGCAGGAATAGTAGCTGCGCTGCTGATAGCTCCAGAACCGATCTGATGAAATGCGAGGTTTGGTGTAAGGGTTCTTGGCGCTGTTGAAGAAGGTGTTATGGGCCATGAAGCCATTCACATTGAAGACCCCAGGTGAAGTTGCAGTGCCTGGGAATCGTGGAAGTCTTGGCTTGGGCTTCTGGACGGGAGGTTTGTGCTCGACATGATAGTCAAATTGTGGACCCGCAGCAGGTGGAGGAACCAGAATGGGCCATCGGACCATAACAGGCTGACCATGATCAAATGCCAGATCAATTGTATGAGGTCTTGGAGGGGGTACAGGAGCATTGATATCATTGTTGATATGGGCTTCAGGGACCACATTGGCTTCAGGTGCTTCAGTATTGGCTTCGGGCGCTGCAGTGGCTTCAGGTGCTTGTACTTCTGGCACCGCATGAGCTTCAGGCACCACATTAGCTTCAGCCATGACAACGTCATTGGCTTCAGTGTTGATGTTGGTGGCCGCCTCATGATTGTTAACCTACACTTCAGAAGTTGGAGGGTCAGACACGTTCTCCTTGAGAACAACATCTTGGTGGGACGGGGGTCTAGCAACTCTTTCTACTTCAACTCTTGGTTCTTCTTCTTCATCAGCTGATGCAGCCGGAATATCTTCAGCCATTTGGGCTTCAGACTCTGACACGTGCACAGTGGAAGTGACTTGGGGCCTTGGTCCTTTGCGAAGCCTGCGTAATGCTGGCGACGCTTGCGGAGATGGAGTTTGCTGGGCCTCAAAGTCATCATCATCTTGCACGAGTGAGGTGACTTGTGGTTGGGGAGAACTTGGGGTGTCTTGTCATTGTGGGTGATCAGCCCACGATGCATCCTAAGCAGTTGGCGTCAGAGGATGACCAATGCTGATGAGTTCGCTGTGCGTGAGCACAGGCGATGATACCAACTGGTGCTCGATCTGAGGAAGGACTACATCATCTTCAACATTGTCGTGAGGACCAATGTCTTCAGCTGCGGTGGGGTCAACAGCTGGATTGTCTTCAGCTTCATGAGCCTCTGTGGAAGCAGGCTCATGAACTACCACTTGGCGTTCTTGATTTTCAGATGCAGGATGAGCCACTAAGATTGACTCGACCTCAAGGGGCTCTGTGGGAGTAGCCCGATCTCTCTTCTTGGTTTTTGCATTTCTTAGTTGGAGGAGCATCATCAGTGGTGGCCTTGGTTTTGCGCTTTCTGGCTTCAGCTTCAGCTGCGCTTGTTTTGTTCAGTTCTGAAGCCACTGTGGGGACCTTAGGCTTCGAGCCTGTCATACTGGCTGGGAAGACAATTGTATGTACTTCCTGCCTTGGTGCTTCGGGTTCAGCCACAACTAGCTTCTTCTTCTTCTTGGCCGCCATTCTAGGGTCGATGCTTGGTCTCCCCAAGGCCTTGCACTTTTCAGCTTCATTGTATCCCTGAACACATTTAGCAACAAGATCCTTCATGCGCTCACCAGAACCTTTGGCTTCTTCGCGTTTGGTTCGGAATGCTTCCTTGAGCTCATGCATCATGACCTGGAAGTTCTGAATGTCTTCAACATTGAGCTTGGCCATATGCTTCTTTAACTGAGCCTTTTCATAATCTATCTTATGCTTTAGCTCAACAATTTTCTGAGCTAGAGCCAGCTCAGTAGCAATGGCTCCATGGAAGGCGATGCCGAGGCCAATGGGAAGCTGAAGATCATCAAAGCTAACATTTGGGCTGTCAAACCACTCATCAATGAACTTGTTGATGATTTCAACATCAAAGAGAGGAAGGTCATTGAAGATTTCTGCCTCTTGCTTGCTCTTGATCAACTGCTCAAGAGCGTCATTGCCAAGGTCGTTGTCACTGGACAGATCAATGGCGTCATTCTCGTTGCGCAGAACAGCAACATGGGTCAGTGCTTGGCTGGTGGGTTGCGTGGGCATCTTCACTTTGGAGGGCTTGGAGATGCGTGACAGATCTTCAGACTGCACACTGTGTTCAGGAGGTGCAGTGGCCAGAGGCTTCACCCGTGAAACCTTTGGTGCAGGGGCAGGCTTCGAAGCCTTAGGTTTCTTCAGCTTCTTTGGCTTCGATGGTGCAGGAGCTTCGTCAGATTCAGTGTCGTCTGCAGGTTGATCCATGACAGCCCCTTGAACCTGTATGTGAGTAATGAGACCTTCTAAGTTATAGAAGGGCCCAACCAGATTGGGTTCAGCTTCGCGTGTGCCGTCAGCACGAGGAGCAGAGGGGCCTGTATTGAATTCTAGTCCCCATGACTTCTTGTTTGCTTTGGCCGAGTTCTTGGCAAACTGGAAGTTGCTCTTGAACAGATTGTCGTCACGGCACCATAGCAGCGAAGATGGGTCTGCATCGGCAGGCTGTGGTCCACGGACCATGCAAGGATAGAAGCCTTCTTCAATGGCTTCAGCTCTGGATCTGGGTTGAAGAGTTTTGTACAAGATGTCTCCCCACGGTCGCTTGATGGCATTTTTCTCAGCATACTCCTAGGTCACGAACATGTACTTGAACCATTGTTCTGCCCAATATCTTCGAATCCATTGGATTCGGGTTTTCCGCTGATTGTAGTCCTCCTCTGGATCTGTCTTGTATAGCTCATAGAAGTCAGGAGGCAAACTCTTGAGGTGTTGCCACGACGCTGTCTGCCACCCTTCCTTGCAGATTTCTCTGTGGCCATGAAGTTTAGACTGAAAGGCTTCAAAACTGTCAAAGTCTTCTGTCTACTGGTCAGACAAGAACTGGCTTCAGGAGAATTTATATGATGCTGTAAGAACTCTGCAAATGAATGCAGACTATGAGAACCAAGGGATTCTCCCACGGATATGTACCTGTGACAGCATTAAAGGTGCGAGGGAAGGGGAAGAGGTCATATGCATTCTCAGAAGATTTTTGAAGATAAATCAGTTTAGAAGACATTGACCTCATAGTGCAAATACATTCACTCATAGGTAGAGAGTTGGTTCCAGATTTGTACGAATCCACGAATAAGTACAAGTGAGGAATCTAACTACTTTGTGAAGCATAAGTGAATATACTAGGCATGTTATGAGATGTAGTAGGAGATATATCCAACTTGTGAACAGAAACTACTTGTGGTTGAAAAGGATGAATCTATCAGATCAAAAGGACTGTAAAAAGGAGGTTTTATTTACCACACGAGGAACTGCTAGACGGAGTGGGAGAGGAGGCCGAGCAGTTCGATCGTTTGTGCCCTAACTTGGCGACGGAGGACACCTATGGCGACGGCGGGGAAGACGTTGTCCGCGGCCGGCGTGAGGACGACGTCGGTGAGGTCGCGGCAGCTAAGCGCTTCGTCGCTGGCGTCGTCGAGGGCTAGCGGTGGTGCTAGGGTTTGTGCGAGAGTGGAAGAAGAGATAATGACTGGGGTGAGGCATGTATTTATAGGGACAGGGACGGCACAGTGTTATTACACAGGTGCCCCTGGCGGTTCCCATCTGAAGGACACGTGGCTATCATGCAACACATTGGAGGTTGTTCCACGTTCCCACGCACACCTGGATTGTCGGGTGGTCGTTCCCACTTCTCCGGGTTTCAGGTGAAAGGATTTAGCATTGAAAACAGATTAATGTTTGTCTCTGTGTCTTCTGCTGACAAGGACGCAGAGAAGACATTTTTGACAGTGTCAATAGAATGCATATGATTTGGATAGATAGACTTAGGAAAGAAGCATAGCGGGGTTAGGGTCCGATCACATTCACTTAGTTCAAAAGATTCAACAAGAAGCCATAGCTATAAGTGAATGCTATAGAGGACATAAACCAAATCAGTACATTGAAGATAAACATGAAGCCATGTTAACACTGAAGACAAACAGAAAGTGAAGACTTTGCAAATGTAACGCCATGTGAGAAACACTTCTTAGGGAAGAACTTGGTGGTGGCGTTACCCACCGTATAGGAAGTATTAGACCCAGACACGGTGCACAATTATCGTGGCGCTCCAAAGTCAAATTCCACGTTAATGTATTCACACTCAGAATGCAAGTCTTCATTGAATGAAGACATACGTTACTTCGTGTGTTGCACATCTAAGTCATCAACATGCACAAGTGTTAGGAAGTGTGCCTGATCACAGGACATTTGAGGATTCCAAGATATTTAGCTCACACCATAACTTGCAAAACCTTTTCTCATCCAATGGCTTTGTGAAGATATCTGCCAGTTGCTCTTCAGTGTTGACGTGTATGATATCAATATCTTCCTTCATGACATAATCTCTGAGAAAGTGATGACGAATTTCAATGTGCTTTGTCTTCGAGTGCTGAACTGGGTTGTTAGCAATCTTGATGGCGCTTTCATTGTCGCAGTAGAGTGGCACTTGCTTCAGATGAATGCCATAGTCCTTGAGTGTTTGCTTCATCCATAGAAGCTGAGCACAGCAAGATCCAGCAGCAATGTATTCAGATTCAGCAGTGGAGAGAGATACACAGTTCTGCTTCTTTGAAGACCAACATACAAGTGATCGTCCCAGAAAGTGACATGTGCCTGATGTAGACTCGCAATCCACTTTGTCACCAGCATAATCAGCATCCGAGAATCCAACTAGATCAAACTCTGAGCCCTTTGGATACCATAATCCTAGTGTTGGGGTGTGAGCCAAATATCAAAGAATTCGCTTCACAGCTAAGTGATGTGATTCCTTTGGTGCTGCTTGGAACCGGGCACACATGCAAACACTAAGCATGATATCTGGCCTAGATGCACATAAATAAAGCAAAGAGCCAATCATGGAGCAGTATACCTTTTGATCAAACTCTTTACCATTATCGTCGGGACCCAGATGGTGTTTAGCTGGCACTGGCGTCGTGTAGCCTTTGCAGTCTTGCATTCCAAACTTCTTCAGGCAATCTTTGAGGTATTTGTCTTGAGATATGAAGATACCGTTGCGTTGTTGTCGTATTTGAAGACCAAGGAAGAACTTCAGCTCACCCATCATGGACATCTGATATTGCTCTTGCATCATATATCCAAACTCTTCACTGTATTTCTGGTTAGTGCAGCCGAAGATAATGGCATCCACATATATTTGGCTCACAAACAGTTCACCATCATATGTCTTAGTGAAGAGAATGGGATCCAGTGAACCAGGTTTGAAGCCTTTGCTCTTCAGGAAGTTTTTTAGTGTGTCATACCAAGCTCGAGGGGCTTGTTTAAGGCCATACAGTGCCTTGTTGAGCTTGTAAACCATGTCAGGATGTATTGGATCTTCAAAGCTAGGCGGTTGTGCAACATACACTTCTTATTCAATCTTGCCATTGAGAAAGGCGCTCTTCACATCCATTTGATACAGAAGAATGTTATGATGATTTGCATAGGCCAGCAGTATGCGTATAGCTTCAAGCCTAGCCACATGAGCAAATGTTTCATCGAAGTCAATTCCTTCAACTTGAGTGTATCCTTGAGAAACGAGACGAGCTTTGTTTCTGACAACTTGACCATGCTCATCTTGCTTGTTGTGATATATCCATTTAGTGCCTATGATATTGTGCTTACGAGGATCAGGACGCTTGACCAGTTCCCATACATTATTCAACTCAAACTGTTGAAGCTCTTCTTGCATAGCTTGAATCCATTCAGGTTCCATGAAGGCTTCATCAACTTTCTTGGGTTCAGATATTGAGACGAATGCAAAGTGCCCATAGAAATTTGCTAGCTGTGTTGCCCTTGAACGAGTTAGTGGACCTGGTGCATTGATGCTATCAATTATTCTCTCAATATGTACTTCATTTGCAACACGAGGATGAACAGGACGAATATTTTGCTCTTGCTGATCATTGTCATCGTTAGAAGGATTGTCTTCAGGCTGAGCATTGTCTTCAGGTTGATCAGGTGCAGAGATGATGAGTTCCTCTTCAGGCTGAGCTTCAGACGGTATGATTTCTCCAGTTCCCATGAGCTTGATGGTTTCACTGGATGGAACTTCATCTAGCACATTTGGCAGGTGCTCTCTTTGCGAGCCGTTAGTCTCATCGAACCGCACATCCACAGTTTCAACCACTTTATAGTGAAAGAGGTTGAAGACTCTGTAGGAGTGCGAGTCCTTTCCGTATCCAAGCATAAAACCTTCATGTGCTTTCGGTGCAAATTTTGAAGTGTGATGTGGATCCTTGATCCAGCACCTGGCACCAAATACTCTGAAGTAACTGACATTTGGCTTCTTACCAGTGAGGAGCTCATAGGATGTTTTGTTCAGAAGCTTGTGAAGATAAACACGGTTAATGATATGGCATGCAGTATCAATGGCTTCAGGCCAGAACTTTCTTGGAGTCTTGTATTCATCGAGCATCGTCTGGGCCATCTCAATAAGTGTTCTGTTCTTGCGTTCCACAGCACCATTCTGCTGCGGCATGTACGGAGCTGAGAATTCATGAGTGATGCCCAAATTATCAAGATAAGTGTCGAGGCCAGTGTTCTTGAATTTAGTGCCATTGTCACTTCTGATGTGCTTGATCTCGACGCCATAGTTGTTCATGGCTCGATTGGTGAAGCGTCTGAAGACATCCTGCACTTCAGTCTTGTAGAGTATTATATGCACCCAAGTATATCTTGAATAATCATCAACAATGACAAAGGCATAGAGACAAGCAGTAGTAGTAAGAGTTGAGTAGTGAATGGGACCTAAGAGGTCCATGTGGAGCAGTTCAAAGGGTTGAGTCGTTGTCATGATTGTCTTCGAGGGATGCTTGGCCCTCGTCATGTTTCCTGCTTCACAGGCACCGCATAAGTGATCCTTCTTATACTTGACGTCCTCGATGCCTATGCCATGTTTCTTCTTTGCAAGAGTGTGTAAGTTCCTCATGCCAGCATGCCCTAGCCTCCGATGCCAGAGCCAGCATTCTGAAGCTTTTGCTAGAAGACATACGGCAAGCTATGGTCCTGCTGAGAAATCTACCACGTACAAATCATCTTTTCGATACCCTTCAAAGACTAGAGACTTGTCAGATTCCATTAGAACAAGGCAATGATATTTTCCAAATATAACAATCATGTTTAAATCACAAAGCATTGAGACAGACATTAAGTTGAAACCAAGAGATTCAACAAGCATCACTTTATCCATGTGTTGATCCCTTGAGATTGCAACCCTACCTAGACCCAATACCTTGCTTTTACCAATATCAGCAAATGTGATGTGACTCTTGTCAGATGGACGTAAAGTTGAGTCCATGAGAAGACTTCGCTTGCCAGTCATGTGATTAGTACACCCACTATCAATAATCCATTCTGAAGTAGCTGGTGTCATACCCTACAGTGCAGTTAGGGGGATAGGCTTCACGAAGAGAATTGTGAAGCATAAACATTTGACGAGCAAGTGGATTATGAAAGCTTAGATCGAGGTTAGGACTGATAGGGCAAGTAGCAAGCGATTCAGGAACAAAATACATAATAAGACCATTTGGGCATATGATCTTGCGCCCTACAAGATGTTTAAGGTCCCCAGCAATAGCTTCAGACGAATTTGATTTTCGGCTGGAGACCCTTCCTTGCAAAAGAGAGTTAAGCTTTATTAGCCACCCACATCTTCAAGGGTGGCTTCGAAGCAATGAGTCTAAGTGCGGCATCTGAGAACTTTGGCTTTGGAGCCCTAGCAAATAGTCTTGCA
Source organism: Triticum urartu (assembly GCF_003073215.2). Classification (NCBI taxonomy): domain Eukaryota; kingdom Viridiplantae; phylum Streptophyta; class Magnoliopsida; order Poales; family Poaceae; genus Triticum; species Triticum urartu. The sequence continues at coordinate 271,198,562 of NC_053025.1, forward strand.
GGTGGACAATAGTACTCATAAGAATAAGCAGAGTAGTTCTTGGTCTTATGAATATGGCGGTTTGATGAAACACGCTCATATTCATAGGCCTGAGTATGGTTTCCCTGCAAAACATTTGCGTTAGTACGACTCAGGTCAGTCCTTTGTCTGTATGAAGCCTTTGGACCATATGAAGCCTGTGGTCTGGGGTTTGTCTTCTTCACTTGGGGTGTCATGACGACATTCACAGGAAGGTTCTCCAACCACTTTTTTGGCACCCAGACTTTCTTCATAGGTGGCACATTCCTGCAGTTAGTACCAATATACCTGGCAAACACTTCACCATTCTGATTCTTAAACAGTTTATAGTTTGCATCAAAGGATTCATGAATAACAATGGGATTAGCACAAGTGAAGCCAGACAGGGTGGATGGATCCACTGAAGGTTCCTTTGCAGCAACCCATGTGGTTTTGGGGTACTGCTCAGGTTTCCAGTAAGACCCATCAGCATTCATTTTCCTTTCGAACCCAAGACCCTCTTTCCTAGGGTTTCGGTTCAGGATCTGCCTTTTGAGGACATCACATAGTGTTTGATGCCCTTTGAGACTTTTGTACATCCTTGTTTCAAGCAATGTCTTCAACCTAGCATTTTCATCAGCAATAGCAGTGGTATCCTCAGCAGAGGGGTTAGTTACCACATCAATAGTTGAAGATATTGCAATAGTAGCAGCAGTAGAACATCCAGCAACAGAAGTAGTGTTGTCACGCTCAATGCATTTAAGACATGGTGGTTCAAATCCTTCCTGAGCGGAACTGATCTGTTTGGCGTGAAGTGACTCATTTTCCTTTTGAAGATCTTCATGAGCCGCTCTCAATTTCTCAAGATCTTGCTTCCTTTGAAGATAATCATAGGAAAGCTTTTCATGAGTTGTTGAGAGTGTTTCATCACAACATTCAAGTTCCTCATACTTAACATGAAGATTTTTTATGTCTTCAATTAAGGACTGAGATCGAGTCATTTCAGCGTCTAACAGGTCATCGCTTTTGTCTAACAGTTTTTGAATATGTTCTATAGCTTTCTGTTGTTCAGTTGAAATTTTAGCAAGTGTTTTGTAGGTGGGTTTGGAACCAAAATCAGAGTCATCTTCACTGGATGTTTGATAGTGAGTAGTGCGTGTGTTTACCTTGGCACCACGTGCCATGAAGAAGTAGGTGGGAGCGGAGTAGTCCTTGTCATTTGCATCGGCGTCGGTGATGAAGACATTGTCTTCAGTGTTGAAGATGGACTTGGCAATGTATGCTGTAGCTAGAATTGCAACGCCAGAATCGGACTCCTCCTCAGACTCCACCTCCACCTCCTCAGAAGGGGACTCCTCCTCTGAATCCATTTCCTTGCCAACGAACGCACGGGCCTTGCCAGATGAGCTCTTTTTGTGTGATGAAGACTTTGAGGAAGACTTGGAAGAAGACTTTGAGTATTTCTTCTTCTTCTTGTGATCAGAATCATACTCCTTGCTCTTCTTCTTATTCTTGTTCTCATTATCCCACTGCGGACACTCAGAGATGTAGTGGCCAAGTTTCTTGCACTTGTGGCATGTTCTCTTCTTGTAGTCATGAGCAGAAGCTTCATCATTCCTTGAGCTTGATCGTGAAGACTTTTTGAAGCCTTTCTTCTTGGTGAATTTTTGGAACTTCTTCACAAGCATAGCAAGCTACTTTCCAATGTCTTCAGGATCATCAGAACTGCTGTCAGATTCTTCTTCAGATGAGGAGACAACTTTTGCCTTCAGGGCACGAGTTCGCCCATAGTTGGGACCGTAGATGTCTCTTTTCTTAGAAAGCTGAAACTCATGTGTGTTGAGCATTTCAAGTATGTCAGACGGATCGAGTGTCTTGAAGTCAAGACGTTCTTGAATCATCAGGGCTAGGGTGTCAAACGAGCTGTCTAATGATCTCAGGAGTGTCTTGACGACTTCATGCTTGGTGATCTCAGTAGCGCCAAGGGCTTGAAGTTCATTTGTGATGTCAGTCAGTAGATCAAACGCGAGCTGAACATTCTCATTGTCGTTTCTCTTGAAGCGGTTGAAGAGGTTGCGAAGGACACTGATTCTTTGATCTCTCTGGGTTGAGACGCCTTCATTGACCTTGGAGAGCCAGTCCCAGACTAGCTTAGATGTTTCCACAACACTCATAAGGCCATACTGTCCTTTGGTCAGATGACCATAGATGATGTTCTTGGCCGTGGAGTCCAGTTGAACGAACTTCTTGACATCAGCAGCGGTGACACCTTCACCAGCCTTGTGGACACCATTCTTGATGACATACCAGAGGTCGACATCAATGGCTTCAAGATGCATGAGCATCTTATTCTTCCAGTAGGGATATTCAGTTCCATCGAAGACTGGGCACGCAGCGGAGACTTTGATTATCCCTGCAGTCGACATAGCTAAAACTCCAGGTGGTTAAACCGAATCACACAGAACAAGGGAGTGAATTGGCAATTTTTAAGAAAGTCTTCAAAACATGGGAGTTTCGAAGACAAACGATAGAAATAAACCTATTACCATGCAGCGGAAGGTAGACTACACTAAGCAAGCCATAGTCAAGTATTCAATGAAGTGAAAGTACAACGACTAATGGCAGCTAGGCAGTATATAACAGGTAGGAAGATAGTATGAAGCCAATCAGAACAAGCAGTCACTCAGTGAATACAAAAGATAATGCAAACAGACAATGACTTCACAAGGACCAACTGTAAATAAAGAGATGGGAACGATAGAATCAGTGGCTCGTTGAAGACAATGATTTGTTGGACCAGTTCCAGTTGCTGTGACAACTGTACGTCTGGTTAGGGAGGCTGAGATTCAACTCAGAAGACCGTGTCTTCACCTTATTCCCCTTGAGCTAAGGACACCCAGTCCTCGCCCAATCACTCTGGTAAGTCTTCAAGGCAGACTTCCAAAGCTTCACAGACTTTGTTCACCGACAATCCACAATGACTCTTGGATGCTCAGAACGCGACGCCTAACCGGTTAGAGGATTCACAGTCCTCAAGTGTAATAAGTCTTCAGATCACACAGATAGGAAGACTTAAGTGATGCCTAACACTCTTTGGCTCTGGGTGTTTAGGGCTTTATCCTCGCAAGGAATTCTCTCTCAAAGGCTTCGAGGTGGGTTGCTCTCAAACGACAAAAGCAACGACAAAAGCTGTACACTAACTCTAAGCAGCCAACCGTTTATGGTTGTAGGGGGTGGGCTATTTATAGCCACTAGGCAACCCAACCTAATTAGTCTGAAATGACCCTGGGTCACTAAAGAACTGACACGTGTTCCAATGGTCAGATTTCGAACACACACGACAACTTTACTTGGGCTACAAGCAAAGCTGATTTATCCAGCTCTGGATAAGATTTGCTCTCATTGTCTTCGCTCGAAGACATAGGATTTTGGTTAAGCATCAATTCAGTCATTCTGACTGGTTCTCTTGGACCCCACTTAGCAGTACGGTGGTTCCTATGACTCAACAAAGAAGAAAAAGAACGATGAAACAACTAAGTCTTCGCGCTCCATAGTCTTCACGCGATGTCTTCTCTTGTCATAGTCTTCAATGTGAATGTCTTCACATACCACTTTTGACTTCAATGTCTTCATACATTTTAGGGGTCATCTCTGGTAGGAAAACTGAATCAATGAGGGACTTCTACCTGTGTTATCCTGCAATTCTCACAAACACATTAGTCCCTCAATAAGGTTTATCGTCAATACTCCAAAACCAACTAGGGGTTGCACTAGACGCACTTACAACCATAATCCTAGTGTTGGGGTGTGAGCCAAATATCGAAGAATTCGCTTCACAGCTAAGTGATGCGATTCCTTTGGTGCCGCTTGGAATCGGGCACACATGCAAACACTAAGCATGATATCTGGCCTAGATGCACATAAATAAAGCAAAGAACCAATGATGGAGCGGTATACCTTTTGATCGAACTCTTTACCATTGTCGTCGGGACCCAGATGGTGTTTAGCTGGCATTGGCGTCGTGTAGCCTTTGCAGTCTTGCATTCCAAACTTCTTCAGGAAATCTTTGAGGCATTTCTCTTGAGATATGTAGATGCCGTTGCGTTGCTGTCGTATTTGAAGACCAAGAAAGAACTTCAGCTCACCCATCATGGACATCTGATATTGCTCTTGCATCATATATCCAAATTCATCACTGTATTTCTGGTTGGTGCAGCCGAAGATAATATCATCCACATATATTTGGCACACAAACAGTTCACCATCATATGTCTTCGTGAAGAGAGTGGGATATAGGGAACCAGGTTTGAAGCCTTTGCTCTTCAGGAAGTCTTTCAGTGTGTCATACCAATCACGAGGGGCTTGTTTAAGGCCATACAGTGCCTTGTTGGGCTTGTAAACCATGTTAGGATGTTTTGGATCTTCAAAGCCAGGCGGTTGTGCAACACACACTTCTTCTTCAATCTTGCCATTGACAAAAGCGCTCTTCACATCCATTTGAACAGAAGAATGTTATGATGATTTGCATAGGCCAGCAGTATGCGTATAGCTTCACGCCTAGCCACAGGAGCAAATGTTTCATCGAAGTCAATTCCTTCAACTTGAGTGTATCCTTGAGCAACAAGACGAGCTTTGTTTCTGACAACTTGACCATGATCATCTTGCTTGTTGCGATATATCCATTTAGTGCATATGATATTGTGCTTACGAGGATCAGGACGCTTGACCAGTTCCCATACATTATTCAACTCAAACTGTTGAAGCTCTTCTTGCATAGCTTGAAACCATTCAGGTTCCATGAAAGCTTCATCAACTTTCTTGGGTTCAGATATTGTGACAAATGCGAAGTGTCCACAAAAATTTGCTAGTTGTGTTGCCCTTGAACGAGTGAGTGGACCTGGTGCATTGATGTTGTCAATTATTCTCTCAATCTGTACTTCATTTGCAACCAAGGATGAACAGGACGAAGATTTTGCTCTTGCTGATCATTGTCATCGTTAGAAGGATTGTCTTCAGGCTGAGTATTGTCTTCAGGTTGATCAGGTGCAAATATGATGAGTTCCTCCTCAGGCTGAGCTTCAGACGGTATGATTTCTCCAGTTCCCATAAGCTTGATGGTTTCACTGGATGGAACTTCATGTAGCATATTTGGCAGGTGCTCTCTTTGCGAGCCGTTAGTCACATCGAACCGCTGTAACATCCCAAATTTTCAATTTGGTATGTTATACATAGGTCATTCATGCATATCATATTTTAGTGCATTTTCGCTCTACATTCCTCGAAAATCCTAAGCAACTCAAGGACCCTCGGAGAGAGTTGGGGATTTCCCGGTTTTCATATTTGATTTTTTTATCAAATAATGAAACGAGGATTTTGATTTTAATTATTTTTCTCTCCGAAAAATATTTCATATTAAAAGATATGAGAGGAGATAATACGACTTCTCCAAAATAATTGAAATATTGGAGGAAAAATATTAAAATCATTTTATTTTATTTTATTTGATTTTATTTGGATTTTATTTGCATCAGAAAAATTGCACGTTATCAAAATTTCATTTTAGGGCCAAGAAAATGTTCATCTCGTTCTAAATATTTTATTTAGACGGTGAAAATTTGTTTTGGTATTTTTAGATTTTTTTTATTTTATTTTCTAGGATTTTATTTCTGTCGGCGAAATTATTTAAAAAAACTCCCCCGCCCGACTGGGCCGAACACAGCCAGGCCGCCGGCCCAGCCGCCACCGCCTCCCCGTGCGTGCGCCACCGCCGCCGCCGACCCGGACTTGGAGTCCGAGCCAGACTCCTCTCTGTCGCCGCTGCCTTGCCCCCTCCCCCAAGCAGCCGCCCCCCTCTTTATAAGCCGCCGTCCAGCCGCCCCAAACCACCACCACCGTAGCCCCACCGCCCGTGCCCCGAGCAGCCGCTGCCGCCGCCTACTGCGCCTCGCCGCCGCCGCAGCCGAGCGCAGCCGCCGCCGCTTGCCGCCGCCGCCTGCCGCCACCACGTTGCCCCGCCGCCTCGCCGGAGCCCCTCGCCGGAGGTACCGCGCCAGATCCGAGACCGCCAGTTTTTTTTAAAAAACCATTTGGTTTTTTTAGAAACCCCTAGATCCATTTTTTTTCGGTTCACCGGTTTTTTTCAGTTTTCTTTTTAGCGGACGTTCGTCCGTACGTTCGTCTTAGCGAATGATTTTCGCCCGTTAGTTACAGTTAACGAACATTCGTTCGTTAGTCTGTTTGTCAGTTTTCTTTTATTGGATTTTATCCGCGATTATTTTCGATCGCGATTTCTGATCCGATCTTAGTTTCTGTTTATCTTGTCGCTCGTTAGTCGGAATCAGGCGATTCAAGCGCCTAGATCTTCGTCTTGAGACCCTCTTTCTGTTTAATCAACTTGAACAAGATTTCTGTACTATAAAATTTGACCTTAGTTCCGATTAGTAAACGGATCTTGTTTCTTTCACCGTTTGAGTTTCGTTGCTCCGTTTGATTTGATTCTTTTTGCAAACCGGAGTTCTTAAGCTGAACTTTCTGGTCAACCCCTCGTTTTTGAGTTTGGATTGTGCATCTTTGCTTGTTTCTTATGTATTTTATTGTTTGTTTGTAATAGAACACCCGGAGTGCGAAGCGTGCTACTACAAATCCCTAGGTTTTGCGGATCGTCAGCATGGCAAGTAACACATTGACCATACTCTTTTCATACCCAGTTTTTATGCGTTAGTTCCAATCCTAAAACAATTCATTGATTAGGATGTCATTAACTTTTGGGTTGGGAAGTAGTTGTTGAGGTAGAACCTATTGGCCTGTTACTATCAAACCCTTGGGAGTTACTTCTACGCGTTGCTTATATTGCTATGCTATGCTCGTAGACGTGGTTCGGGTTTGAGTGAAATCCATGATAGATGTGAGGTTATTAATTAATGGTTCAACTTAAGGTGGCAACTTAAATTAACATCTGGGTGGATTGAGGCACCTGGGGAACCCAGTGTTGTCTGTTTCTTTGGAAATCCCGGGGTACCCGTGTGATCTTCCTATGGACCGCCACCCAGGCTCAAAGGGAACTGAGATGATTCATGCTAAAAACTTCCGTGTGCATCCACAAGCTATTATGGGCTCTAGCATAGTTGAGTAAGTTATGTGAAGCTCTTGAAGAGGTAGATCAACAGGTAGTGGGTTTTGTAGGTTTGGTATGTTCTACCCGGAGTAGAGAGTTAATGTTTCTGAAAGACTGTGTCTCAGACATCCGTTTCTCAAACACCATGTAGTGCGAGAACTCCAACAGAGGCAATCAAGTCTTGTGGGGAAAAGTGCGCAAACCTCTGCAGAGTGTACAGACTAATCATGATTAGCCGTGTCCCCGATTGTGGACAATCTTGAGTATCTAGTACTTGAGTTATCACATGTATCTCATCACTCTTAATTAATATTGTTGGGTTGTTAGTTAATTTAATTGGGATTTAGTTGGGGTTACCTTCTCAATATTTGTTCAACTATCATGATAGTTAAATTAAAATCTATTCCTTTGTTGTTGGGAAAAATTGGCTTTTCACAAAAACTTTAACCATAGAGCTTTCCACCAGCCAAATATGCATGTAGTGATAGCTTTATTCTGTTCTTACTCTACTGTGTTACATTGCCAGCATATTCCATGCGCTGACCCGTTCTTGGGCTGCAACGTATTATGTTGCAGACTTTTCAGACGAGGAGTAAGGTTTGTTAGGTCGTTGCCGTGCAGCTCAGCTATGCCATTGGAGTTGATGGACTCACTTTATCTTCCAAGCCTTCCGCTGTTATCGCATTAGATGGCCTTAAGCCATATTATTGTAATAAGTTCTCTTTTGAGACGTTTGATGTAATAAGTGTGTGATTGCTACTCTGTTATAAATCCTTCGAGTACTGTGTATGTCAGCATTAACGATCCAGGGATGACACTGAAACACAGAGACTTGACTGTTTAAGGTCAGGTCGCTACAACCGCACATCCACAGTTTCAACCACTTTATAGTGAAAGAGGTTGAAGACTCTGTAGGAGTGCGAATCCTTTCCGTATCCAAGCATAAAACCTTCATGTGCTTTTGGTGCAAATTTTGAAGCGTGATGTGGATCCTTGATCCAGCACCTGGCACCAAACACTCTGAAGTAACTGACATTTGGCTTCTTACCAGTGAGGAGCTCATATGATGTTTTGTTCAGAAGCTTGTGAAGATAAACACGGTTGATGATATGGCATGCAGTATCAATGGCTTCAGGCCAGAACTTTCTTGGAGTCTTGTATTCATCAAGCATCGTCCGGGCCATCTCATTAAGTGTTCTGTTCTTGCGTTCCACGAGGCCATTCTGCTGCGGCGTGTACGGAGCTGAGAATTCATGAGTGATGCCCAAAGTATCAAGATAAGTGTCGAGGCCGGTGTTCTTGAATTCAGTGCCATTGTCACTTGTGATGTGCTTGATCTTGACGCCATAGTTGTTCATGGCTTGATTGGCGAAGCGTCTGAAGACATCCTGCACTTCAGTCTTGTAGAGGATTATATGCACCCATGTATATCTTGAATAATCATCAACAATGACGAATCCATAGAGACAAGCAGTAGTAGTAAGAGTTGAGTAGTGAGTGGGACCGAAGGGTTGAGTTGTTGTCATGATTGTCTTCGAGGGATGCTTGGTCCTCGTCATCTTTCCTGCTTCACAGGCACCGCATAAGTGATCCTTCTTGAACTTGACACCCTCGATGCCTATGACATGTTTCTTCTTTGCAAGAGTGTGCAAGTTGCTCATGCCAGCATGCCCTAGCCTCAGATGCCAGAGCCAGCATTCTGAAGCTTTTGCTAGAAGACATACGGCAAGTTGTGGTCCCGCTGAGAAATCTACCATGTACAAATCATCTTTTCGATACCCTTCAAATACTAGAGACTTGTCAAATTCTATTACAACAAGGCGACGATATCTTCCAAATATCACAATCATGTTTAAATCACAAAGCATTGAGACAGACATTAAGTTGAAACCAAGGGATTCAACAAGCACCACTTTATCCATGTGTTGTTCCTTTGAGATTGCAACTCTACCTAGACCCAATACCTTGCTTTTACCAGTATCAGCAAATGTGATGTGACTCTTGCCAAATGGACGTAAAGTTGAGTCCATGAGAAGACTTCGCTTGCAAGTCATGTGATTAGTACGCACACTATCAATAATCCATTCTGAAGCAGCTGGTGTCATACCCTACTGTGCAGTTAGGGGGATAGGCTTCACGAAGAGAATTGTGAAGCATAAACATTTGACGAGCAAGTGGATTATGAAAGCTTAGATCGAGGTTAGGACTGATAGGGCAAGTAGCAAGCAACTCAGGAACAAAATACATAATAAGACCATTTGGGCATTTGATCTTGCACCCTACAAGATGTTTATGGACCCCAACAATAGCTTCAGATGAATTTGATTTTCGGCTGGAGACCCCTGCGAAAGAGAGCTAAGCTTTCTTAGCCACCCACATCTTCAAGGGTGGCTTCGAAGCAATGAGGCTAAGTGCAGCATTTGAGAACTTTGGCTTTGGAGCCCTAGCAAATAGTCTTGCAGGAGGACAGTAGTACTCATAAGAATAAGCAGAGTAGTTCTTGGTCATATGAACATGGCGGTTTGATGAAACGCGCTCATATTCATAGGCCTGAGTATGGTTTCCCGGCAAAACATTTGCGTTAGTGTGACTCAGGTGAGTCCTTTGTCTGTATGAGGCCTTTGGACCATATGAAGCCTGTGGTATGGGGTTTGTCTTCTTCACTTGTGGTGTCATGACGACATTCACAAGAAGATTCTCCAAACACTTTTTCGGCACCCAGACTTTCTTCATAGGTGGCACATTCCTGCAGTTAGTACCAATATACATGGCAAACACTTCACCATTCTGATTCTTAAATAGTTTATATTTTGCATCAAAGGATTCATCAATAACAATGGGATTAGCACAAGTGAAGCCAGATAGGGTGGATGGATCCACTGAAGGTTCATTTGCAGCAACCCATGTGGTTTTGGGGTACTGCTCAGGTTTCCAGTAAGAACCATCAGCATTCATTTTCCTTTCGAACCCAAGACCCTCTTTCCTAGGGTTTCGGTTCAGGATCTGCCTTTTGAGGACATCACATAGTGTTTGATGCCCTTTCAGACTTTTGTACATCCCTGTTTCAAGGAATGTCTTCAACCTAGCATTTTCATCAGCAATAGCAGTGGTATCCTCAGCAGAGGGGTTAGTTACCACATCAACAGTTGAAGATATTGCAATAGTAGCAGCAGTAGAACATCCAGCAACAGAAGTAGCGTTGTCATGCTCAATGCATTTAAGACATGGTGGTTCAAATCCTTCCTGAGCGGAACTGATCTGTTTGGCACGAAGTGACTCGTTTTCCTTTTGAAGATCTTCATGAGCCGCTCTCAATTTCTCAAGATCTTGCTTCCTTTGAAGATAATCATAGGAAAGCTTTTCATGAGTTGTTGAGAGTGTTTCATGACTACTTTCAAGTTTCTCATACTTAACATGAAGAATTTTTATGTCTTCAATTAAGGACTGAGATCGAGTCATTTCAGCGTCTAACAGGTCATCGCTTTTGTCTAACAGTTTTTGAATATGTTCCATAGCTTTCTATTGTTCAGTTGCAATTTTAGCAAGTGTTTTGTAGCTGGGGTTGGAACCACAATCAGAGTCATCTTCCCTGGATGTTTGATAGTGAGTAGTGCATGTGTTTACCTTGGCACCACGTGCCATGAAGCAGTAGGTGGGAGCGGAGTAGTCCTTGTCATTTGCATCGGCGTCAGTGATGAAGTCATTGTCTTCAGTGTTGAAGATGGACTTGGCAACGTATGTTCTAGCCAGACTTGCAACACCAGAATCGGACTCCTCCTCAGACTCCACTTCCGCCTCCTCAGAAACGGACTCCTCCTATGAATCCATTTTCTTGCCAACAAACGCACGAGCCTTGCCAGATGAGCTCTTCTTGTGTGATGAAGACTTTGAGGAAGACTTGGAAGAATACTTTGAGTATTTCTTCTTCTTCTTCTTTTTCTTCTTTTCGTCAGAATCATATTCCTTGCTCTTCTTCTTCTTCTTCTTGTTCTCATTGTCCCACTCCGGACACTCAGAGATGTAGTGACCAGGTTTCTTGCACTTGTGACATGTTCTCTTCTTGTAGTCATGAGCAGAAGCTTCATCATTCCTTGAGCTGGATAGTGAGGACTCTCTGTAGCCTTTCTTCTTGGTGAATTTCTTGAACTTCTTCACAAGCATAGCGAGCTCCTTTCCAATGTCTTCAGGATCATCTGAACTGCAATCAGATTCTTCTTCAGATGAGGAAATAGCTTTTACCGTAGATGTCTCTTTTCTCAGAAAGGTGAAACTTATGTGTGTTGAGCCTTTCAAGTATGTCAGACGGATCGAGTGTCTTGAAGTCAGGGCATTCTTGAATCATCAGGGCTAGGGTGTCAAATGAGCTGTCAAGTGATCTCAGGAGTGTCTTGACGACTTCATGCTTGGTGATCTCAGTAGCGCCGAGGGCTTGAAGCTCATTTGTGATATCAGTGAGTCGATCAAATGCGAGCTGAACATTCTCATTGTCGTTTCTCTTGAAGCGGTTGAAGAGGTTGCGAAGGACACTGATTCTTTGATCTCTCTGGGTTGAGACGCCTTCGTTGACCTTGGATAGCCAGTCCCAAACTAGCTTAGATGTTTCCAGAGCACTCACACGGCCATACTGCCCTTTGGTCAGATGACCACAGATGATGTTCTTGGCAGTGGAGTCTAGTTGAACAAACTTCTTGACATCAGCAGCGGTGACACCTTCACCGGCCTTGGGGACGCCATTCTTGACGACATACCAGAGGTCGACATCAATGGCTTCAATATGCATGCGCATCTTATTCTTCCAGTAGGGTTATTCAGTTCCATCGAAGACTGGGCACGTAGTGGAGACTTTGATTATCCCTGCAGTCGACATAGCTAAAACTCCAGGTGGTTAAACCGAATCACACAGAACAAGGGAGTACCTTGCTCTGATAACAATTGAAAGTGCTAGTGATCGACTAGAGGGGGTGTGAATAGGAGATTTTTATGAAAGTCTTCAAAACATGGAAGTTTCGAAGACAAACGATAGAAATAAACCTATTACCATGCAGCGGAAACTAGACTACACTAAGCGAGCCATAGTCAAGTATTCAATGAAATGAAAGCATAAAGACTAATAGCAGCTAGGCGGTATAGATCAGGATGGAAGATAGTATGAAGCCAATCAGAACAAGAAGTCACCCAGTGAAGACAGAAGATAATGCAGACAAGCAATGACTTCACAAGGACCAACTATAAATAAAGAGATGGGGAAGATAGAACCAGTAGCTCGTAGAATACATTGATTTGTTGGACCAGTTCCAGTTGCTATGACAACTATACGTCTGGTTAGGGAGGCTGAGATTTAACTCAGAAGACCGTGTCTTCACCTTATTCCCCTTGAGCTAAGGACACCTAGTCCTCGCCCAATCACTTTGGTAAGACTTCAAGGTAGACTTCTAAACCTTCACAGACTTCGTTCACTAGTGATCCACAATGACTCTTGGATACTCAGAACACGACGCCTAACCGGCTGGAGGATTCATAGTCCTCAAGTGTAATAAGTCTTCAGATCACACAGACAGGAAGACTTAAGTGATGCCTAACACTCTTTGGCTCTGGGTGTTTAGGGCTTTGTCCTCGCAAGGAATTCTCTCTCAAAAGCTTCAAGGTGGGTTGCTCTCAAACGACAAAAGCCGTATACTAACTCTGAGCAGCTAACCGTTTATGGTTGTAGGGGGTGGGCTATTTATAGCCACTAGGCAACCCAACCTAATTTGTCCAAAATGACCCTGGGTCACTAAGGAACCGACACGTGTTCCATTGGTCAGATTTCAAACACGCACGGCAACTTTACTTGGGCTACAAGCAAAGCTGACTTATCCAGCTCTGGATAAGATTTGCTCTCATTGTCTTCGCTCGAAGACATAGGATTTTGGTTAAGCATCACTTCAGTCATTCTGACTGGTTCACTTGGACCCCACTTAATAGTATGGTGGTTCCTATGACTCAACAAAGAAGAAATAGAACGACGAAACAACTAAGTCTTCGCGCTCCATTGTCTTCACGCAATGTCTTCTCTTGTCATAGTCTTCAATGTGAATGTCTTCACATACCACCTTTGACTTCAATGTCTTCATACATTTTTAGGGGTCATCTCTGGTAGGAAAACCGAATCAATGAGGGACTTCTACCTGTGTTATCCTGTAATTCTCACAAACACATTAGTCCCTCAACCAGGTTTGTCGTCAATACTCCAAAACCAACTAGGGGTGGCACTAGATGAACTTACAGAACTATTGAGTTCTCTGAAGAGGTATGCAGTTTTTCTTCGCGGAATGCTGCAAATGAGTTAAGTTGATGAGAACCTAGTGATTCAGCAGCGGACATGAGTACCTGTGAACACAGTATAGGTGCGAAGAATTTGGAGAGTTCATATGCGTTCTCAGAAGTTTTTGCAAATAAGAACAAGTTTGAGGAATTTGACTAGATGAGTCTTGAGGAATTTCACTAAGCGTTCTTTGTCTTAGGTTCCAGAGTTGTATAGATTGAAAATTCACACAATTGAGGAATCTTGAAGAAAAACATGTCTTAGGGAAACAGAGCAAGAACAGATGTTTGTATGAGGTGTTTAGAGTGAAGATTGAAGAATAAACACCTTTTGAATATTTTGAAGAAATCATTGGAATCAATAAGGGCAGTAAAAGTAGCTTTTAATTACCCTTGAAGAAAAACACGACGAACTGGGAATGTAGATTGGAAGTTCGTCAGTCTAGATCTTCCACGCCCTAACTTGGTAGAGGAAGACAGCTACGGCGGCGGCGGAGTGAAGAAATCCGCGGCCGGTGATAACCCACAAGTATAGGGGATCAATTGTAGCCCCTTTTGATAAGTAAGAGTGTCGAACCCAACTGGGAGCTAAAGGTAGAACAAGTATTCCCTCAAGTTCTATCGACCACCGATACAACTCTACGCACGCTTAACGTTCGCTTTACCAGGAACAAGTATGAAACTAGAAGTACTTTGTAGGTGTTTTTGGATAGGTTTGCAAGATAATAAAGAGCGCGTAAATAAAAATTAGGGGCTGTTTAGGTAAAGAAGCAATAAAGTTAGTATAGCGAGTGTGGAAAAGTGGTGGTAGGAGTTGCGAAATTGTCCCTAAGCAATTGACTTCTTTACTAGACCGATAGCAAGTTTTATGTGGGAGAGGCCACTGCTAGCATGTCATCCCTGACTTGGAATTCTATGCACTTATGATTGGAACTATTAGCAAGAATCCACAACTACTAACATTATTAAGGTAAAAACCATAGCATTAAGATATATTGGTCCCCCTTCAATCCCGTATGCATCAATTTCTATGCTAGGTTGAAGCTTCTGTCGCTCTTGCCCTCCAATACATAGTCCTATCAACATACAACTAACCCTATGGTGTGATCCATGCGCGCGCTCATATGATGGGCACCAAAGGACAGCAACATAACCACAGGAGAATTAAATCAATCATAACAATTCATCAACCACCGATAGGACAATGAAAATCTACTCAGACATCATAGGATGGCAACACATCATTGGATAATAATATGAAGCATAAAGCACCATGTTCAAGTAGAGGGTAAAGTGGGTTGCGGGAGAGTGGACCACTGTAGATAGAGGAGGGAAGGTGATGGAGATGCTAGTGGAGATGGCGTAGGTGTTGGTGTAGATTGCGGTGATGATGATGGCCCCCGGTGACGTTCCGGCGCCAACGGAAGCGAGGGAGAGAGGGCCCCCTCCTTCTTCTTCCTTGACCTTATCCCTAGGTGGGAGAAGGGTTTCCCCTCTGGTCCTTGGCCTCCATGGCCTGGGAGGGGCGAGAGCCCCTCCGAGATTGGATCTGTCTCTCTCTGTTTCTGCGTTCTCAGATTCTGCCCTTTCACCGTTTCTTATATTCCCAAAGATCCGTAACTCCGATTGGGCTGAAATTTTAACATGATCTCTATCTGGATATTAGCTTTCTTGCGGTGAAAGAAGGGCACCAACCTCCTTATGGGGTGGCCACGAGGGTCAGGGGCGCACCTGCCCCCCTGGGGCGCCCCTTGCCTCGTGGGCCCCTCGAGCATCGTCTCGCGTTGATTTCACTTCCCAAAATTGACATATATTCCAAAAAAAATCTCCGTCAGTTTTTATCCCGTTTGGACACCGTTTGATATGGATTTTCTGTGAAACAAAAACATGCAACGAACAGGAACTGGCACTGGGCACTCGATCAATATGTTAGTCCCAAAATAGTATGAAATGTTGCCAAAAGTATATGAAAGTTGTATAATATTGGCATGGAACAATCAAAAATTATAGATACGACGGAGACGTATCAGCCGGCGCGAGTACGAGGACGACGAGGTCGAGGCAGCGAAGGTCTTCCTCACCGGCAACGATGGAAGTAGCGGCGGCGCTAGGTTATGAGAGCTCGAGCGAGGGAGTGAGGTCGAGCGGAGTAAAAACAGATTGAGGAAGGGAAGGGGTATATATAGCCATGGTGAAAAACTGCTCATCTGAGGAAAATGGATGAATGTGCCCCTGACCTTTCTCATCCTTGTGACATGTGTCACCCACGTAAAGAGAGGTGGAGATAGTGTGAGATCGTGGGTGAATAGATAAGTATTATCGTGGGATGTGGAACGGTTTAGGCGGCAACCGCCGAAAATTCAGATTAGAATAGTTTAAAGTTTCATTCACAAATTCTTCAGCCGACAAGGACACAGTGAATATTTTGAACGGGTTTCAAATAGAATGCACATGAAGAAGTTGTGAACAGACTGGGTTGAGTATAGCATAGAGTAGGAAGGGTCCGATCACATTCACTTAGAAGAAAGATCAATTTGAAGAAATATCTATAAGTGAATGCTGTAGAGGACATAAACTCACATATAATATGTATAGTCAATGAAGAAAACGACGGAGAGAGTGAAGACATTTCAAAGTTGAAGAAATCAACTAAGGAATTTCAATACTGAAGAAAGACTCAAATTGATTATTTTCAACTTTTGTTGGTGGCGTGACCCACCGTATAAGAATGCTGATCTCAGACGCTGCATACAATTGTCATAGGGCTCTGAGAATCAAATTCTTTAATAATTTCTTCACACTTAGAGGGTTAGTCTTCATTGATTGAAGAACAACGTTACTTCATGTGTTGCACATCTAAGTCATCAATTTTCATAAGTTTTAGGAGGTGTGTCCTTTTCACAGGACATTCGAAGATTCAAAGATATTTAGCTCACACCGCAACTTGCTAAATTTCTTCTCATCCAAGGGCTTTGTGAAGATATCGGCTAGCTATTCTTCAGTCTTCACATGCTCGATGGAGATATCGCCCTTCAACACATGATCACAAAGAAAATGATGACGAATCTGAATGTGCTTTGTCTTCGAGTGCTGAACTGGGTTATGAGCAATCTTGATGGCACTCTCATTGTCACAATAGAGTGGCACATTCTTCACATTGATGCTATAGTCCTTGAGAGTTTGCTTCATCCATAGAAATTGAGCATAGCACGAACCAGCAGCAATGTACTCGGCTTCAGCAGTAGAATGTGATATGCAGTTCTGTTTCTTCGAAGACCAACAGACCAAGGATCGTCCGAGGGAATGGCATGTGCCTGATGTTTACTTGTGGTCCACACGATCACCAGCATAGTCAAAGTCTGAATATCCAATGAGATCAAAAGCCGAGCCCTTGGGATACCATAATCCAAGTGTTCGAGTGTGAGCTAGATATCGTAGAATATACTTCACATCCTTATGGTGCGATTCCTTCGGTGTAGCTTGAAAACGGGCACACATGCAAACACTAAGCATAATATCTGGCCTAGATGCACATAAGTAAAATAAAGAACCAATCATGGAGCGGTATACCTTTTGATCAAAGTCAATGCCATTTTCATTAGTGGATAGATGGCCATTTGTGGGCATAGGGATTTTGACGCCTTTTCCATCTCGCATGCCGAATTTCCTCAATACATCCTTGAGGTATTTCTCCTGAGATATGAAAATGCCATTTCGTTGTTGACGAATCTGAATACCTAAGAAGAATTTCAATTCTCCCATCATAAACATTTGATATTCTTCACTCATCATATAGGCAAATTCATCACTGTAACGTTGGTCAGTATAGCCAAAGATGATATCATCAACATATATTTGGCATACGAATAATTCATCATCATAGGTTTTGGTGAAGAGAGTTGGGTCAAGTGAACCGGGTTTGAATTCTTTCTTCATGAGGAATTCCTTCAAAGTATCATACCACATCCGAGGGGCCTGTAACGCCCCGAGACCGATGCTCGAGAAGACTTCCATATATTCCGGGTTTCGCCTTTTGTTTCATTTGTGCTTGCCCTTTTATTTTTGCTTTGCATCATGTCATCATGCCATCATGTCATTTCTTTTCTTAACTCAACTAAATAAATGGCATGGATCTTTGATCCATTTAAACCGAGGGAATTCTCTTGGTGATTCTCTTTATAACATATCCTCCCGATATTAGGGAGCTATATTAAATATTCCATTTTCGGAATCACCTATAACACACTTGCAATTTATCACATGCCCTTTTCCGCTTCAAGCTTGGTCCCCAAACTTTTCCTGTAATTTCTTTCGTCACTTCCCCGAGCTCCACCTAAATTCTCAACATTTCTGGGCACTTCAAAACCCTAGCCCTAGTTCAAACCATTTGATTAAATTCAAATGAGTTTGAATTCATATCTTCCAATCTTGCCACTTCTAATTTTCTCGGACCATGAATATTTTTACGAGTCCGTGAAAATTATCCCTGTGCCCAGATTCCACCGCTACCTTCTCTTTATTTTCTTTCTCTTTTCTGTTTTGTTTTAAAAAGGTAAAGGTGAAAGAGAAGAGGGAAGGAGAGAGCAGCCCAGCAGGCCTCTGGCCACTTCCCTCCCCACGCCGGGCGACCTCCTAAGCCGCAGCCAGGCGTACCTACCTTGGGCCAAGGCCCATCTCCCTAACTCCTCCAAACCCTAGGCCGCACCCTAGCATCCCTGGCCCGATCCCCTCCTCCCTCGCATCTTCCCTCGCGCCGCCAGAGTCCTCTCGCCCGAACCCATCT
Organism: Triticum urartu; assembly: GCF_003073215.2. Classification (NCBI taxonomy): domain Eukaryota; kingdom Viridiplantae; phylum Streptophyta; class Magnoliopsida; order Poales; family Poaceae; genus Triticum; species Triticum urartu. The sequence continues at coordinate 271,216,759 of NC_053025.1, forward strand.
CCTTCCGCGTGCGCAACCCCCCTTCTCCATCGATCTCCTCCTTCCCTCTCGTCCTCATCCACCGCCGCCTCTCCCTTCGTCCCTTTCCCCCGATCCACTTCTCTCCCTCGCACTACACCCCAGCGCCCCATCTCCCTCCGCTCGTTTTTCCCCCTCGCCGCCACTCTCACGCACGCATCGCACCAGGGGCCCGATCCCATCTCCCCTGCCCCGCGCTATACCTCCCTCTTCTCCACGTCCGCTGCGCCGCCCAGGGTCTCCTTCGGCGTCGGCCTCCTGCGTCACCGGTCTGCCTCCCCTTCCTTGCCGGAGCAAGCTCGCCGTCCGCCACCATGCTCCAGCGCCGCCTCGAGCTCATCTTCCCCGACCTCCATGCCATCCATCAACTCCCTCTCCCCGCTCGACCTGGACGCCGGATCCCGAGCGCCTCGACCTGCTGCCTGCTTGCCGAAGCAGCAACAGCAGCCCCATGCGCTGCCCGGGCCTCCCCTGCATCCTCCTCACCACTGAACCGGCCTCCCCTCCATCTCCTCTGCGTCCATGGGCCTTGACACCCTTGTTGTTGCGGCTGCTAGACCACCACGCGCCATCAGGAAGATTATGGCCACCACCGAGAACCCCCGGACCTATCAAGACGTGCACACGGAGACCCAAGTCAGGAGACTACTGATGGCCCTCCAAGTTCAACAATCGTCGACATCGGAGTACCACTACTTGAACAGGTGTACAACTACGCGGTTTCGTTGAGTACCCCTTCGGATTCGTCGAGTTCGACTACCCCGGAAGAATCGGAGCACTAAGTACCACTACCTTCGTCTTCGGAATCTCTAAGAATGTCAAGTTCCTCCACGATGCCCTATGCCTCAAACGATCACCGAACCGGAAACAACGGCAAGTACTACGTCAACGAGGACCGACAAGTTCGCCTTCCGCTGTCTCCGAAATCGCCAAGTACCACGACGATACGAGAACAACTGCCGTCGATGTGCATTTGGCCAAGTACCACTACCGTCGTCCCTCGAAGACTCCATGGACGTCAAGTTTCTCGCCGTGCCCCTGAACATCTATGGAAACATGGGAGACTAAGAACCATGAACGTGTACCGATGACCCTCAAGTTCGTCCACAATTGCTATGTACCACTACCATCGACGCGAACCACTACTTCCACTACGGCATGAGTACAACTACTACCACTACGAACATGGCGGGAACGTCAACTTCCTCTACTTGCACCAAACCGATACGCTTCGAAATGCATGCTTCGAAGGTATAACCCCAAGACGACCGTCCGACAACGTTTGCATGTGTTGTATGAGTTGCACCCTATGTTTGCACCGTGCCCGAGTTGTCACTTGCTCGGTCCTCCTTTTCTGCCACTAATTTGTGGGGAACCCGGTTACCGGGATCACCCCACCATCTTGCACAACATGCTCCTGCACACTTCCCCTTTGCATCGGTATCTCAATCGAGTTACCGAAAAACCGATATGTTGCCGTGGCATCACTTTCGGATTCGTTGTCATGGCATCCCTTTCGTTTCCGTCACGATGACAAATGCCTCATATCTTATCATGTCAACATTTTCATAAATATTGCATGAACTTGAACATGTCATCCGCATCATGTTAACAACTTTAAGATGTTTAAAATTGTTGTTGCATTAAATTGTTAATGCATATGGGGATTTACCGGATTTGTTGTTGGTTATATCCGGCCCCATTTAAATTGCTTAGACCGTGTATTTTACTCATGTTTCACCTCTTGCCATGTTTAACAACATTTAATATTGTTGGGTACCTAAACGAGAGAGAACTAAATAATTATTGTGGTGTCCGTCAATATGCAACTCGTTGCATATTCAGCTCCACTTAATTTGTAGTTTTGTTTGTGCACTTTGCCATGCCATGCATATTTAAACCGGTCATGCATCATACTTGGTTGTGCATCATGCCATGCTTATGTGGTGGTTGTTTACCATGTTGTTTGCTTTCTTTCCGGTGTTCCTTCTTCGGGTTAGTTCCGGTAACGTCGTGTCTGTGAGGATCCGTTCGACTACGTCCGTTTATCTTCTTCATGGACTCGTTCTTCTTCCTTGCGGGATTTCAGGCAAGATGACCATACCCTCGAAATCACTTCTATCTTTGCTTGCTAGATGCTCGCTCTTTTGCTATGCCTATGCTGCGATACCTACCACTTGCTTATCATGCCTCCTATATTGTTGAACCAAGCCTCTAACCCACCTTGTCCTAGCAAACCGTTGATTGGCTATGTTACCGCTTTGCTCAGCCCCTCTTATAGCGTTGTTAGTTGCAGGTGAAGATTGAAGTTTTGTTCCTTGTTGGAACATGGAGATGTTGTTCCTTGTTGGGACATGTTTACTTGTTGGGATATCACAATATCTCTTATTTAATTAATGCATCTATATACTTGGTAAAGGGTGGAAGGCTCGGCCTTATGCCTGGTGTTTTGTTCCACTCTTGCCTCCCTAGTTTCCGTCATATCGGTGTTATGTTCCCGGATTTTGCGTTCCTTACGCGGTTGGGTGATAATGGGAACCCCTTGACAGTTCTCCTTGAATAAAACTCCTCCATAAATTCCCAACCTTGGATTTACCATTTGCACTAACAACCTACCACCTTCCTTTAGGTTCTGCAGACTCAAGGGTCATCTTTATTCTACCCCCCGGGCCAGTGCTCCTCTGAGTGTTGGTCTGACCGAGTAGACTGCGGGGCCACCTCAGGGCAACTTGAGGTTTGGTTTTACTCGTAGGATGTCTCATCTGAGTGTGCCATGAGAACGAGATATGTGCAGCTCCTATCGGGATTTGTCGGCACATTCGGGCGGTGTTGCTGGATTTCTTTTAACCTGTCGAAATGTCTTGAAGAACCGGGATACCGAGTCTGATCGGAATGTCTCGAGAGGAGGTCTATTCCTTCGTTGACCGTGAGAGCTTGTCATGGGCTAAGTTGGGACACCCCTGCAGGGATTTGAACTTTTGAAAGCCGTGCCCGCGGTTATGGGCAGATGGGAATTTGTTAACGTCCGGTTGTAGAAAACCTGAAGTTGACCTTAATTAAAATGCATCAACCGCGTGTGTAACCGTGATGGTCTCTTTACGGCGGAGTCCGGGAAGTGAACACAGTGTTGGAGTAATGCTTGACGTAGGTTGTTCTAGGATCACTTCTTGATCATAGTTGTTCGACCATGCTTTTGCCTTCTCTTCTCGCTCTCATTTGCGTATGTTAGCCACCATATATGCTAGTCGCTTGCTGCAGCTCCACCTCATACCTTTTACCTTATCCATAAGCTTAAATAGTCTTGATCGCGAGGGTGCGAGATTGCTGAGTCCTCGTGGCTCAAAGATACTTCCAAAACCAGCTTGCAGGTGTCGATGAGTCCGTGCATATGACGCAACCAAGCTCAGGAGGAGCTCGATGAAGATCTTGTCCTTTGTGTTGTTTCAGCTGTTCAGTAGTGGAGCCCAGTTGGGGTCGATCGGGGACCTTGTCGCATTTGGGGTTCTTCTTTTATTTTGGTTCCGTAGACAGACCTTGATTGTATTTGGATGTTGTAATGCTTTATTCATGTAATTGTGTGAGGTGGCGATTGTAAGCCAACTATGTATCTTTTTCCCCTATTGTATTACATGGGTTGTGTGAAGATTACCTCACTTGCGACATTGCTTTCAATGCGGTTATGCCTCTAAGTCGTGCTTCGACACGTGGGAGATATAGCCGCATCGAGGGCGTTACAAGTTGGTATCAGGGCCTTCCCCGACCTTAGGAGCCCCCACTGCTTGATCGTTTTTAGCAGCCGTTGTTGAGTCTAGAAAAAAATGTTTTGAGTCATTTAGAAATTATATATCGGAGAGTTTAGGAATTCTTTTTACTCCCCAGTCCCTTCATCGCTCTGGTAAGGCATCCTGACGTAGAGTTTTGACTCTTCTCTTCTCAAATTTCACTAAAAATTTTTTAGGATCACGCAGGTATCTTGGAATCGTTCTGATGGTTTTGTGACGAGAACATTGTTCTTGGTGCCTCCTGTCTTTAGGGGTTGTGGCAGTGTCCCAGGGAGTTGAGCTCCGAGGTGTTGTCATCACAATTTTATCGTTGCAGTTCTGGAATACCTGAGTTTAGTACGCCGACATCGAAAATCTCTTTTATGCAGTTCGTTGGTGAGATAACCTCGACGCCACCCAGTACTGGGGCGGGAGTTCAGGAGTATTGCCATATCTTGTATAATGGATGCTTTTCGAAGGTTGAGGTAGATGATTTCCGAAGGTTTCTTGGTTATGTGTTGAAGGATGGATACAGCTGGATGTAGGATTTGCTAGTTTTGGGTGAGATATTATGCTTCCCCTGTATCCCCAACACCTGATTGCATAACCGGAAAATTTCGGGAGTTTCATAGGTGGGAATTCAAGTAGCTCCTAGGATATCTTTCCGACAGATGTATGATATGAAATTGGGGTTCGATGTCTAGTGGTCCGCCTATTCACGGTCGGTTTTACAGTGGTCTTGTTGTGTCTTAAAGAGTCCTTGGCTATGCCGACTCGGGGACGCTTCGTATGTCATGTGCACTGCCTTGTACATGATGGTGCTGTACGATCGAGCCTGTGTAGGCGCCACCACGAAAACTTCGGACGAAAACTCTATCATATGTTTGTTCCGGCTTATTCTGCAAGCCAATCCTTTGTTTTGTTTTGAGTTGTGGTATTCGAGTTGCTTCAATGTCAAATGTTGATTCCATCCCTTGTCTAAGTGGTGTTCTCATATTCCTATGTGAATACTAATCCCTCATGATAATCAAGATTGTCATGTCAATCCTTTTCAACCGGTGTGCTTCTCTTCAAGTGGATCCGGTCATTTCAACTCCCGCAAGATCAATTATCACTTCTTCTCAACGGTGTTTGTTTCATCCATCTCCAAGTTGCCTTTGTATTTCCCACCCTCCCACCCTTTTTCTTTAAGGACTCGGAATTCTTAATCAAGTATCCTTTTATTCATATGAAGTCTCTCCATTATTTTTCTCCGTCAATGTTCTTATCCGGTGATTCTCATGAAGATCCTAACGGAGCTTCAAGTTATCATTCTTTGTTTCATCTCTTCTCCGGCGGTTTCAAATCAACCTTTTGGTGTTGATCATATCCCTTTTTTCCTCGTTTCTAATGTTTTCTCATACCGGTGCACCTCATATTCATTCACTTCTCGTTATTCAATTGTTCCGGAGTGCCGAAGATATCTCAGAAGGCTCGTCTTGTCATTCAAGATCCGTTCAACCTATTTCGAGGTCGTTATCTCATTCAAGCCTTTTAATTCAATCGGTGCAATATCTCCTTTAATCATTTCAATGGTTTTTCTTTTGAGTGGGCTGTAACCCACAGGTCTTTTCCCAGGATCTTACCTGACTCTTCTATTTTCCCGGAGCTATCCTCAATTTTTTTCAAAGTTCGACGTAAGAATGATTCATCATCAGTCATATGTTTTCTCCAAATTCTTTCAAATTCTTTTCATCGTTGGCTCAACCTCTCCTCTTTTAATCATTCCGGAGTGTCTCAACAATTTGGTGGTGTTTCTCATCGTCATTCTCAGATTTTCAAGGCTGAAGAAGAGTTTCTTTTAAATCTTGCCCCATTCTCTGCCATTCTCCCATAATTGTTTCGGTTGTGAGAATTTCTTTTCACCCATCTAGTGTAATTCAGGAGTCTTTTCAGTTTGATTATCCGGAGCCCACCATCTAAGATTTATTCATTCCAGCTTTCAGCTCTCATACTCTAAATCTTACCGGTGCATCGATCAAATATCCTCTAATCAGTGCATGATCTCTTCATTCTCTCATATATAATTTCTCTCAAGCATCTTCATTCATTTGCTAATTTTTCCTGGTGTTTCTTCATCTTCTCTTCTTTCATTTTCAATTCTACCGGTGGTTCGTTGAAGACCTTCTCAAGTTTGATTTATATCTCTCTTAATCCTTTCTATCGGAATAAGTTGTATGCTATTCGTTGCTTGTCATCAATTTAATTGATGAAGGATAAGCATAATGTAATTCTTATTCTTGTTTCATCCAAGTGATTAATTCCTTATTCCGGAGGTTCATCAAATTCTCGGTTTCACTTGCTTTATTTTCTTTCCCAGAGTTCCAAGCTCTCGGAATTATATCACCACGGAGATTCATCTAAATCATCGCAGGACTTCACCTTGTGTTTTCAACTTCTCTTTCCTTTCGTGTGATCATCCTTTTGTTACCGGAGTTCTTCATGAAGGTTCTACATGATGGTTCATCAAGGATTTAATTCCTTCTCCAAGTTCTCATCGAGATTCCTTTTAAGGAGCTCAAGCATTCTTCATCTCGCATTCTGGAGTGCATTTCTTTCATCCATATCATTGGAGGTGGTATTATGTCATTCTTGATAATTTGAGTTCATGCTTCATGATTCACATGTTGTTAAGAATGAGATATATTAAATCCATCAACCTCTTCGTTGGAGTTATCTTGGGTTATATTCCACCTAAAGCCTTCCCTAAGGATTGTTGCTAATTATGGTGCTTATAAGTGACCCAAGTTCTTCATCTATCCTCCCGGTGAAATATAGTCTCGTCTCTTTGTTTATATCAATCCAATCTATTGTTTCCGTTAGTGGCAGAATTTCACCTCTTAGTTTTGAGATGTTCTCCATAAGACCATATCAAGCCTATTCTTTTTGTTGTTGGTGTTCCAACAACTCCGTTCGACTTTTCTCCTGAGGATGCCTTTTCAAGCTCTTTTGTGGCAGAAGTTGGCATTTTCTTCTCCATTCTTTTATTTCAATTATCTATATTCTATTCTTTCCTTCCGGAGGCATTGTGCTGTTGTTCTTTTCACCCATCTTCTTGTTTGCTCAGGACCGTGTTGTTTTCTCGGTTTATACATTTAACCGGAGTGTTGTGCCCTCTACTCAAGTTCTTCTCATCTTATCAAGTCTTGCATAATTTTTCAACCGGAGTGCTGCTCGAAGTTGTTTCTTCCTTGTTCCTCTTTTCTAACGGAGTGTTTTCAACTTTGTTCATCTCCGTCGTATTCTTTTCTCGAAATGGTTTAACCTTTTCAAGGTCCTTTGGTTTCACTCGTTTGTCAAAGAAGCAACTTTGTTTTACCTCTTCTCTTTCTCTTCCGTCTTTTTCCCTCCGGTGCCATTCTAGATCTTGGGATGAGATCCTCTCGTAGTGGTGGAGTGTTGTAACGCCCCGAGACCGATGCTCGAGAAGACTTCCATATATTCCGGGTTTCGCCTTTTGTTTCATTTGTGCTTGCCCTTTTATTTTTGCTTTGCATCATGTCATCATGCCATCATGTCATTTCTTTTCTTAACTCAACTAAATAAATGGCATGGATCTTTGATCCATTTAAACCGAGGGAATTCTCTTGGTGATTCTCTTTATAACATATCCTCCCGATATTAGGGAGCTATATTAAATATTCCATTTTCGGAATCACCTATAACACACTTGCAATTTATCACATGCCCTTTTCCGCTTCAAGCTTGGTCCCCAAACTTTTCCTGTAATTTCTTTCGTCACTTCCCCGAGCTCCACCTAAATTCTCAACATTTCTGGGCACTTCAAAACTCTAGCCCTAGTTCAAACCATTTGATTAAATTCAAATGAGTTTGAATTCATATCTTCCGATCTTGCCACTTCTAATTTTCTCGGACCATGAATATTTTTACGAGTCCGTGAAAATTATACCTGTGCCCAGATTCCACCCCTACCTTCTCTTTCTTTTCTTTCTCTTTTCTGTTTGTTTTAAAAAGGTAAAGGTGAAAGAGAAGAGGGAAGGAGAGAGCAGCCCAGCAGGCCTCTGGCCACTTCCCTCCCCACGCCGGGCGACCTCCTAAGCCGCAGCCAGGCGTACCTACCTTGGGCCAAGGCCCATCTCCCTAACTCCTCCAAACCCTAGGCCGCACCCTAGCATCCCTGGCCCGATCCCCTCCTCCCTTGCATCTTCCCTCGTGCCGCCAGAGTCCTCTCGCCCGAACCCATCTCCTTCCGCGCACGCAACCCCCCTTCTCCATCGATCTCCTCCTTCCCTCTCGTCCTCATCCACCGCCGCCTCTCCCTTCGTCCCTTTCCCCCGATCCACTTCTCTCCCTCGTGCTACACCCCAGGGCCTCATCTCCCTCCGCTCAATTTTCTCCCTCGCCGCCACTCTCACGCACGCATCGCACCAGGGGCCCGATCCCATCTCCCCTGCCCCACGCTATACCTCCCGCTTCTCCACGTCCGCTGTGCCGCCCAGGGTCTCCTTCGGCGTCGGCCTCCTGCGTCGCCGGTCTGCCTCCCCTTCCTTGCCGGAGCAAGCTCGCCGTCCGCCACCATGCTCCAGCGCCGCCTCGAGCTCATCTTCCTCGACCTCCATGCCATCCCGCAACTCCCTCGCCCCGCTCGATCTGGACGCGGGATCCCGAGCGCCTCGACCCGCTGCCTGCTTGCCGGAGCAGCAACAGCAGCCCCATGCGCTGCCCGGGCCTCCCCTCCATCTCCTCTGCGTCCATGGGCCTTGACGCCCTTGTTGTTGCGGCTGCTAGACCACCACGGCGCCATCAGGAAGACTATGGCCACCACCGACAACCCCCGGACCTGTCAAGACGTGCACACGGAGACCCAAGTCAGGAGACTACCGATGGCCCTCCAAGTTCAACAATCGTCGACATTGGAGTACCACTACTTCAACAGGTGTACAACTACGCGGTTTCGTTGAGTACCCCTTCGGATTCGTCGAGTTCGACTACCCCGGAAGAACCGGAGCGCTAAGTACCACTACCTTCGTCTTCGGAATCTCTAAGAATGTCAAGTTCCTCCATGATGCCCTATGCCTCAAACGATCACTGAAACGGAAACAACGCCAAGTACTAGGTCAACGAGGACCGACAAATTCGCTTTCCGCCGTCTCCGAAATCGCCAAGTACCACGACGATACGAGAACAACTGCTGTCGACGTGCATTTGGCCAAGTACCACTACCGTCGTCCCTTGAAGACTCCGTGGATGTCAAATTTCTCGCCGTGCCCTTGAACATCTATGGAAACATGTGAGACTAAGAACCGTGAACGTGTACCGATGACCCTCAAGTTCGTCCATGATTTCTATGTACCACTACCATCGACGCAAACCACTACTTCCACTACGGCATGAGTACAACTACTACCACTAAGAACGTGGCGGGAACGTCTACTTCCTCTACTTGCACCGAACCGATACGCTTCGAAACGCACGCTTCGAAGGTATAACCCCAAGATGACCGTCCGACAACGTTTGCATGTGTTGTATGAGTTGCACCCTATGTTTGAACCGTGCCCGAGTTGTCACTTGCTCGGTCCTCCTTTTCTGCCACTAATTCATGGGGAACCCAGTTACCGGGATCACCCCACCATCTTGCACGACACGCTCCCGCACACTTCCCCTTTGCATCGGTATCTCAATCGAGTTACCGGAAAACCGATATGTTGCCGTGGCATCACTTTCGGATTCGTTGTCGTGGCATCCCTTTCGTTTCCGTCATGATGACAAATGCCTCATATCTTATCATGTCAACATTTTCATAAATATTGCATGAACTTGAACATGTCATCCGCATCATGTTAACAACTTTAAGATGTTTAAAATTGTTGTTGCATTAAATTGTTAATGCATATGGGGATTTACCGGATTTGTTGTTGGTTATATCCGGCCCCATTTAAATTGTTTGACAGTGTATTTTACTCATGTTTCACCTCTTGCCATGTTTAACAACATTTAATATTGTTGGGTACCTAAACGAGAGAGAACTAAATAATTATTGTGGTGTCCGTCAATATGCAACTCGTTGCATATTCAGCTCCACTTAATTTGTTGTTTTGTTTGTGCACTTTGCCATGCCATGCATATTTAAACCGGTCATGCATCATACTTGGTTGTGCATCATGCCATGCTTATGTGGTGGTTGTTTACCATGTTGTTTTCTTTCTTTCCGGTGTTGCTTCTTCGGGTTAGTTCCGATAATGTCGTGTTTGTGAGGATCCGTTCGACTACGTCCGTTTATCTTCTTCATGGACTTGTTCTTCTTCCTTGCGGGATTTCAGGCAAGATGACCATACCCTCGAAATCACTTCTATCTTTGCTTGCTAGATGCTCGCTCTTTTGCTATGCCTATGCTGCGATACCTACCAATTGCTTATCATGCCTCCTATATTGTTGAACCAAGCCTCTAACCCACCTTGTCCTAGCAAACCGTTGATTGGCTATGTTACCGCTTTGCTCAGCCCCTCTTATAGCGTTGTTAGTTGCAGGTGAAGATTGAAGTTTTGTTCCTTGTTGGAACATGGAGATGTTGTTCCTTGTTGGGACATGTTTACTTGTTGGGATATCACAATATCTCTTATTTAATTAATGCATCTATATACTTGGTAAAGGGTGGAAGGCTCAGCCTTATGCCTGGTGTTTTGTTCCACTCTTGCCGCCCTAGTTTCCTTCATATCGGTGTTATGTTCCCGGATTTTGCGTTCCTTACGCGGTTGGGTGATAATGGGAACCCCTTGACAGTTCGCCTTGAATAAAACTCCTCCGGCAATGCCCAACTTTGGTTTTACCATTTGCACTAACAACCTACCACCTTCCCTTGGGTTCTGCAGACTCAAGGGTCATCTTTATTCTAACCCCCCCGGGCCAGTGCTCCTCTGAGTGTTGGTCCGACCGAGTAGACTGCGGGGCCACCTCAGGGCAACTTGAGGTTTGGTTTTACTCGTAGGATGTCTCATCTGAGTGTGCCCTGGGAACGATATATGTGCAGCTCCTATCGGGATTTGTCGGCACATTCAGGCGGTGTTGCTGGATTTGTTTTAACCTGTCGAAATGTCTTGAAGAACCGGTATACCGAGTCTGATCAGAATGTCCTGAGAGGTGGTCTATTCCTTCGTTGACTGTGAGAGCTTGTCATGGGCTATGTTGGGACACCCCTGCAGGGATTTGAACTTTCGAAAGCCGTGCCCGCGGTTATGGGCAGATGGGAATTTGTTAACGTTCGGTTGTAGAAAACCTGAAGTTGACCTTAATTAAAATGCATCAACCGCGTGTGTAACCGTGATGGTCTCTTTTTGGCGGAGTCCGGGAAGTGAACACTGTGTTGGAGTAATGCTTGACGTAGGTTGTTCTAGGATCACTTCTTGATCATAGTTGTTCGACCGTGCTTTTGCCTTCTCTTCTCGCTCTCATTTGCGTATGTTAGCCACCATATATGCTAGTCGCTTGCTGCAACTCCACCTCATACCTTTTACCTTACCCATAAGCTTAAATAGTCTTGATCGCGAGGGTGCGAGATTGCTGAGTCCCCGTGGCTCACAGATACTTCCAAAACCAGCTTGCAAGTGCCGATGAGTCTGTGCATATGATGCAACCAAGCTCAGGAGGAGCTCGATGAAGATCTTGTCCTTTGTGTTGTTTCAGCTGTTCAGTAGTGGAGCCCAGTTGGGGTCGATCGGGGACCTTGTCGCATTTGGGGTTCTTCTTTTATTTTGGTTCCGTAGACGGACCTTGATTTTATTTGGATGTTGTAATGCTTTATTCATGTAATTGTGTGAAGTGGCGATTGTAAGCCAACTATGTATCTTTTTCCCCTATTGTATTACATGGGTTGTGTGAAGATTACCTCACATGCGACATTGCTTTCAATGCGGTTATGCCTCTAAGTCGTGCTTCAACACGTGGGAGATATAGCCGCATCGAGGGCATTACAGGGCCTGCTTGAGGCCATAGAGGGCCTTATTGAGTCTGAAGACTTTGTCAGGATGCTTTGGATCCTCAAAACCTAGGGGTTGAGCAACATATACTTCTTCCTCAAGCTTACCATTGAGGAATGCACTTTTCACATCCATTTGATATAAGATGATATTATGATGGTTAGCATAAGCAAGTAATATGTGAATAGCCTCAAGTCTAGCAACAGGTGCAAAATTTTCATCAAAATCAATTCCTTCAACCTGTGTGTAACCTTGAGCTACCAGTCGTGCCTTATTCCTCACCACAAGGCCATTTTCATCTTGCTTGTTGCGGTAGATCCATTTTGTGCCGATGATATTGTGCTTGCGAGGGTCTGGTCGCTTGACAAGTTCCCAGACATTGTTGAGCTCGAACTGATGTAATTTTTCTGCATAGCTTGAGTCCACCCAGGCTACAAAAATGCTTCATATACCTTAGTGGGCTCTATGATAGAGACGAAAGGAAAGTGCCCATAGAAGTTAGACAAATGTGAAGCTTTTGAGCGTGTGAGAGGACCTGGCGCTTTGATTACGTTGATGATTCTGTCAGTCTGCACTTCATTAGCAACGCGAGGATGAGCTGGTTGACGATGAGGAATTTTCTCAGCATTTTCTTTAGAGCCATTTTCTTCAGGTGCACCAGCATGATGTTATTCATGTTCTGGAATGACTTCTTCAGTAGATTCTTCGGTATGAATGACATCCTCAGTAGCCTTGAACTTAATGGACTCCTCAGGTGGTATTTCATCTAGCACAGGAGGTAGGTGCTCTCTTTGCGAGCTATTAGTTTCATCGAACCACACATCTACAGTTTCCACAACCAACCTTGAGGTGATAGGTGTTGAAGACTCTATAGGTGTGTGAGTCCTTACCATAACCAAGCATAAAACCTTCATGTGCTTTCGATGCAAATTTAGAATTGTGATGAGGATCTCTAATCAAACATTTAGCACCGAAGACTTCAAAATAACTCACATTGGGTTTCTTGTCAGTGAGGAGTTCATATGAGGTATTTCTGAAGAATTTGTGAAGATATACCCTATTGATGATGTGGCACACAATATCAATTGCCTCAGGCCAAAAGCGAGAAGGCATTTTGTACTCATCAAGCATAGTGCGTGCCATCCCAACAAGAGTCCTGTTCACGTGCTCCACAACGCCATTCTGCTAGGGAGTATAAGGAGCAGATTGATGAAGCCATGTACCTAGGGTAGGGGCACGGACCTGTCCAAGGAGCCCTACCCTAGGACATCCCTAGGAGAAGTCACCTTTCAATCGACTTGAAGGTATCCCACTCGACGGATTCAAGACACTCGACCAGAAAGCTATCACTCGACCATGAAGCCAACCACTCGACCGCCAGGAGACATATAGTCACTCCGCAGGCAAATAGTTAGCTGTTAAGTAGTCTTTATGGTCATTATAGCACTTTATTAGGGGCGTTACCAGTAATGCCCAACCTTAAATGTACCTTAAACCCTGCATCACTTAGGGCAGGAGGGGGCCGGCGAACTCTATATAAGCCACCCCCTCCTCAGTATGAAGGGTTCGCACCCCTGTTATTCACACGCCAGTAATCCAGTCGACCGCCTCCGGGCACCGAGACGTAGGGCTATTACTTCCTCCGCGAAGGGCCTGAACTCGTACATCTTGGTGTGTTTACAACTTCCCAATAGCTGAGATCTAGCCTCTCCATACATACCCCCTACATCACTGTCAGAGTTAGAACCACGACAGTTGGCGCCCACCGTGGGGCAGGAATCTTAGCGCCTGATTGGAGAAGTTGTGATTTTTCCGATCCCTTTGATCATGGTTTCGTGCGGAGTTTTGGTGGGGGGCCGCGAGATCCGCCTCGGCGTGCTCACGTTCATCGCCGATGACTCTGCCTGGCTTCAGGAGGCGCCACTCGACGTCGACGCGCTCCCCGTCCGCGGTGCAACGCATTTCCGCGCATGCGTTCGTGGCGTCCTCCTGCGGCAGCCGTCGACCCAGTATTGGTCGGCCCCCGTATCGTCTCCCCGCTCTGTCTCCCACCGGCGCAAGCTCTCCGGTCGGTCGAGACTTCAGAGGTGGGTGAGGCACGCCGTGGCTCGCCAGTCGGCCGCCCCGCAAGTCGCGGCAATCGAGCCCGACGAATCCCTCTGCGGCCTGTTCGACCTGTCGACTGGCTCCGCGGAGACCGCATCCGAGTGCGACAGCAGCGACCCAGCGGCTGAGATCCTGGCGGTCGATGGAACGCACAGTCCTCCCGGTTTCCCTCGCGCTGATGGAGGCGCAGGTGGGGGCGACCCGTCGCGTCCCCACGATGAGTATCTCCCCGAACCTCTCACATCATTACAGCGAGAGGAGCTTCGCCGCCGGAACACGGACGCACTCCTCACTCCTATCGTCGGAGAGTCCCCCGAGGCCCGAGCCTTGGAGGACGCGCGCTTGGCTAATTTGGCCGAGCGCACTCGATTGGAGAATCTCCAGCGAGCACTCGATGAGCAAGAGCGTCAGCGGGCTCCCGAGTCTAGTCGACGCCAGCTCTTCCCGCCGACGCAGGTATACCGAACCCTAGTTCAGAATTTGGCTGCCGCGGCCCGTATAGCAGAATCGATTCAGCCCTCCCAGTCGGAGGCTGGCAGGGGCTTGTTACAGATCAGAGCGTTGCTCCGGGCGGCGGGAAACCAGAATTCCGCTGTTTCTCAGTCGCGGAACAGGATCCACAGTCGATCCGTTGCAACAGATACAGTCCAGTCGGCTCACAGCCCGCGGTCGCCCCCGAGGCGTGAGGGACGTGGCGACCGGCATGATCAGTACAGAAGGAATGAGCAGTATGATCACCGATCCGATCGTGATGATCGACGTTGAGTGCCAACCCCTCCCCCGAGGAGTGGGTCATATGCGCCTCGACATCGAGATGACAGGCGCCCTCATAGCGTTGGGCAGAGGATTCCCGTCGATCCCAGGGACCCAGGCTTTGATGCGAGATCTGTCCTCGTTCAAGGCTTGGTTGACAGGAACAGGGCTCATCGGGAAGGCCAGAACAGAGATGCGCCCGCCAGCAGCAGAATACGTGTTTCAGGGCCAGAGTGTTTTAGTCGAGCCATCAGAGCCGCAGTGATTCCCCCCAATTTCAGGCTGGCGACTGGAATCAGCAAGTTCACCGGTGAATCTAAGCCTGACACTTGGCTCGAAGATTACCGAGTGGCTGTACAGATTGGCGGTGGCAATGATGAGGTGGCCATGAAGCATTTGCCTCTCATGTTAGAGGGCTCAGCCAGAGCGTGGCTAAATCAGTTGGCACCCAGCAACATTTACACTTGGGAGGACCTCTCCCGGGTGTTTATCACAACCTTTGAAGGAACGTGCAAGCGACCTGTAGGCCTTACAGAGTTGCGGTCTTGCGTGCAGAAGCCGAATGAAACTCTGAGGGAATACATCCAGAGGTGGATCACACTGCATCACTCGGTTGAGAATGTGCCAGACCATCAAGCAGTTTGTGCCTTCAAGGAAGGCGTTAAATACAGAGAGTTGAATCTGAAGTTCGGTCGAACTGGAGAGATGTCTCTGAATCGGATGATGGAGATTGCCACCAAGTACGCTAATGGTGAAGACGAGGACCGACTCCCGAGTGGCAAGCACAAAGCAGTCGCCCAAGAAACCGGAGGAAACTCCAGTCGGAAACAGAAGCGGAAGGCCGAGCCAGCCGCTCCTTGGGAGGCCCTGGCCGTAGCCCAGGGAAACTTCAAGGGAAAACCCAAGGGCACCTGGAAGCCCAAGAAAGTCAAGGATCAGGATGGAAACGATGTTTTGGATCTGCCATGTCACATCCACACCAAGAAAGATGAAGAGGGTAATTTTATTTACCCAAAGCATACCACTCGACAGTGCCGGCTCCTAATCCAGCAGTTTCAAGGCAAACAGTCCAAGGATAAGGAAAAAGAGTCAGACAGAGTCGAGGACAAGGAAGATAGCGACGACGGATACCCCCAAATCAATTCCACCCTGATGATTTTTGCTGATGTCGAAAGCAAAAGTCGACTGAAAGTCATTAACCGTGAGGTGAATATGGTTGCTCCGGCAACACCCAGTTATCTGAAGTGGTCTCAGACTGCCATCACGTTCGACCAGTCTGATCACCCTACGCACATTGCCACCCCTGGGAGGCAAGCTTTGGTGGTCGATCCAATTGTCGAAGGCACTCGACTGACCAAAGTCCTGATGGATGGTGGCAGCGGCCTAAACATACTGTACGCCGAAACTTTGAAAGGAATGGGCATTCCGATGTCCAGACTAAGTACCAGTAACATGAGCTTCCACGGAGTCATTCCTGGCAAGAAAGCCGAATCACTCGGCCAGATTGCTCTTGATGTGGTTTTCGGCGATTCAAAGAATTACCGCAAGGAAAAGTTGACATTCGAGGTTGTGGACTTCCAAAGTGCTTATCATGCCATTTTGGGCAGGCCAGCTTACGCACGCTTCATGGCTCGACCATGTTACGTGTACCTCAAACTGAAGATGCCTGGCCCTAAAGGTGTAATCACTGTTACAGGCAACCGAAAGAAAGCAGAAGAGTGTTTTCAGAAAGGCTCAAAGATCGCTGATGCTCAGATGGCAGTGGTCGAGCTACAACAGTACCAAAAGACTGCCGATCCAAGTGAATTGCTATGAGCCAAGAAGCCTGCTTCAGAATCAGCTTTTCAGTCGTCTGGTGAAACAAAGCCAGTCCACATTTCCCCGACCGACCCCGATGCTGCCCCGACTCACATCTCAACGACGCTCGACTCCAAATAGGAAGAAGCGCTCGTCCAGCTCCTCCGTGAGAACTGGGACATCTTCGCATGGAAGCCCTCTTACATGCCTGGAGTTCCCAGATGGCTGGCTGAGCACCGTCTACGAGTCGACCCAAAATTCAAGCCTGTGAAGGAACATCTTCGATGGTCCGCCGTCCAGAAGAAGCAAGCCATTGGCGAGGAGGTAGCTCGGCTCTTAGCAGTGGAGTTCATCCGAGAGATTTACCACTCCGAGTGGCTCGCCAATGTCGTCATGGTCCCCAAGAAGGACAAGTCACTTCGCATGTGCATTGATTTCAAACATATCAATCAGGCCTGCCCGAAAGATCATTTTCCTCTCCCTCGCATCGACCAAATAGTCGACTCGACTGCGGGGTGTGAGAGATTGTCTTTCCTAGATGCCTATTCCGGGTACCATCAGATCCGTCTGTATGGACCCGATGAGATCAAAACTGCTTTCATCACTCCATTCGGATGCTTCTGTTACGTCACCATGCCGTTCGGCCTCAAGAACGCCGGAGCCACGTTCATGAGAATGATTCAGAAGTGTCTACTCACTCAAATCAGTCGGAATGTGGAGGCATACATGGATGATATTGTGGTCAAGTCACGGAAAGGTTCCGACCTGCGGGCTGACCTTGCTGAAACCTTTGCCAACCTCAGGAGGTATGATATCAAGCTCAATCCATCAAAGTGCACGTTCGGAGTTCCAGGTGGAAAGTTACTCGGTTTTCTCGTTTCCGAACGGGGGATCGATGCCAATCCTGAAAAAGTTGGCACCATACTCCGGATGAAGCGTCTTGTACGCGTGCACGATGTCCTAAAGCTTACAGGCTGCTTGGTCGCTCTAAGTCGATTCATTGCTCGTCTCGGTGAAAAGGCGTTGCCTTTTTACCGACTGATGAAGAAGTCTGACAAGTTCGAGTGGACTCCAGAAGCTGACGCAGCATTTGTAGAGCTCAAAGCTCTGCTCTCCACCCAGCCGGTGCTTGCTGCCCCAATCAGCAAAGAGCCTCTGCTGCTTTACATTGCAGCCAGAGGACAAGTTGTCAGTACAGTACTTACGGTCGAGCGGGAAGAAGAAGGAAAGGCCTTCAGAGTTCAGCGCCCAGTCTATTATCTGTCTGAAGTTTTGACCCCTTCAAAACAAAGATACCCTCACTACCAGAAGCTTGTATATGGGATTTACATGACCACGAAGAAGGTTGCACATTACTTCTCTGACCACTCCATTACAGTCGTCAGCGACGCTCCACTGTTAGAGATTCTACATAACGGAGATGCAACTGGTCGAGTGGCCAAGTGGGCGATTGAACTCCTTCCCTTAGATATCAAGTTTGAAGCAAAGAAGGCTATCAAGTCCCAAGCAATCGCAGATTTCATCGCCGAGTGGATTGAACAGCAACTTCCGACTCAAGTTCACTCGGAGCACTGGACCATGTTCTTCGATGGATCTAAGATGCTGAATGGTTCCGGTGCTGGGGTAGTTCTAGTCTCCCCCCGAGGAGATAAGCTCAGATATGTTCTCCAGATTCACTTCGATTCCTCCAATAATGAAGCAGAATATGAAGAACTTTTGTACGAGTTGCGCATGGCCATTTCACTCGGCGTCCGTCGCCTCATGGTCTATGGCGACTCAGATTTGGTAGTTAATCAGGTGATGAAGGACTGGGACGTCAGAAGTCCGGCTATGACTGGTTATTGCAATGCAGTGAGAAAGCTAGAAAAGAAATTCGAGGGGTTGGAGCTTCATCACATCCCCCGACTGAAAAATCAGGTAGCTGAAGATTTGGCAAAGATAGGCTCCAAGAGAGAAGCCATTCCCAGCAACGTGTTCCTGGAGCACATTCACTCGCCATCGGTCCAAGAAGATCCTTTTACAGAAGAAGCCCCGCAGCCGAAAAGTGCCACAGATCCGACTGAAGTCGAAGTTCCTGCTGTGGTCGACCTAATCATGGAAGTCTTGGCATTCACTCCCGACTGGACAATACCGTACATCGCGTATATCCTAAGGAAAGAACTCCCAGAGGACGAGGAAGAGGCTCGACAGATCGTCCGTCGATCCAAGGCCTTCACAGTCATAAAGGGGCAGTTGTATAGAGAAAACGCGACTGGAATTGGTCAGAAGTGCATAACGCTAGAAGAGGGTCGGATAATCCTTGATGATATCCACTCGGGGACCTCTGGTCACCATGCGTCCTCTCGGACCATTGTGGCTAAAGCATACCGAGCGGGATTTTACTGGCCTAGAGCAAATGAGATGGCAAAAGAGATAGTCGACAAGTGTGGAGGGTGCCAGTTCTACTCCAACATGTCACACAAGCCTGCATCAGCCCTGAAGACCATTCCACTCGTCTGGCCCTTTGCTGTTTGGGGACTAGATATGGTTGGCCCACTGAGAATAGGCAGAAGTGGTTTCACTCATGTGCTTGTGGCAGTCGACAAGTTTACTAAATGGGTTGAAGCTAAGCCTATCAAGAATCTTGATGCTTGCACTGCTATCAGTTTCGTTAGAGGGCTAACATTCAGATGTGGAGTCCCGCATAGCATCATCACTGACAATGGGTCAAACTTCGATTCGGACAAGTTCAGAGCTTTTTGCGCCTCTCAAGGCACTCGAGTCGACTACGCATCGGTCGCCCATCCCCAGTCGAATGGACAAGCTGAAAGAGCAAATGGTCTGATTCTCAAAGGATTGAAGCCTCGATTGATGCGTGATCTCAAGCACGCAGCAGGCGCTTGGGTCGACGAACTTCCGTCGGTTTTATGGGGGCTAAGGACCACCCCGAACCGATCGACCGGAAGAATGCCATTTTTTCTGGTTTATGGAGCCGAAGCCGTCCTGCCGAGTGATCTACTTCACAACGCCCCCAGAGTCAAGCTTTATAACAAAGACGAAGCAGAGCAAGCCCGGCAAGACGCAGTCGACCTCCTAGAGGAGGAGAGGGAAATGGCTATGATCAGATCGACCATCTATCAGCAAGAGTTGCGTCGATTCCATGCCAGAAATGTTTAGAGCCGAGCCTTCCAGGAAGGAGATTTGGTCCTCCGAGTGGATCAACAGAAACCACACAAACTTGCTCCTACTTGGGAAGGTCCCTTCATCGTCACTAGAGTCCTCCACAATGGAGCATATCACCTCTACAATGTTGATCGCCAGATCGACGAGCCACGAGCTTGGAATGCGGAACTACTCCGCCCCTTTTACACTTGAGTTCTCCCTTGGACGGGATGTAATAAGAAAAAAAAATTTCCCGCAGTTCATTTTTATCAAAGACAAGAGTGTTCCAATAATTGCTGTCACTTTTGTTTGCGTGCGAAATCCCTCAGCGGGTGACTTAGCTGCGAATCCGTTTCGCCTAAGTTTGAAAAATCCTACCGAGTGGAGAGCCAGACTCCCACTCGGGGGCTTAGCTGCAGCCCAGTGCTTGCCTAAGTGTTTAAAATCCTACCGAGTGGAGAGCGATCCTCCCACTCGGGGGCTTAGCTACAGTCTAGCACTCGCCTAAGTTCTCTCACTTAGAGACTTAGCTGCTGTCCGGCGCTCGCCTAAGTTTGAAAAAATCCTATCGAGTGGAGAGCGATCCTCCCACTCGGGGGCTTAGCTGCAGTCCAGCACTCGCCTAAGTTCTCTCACTTAGAGACTTAGCTGCAGTCAGGCACTCGCCTAAGTTTGAAAAAATCCTACCGAGTGGAGAGCGATCCTCCCAATCGGGGGCTTAGCTGCAGTCCAGCACTCGCCTAAGTTCTCTCACTTAGAGACTTAGCTGCAGTCAGGCACTCGCCTAAGTTTAAAAAAATCCTACCGAGTGGAGAGCGATCCTCCCACTCGGGGGCTTAGCTACAGTCCAGCACTCGCCTAAGTTCTCTCACTTAGAGACTTAGCTGCAGTCAGGCACTCGCCTAAGTTTGAAAAAATCCTACCGAGTGGAGAGCGATCCTCCCAATCGGGGGCTTAGCTGCAGTCCAGCACTCGCCTAAGTTCTCTCACTTAGAGACTTAGCTGCAGTCAGGCACTCGCCTAAGTTT
Organism: Triticum urartu; assembly: GCF_003073215.2. Taxonomy (NCBI): domain Eukaryota; kingdom Viridiplantae; phylum Streptophyta; class Magnoliopsida; order Poales; family Poaceae; genus Triticum; species Triticum urartu. The sequence continues at coordinate 271,237,336 of NC_053025.1, forward strand.
GAAAAAATCCTACCGAGTGGAGAGCGATCCTCCCACTCGGGGGCTTAGCTGCAGTCCAGTACTCGCCTAAGTTTGAATAAAATCCTACCGAGTGGAGAGCAAACCTCCCACTCGGGGGCTTAGCTGCAGCCCAACGCTCGCCTAAGTGTTTAAAAATCCTACCGAGTGAGAGAAAACCTCCCACTCGGGGGCTTAGCTGCAGACCAACGCTTGCCTAAGTACAGGACACAACCCAATCCGCAAGGACGACGAGGTGCAAACCGACTGCTACCTTCTCCTTTGGAGCTGCACCACAAATACAAAAGTTATTTCGAGTGAAGATCGAGTTCCACTCGACGGATCATCCATGAAGATATTCAACGATAAATCCAATTCAGATAAGACCTAAAGGTCCCAGACCTCAGGCCAAAGCAATTGAGCCCTCAGCTCGATGGAGTTTAACGGTTACAAAATCCACTCGGCATTCCGAGGCAAATTTAAAGTGGAGCTCGAAAAGTTTTTTACTCCTCAGGTGGAGGACTGGAAGGGGCGATGAACTCGTCCAAGTCAATCCCGTCTGCAATACGGGTGGCAGCAGCGATGAAAGTCTCCATGTAATCTTGAAAGTTGTGCTTCCTGGTATTGGCAACTTGGATGGCGGCCAGCTTCTCTTCTCGCTCCTCCTTGCAATGGACGCGGACCAGAGACAGAGCCACATCAGCGCCACACCGAGCAGAAGACTTCTTCCACTCCTGCACTCGGTCAGGGATTCCATTAAGTCGAGTCATCAGAGACTCGAGATCGTTTTGGAGCGTAGCCTCTGGCCAAAGTGCCGGGTCGATCCGTGACATGGCAACCTTCAGTCGGGCCAAGTAGTCCACGACGCCGTCAATGCGAGATTCCAGTCGGAGCAGATTCATGGCAGCTTCATCTTTCACGGGAGAGTTGATTGGATCCAAACCTGTTTCGATCCGCCCAGTCTCCTCTTCAAAGTTCTGGCAAAGCTCTACATACACGATCCAAGGATAAGTCAATCTTCATAGACTGAGTCGACACAAAAAACCAGTTGGAACTGAATGTGCACCTTCAAGCTTGATGTACAACTTCTTGGCGAGGCTCCTCAAGTAGCTCTCCAGGTCGTCCCTCCTGCGAGCGATGCCTTCCAGCTTCTCGTTCAGGGTGAGGTTCTCCTTCTTCCAACGTGAACACTCCCTGTTGGCTTCATTCAGAGCGGTCTTCAGCTTGGTATTCTCTTCTTCTAAGTGGTCGACCGAAGCCAGCTTCTGTACGGCCAGAGCGGTCTTGTCATCAGCCTCCTTACGGGTAGCAGCCAAGTCCTGATCCTTCTTCTCCAGAGCTTCGTTCAGTTTTTCTACGAAGAAATGATGATTGAATCGGAAATAGCAAAAGGGTACTCAAGCCTAAAAACTAACCAGTCGACAAAGTCGTCTTACCTGCGGCGCCGTCTCTGACCTTATGCAGCTCTGTTCTGGCCAGCTCCAGATCAAGGTTCAGTTGAATCTTCTGCTTCTCCAACTCAGTATAGCGAGCTACAAGTTCGCAGGATTTCTGTAAAAGCAAAATCAGTCGGCAAACGTCCAAGATAAGTTGCTTCCGAGTAACTAAGAGACAATGACGACGTTTCTAAGACCACAGCCGAATCAAAAACATTCGACAGTAGTCTCGGGGACTACACCCAGTCGGTGCACTCAGCGTGCCCCCACTGGTTCGACCAAAAAAAAAGATCTTTGGGGAAAAACAGAGTGAAGAAATACAGCTACAGCAACACAATGTAAAGACTACAGTCGACTGCCAGCAGTCCACCGTAGTCTCGGGGACTACACCTAGTGGGTGCACTCAGCGTGCCCCCACTCGTCCAAGAATTGGCAGACACACCCAGTGGGTGTACAGATACATATACAAAAGATCTTCGGAAAAGAGACTCTTCAAACAGCATATCATAACAGACCAAGTGTTGAGTCGACTGACCTGGATGTTGCTCTGAAGAGCCGAACTCGCGTGATAGGCTGCTTGGCTGGCCTCCCGAGCCATCTTCACTTGCTCCATCATGATCCCCGCCTGGCGTATAGCCTCCTTTGCAGCAGCCGCTTGGTCCTCAGGGACGGGGTACGCAGCAAAAAGCGAAGGTGGATCCGCAGTCGACTCCGAAGGCCGCACGCTCGTCAGAGGAATGGAGAAAGTCACAGAAGCCCGAGTGGTGTCACCACCATCCCGAGCCATGGCCTCAGACGCCGGAGCAGGTTGGGGGGTCTTGTCAGCCATCGACCTCTTGTTCCTCCTCATTCTCAGCGGTTCGTTGTCGTCATCATCCGGGAGGTCGACAACATGAGGAGGGGCTACAAAGGAAACGTTCAATCGACCACGGTTGTAATAAATGTTTAGTCGACTCAAAGCGGAACGTCAGTAATCGTACCAGGGTTGGAGGTAACAGCATCCTCCATCTCTTGGTCGTCGTCCTTGGCGGAGATCTCAGAAGTAGCAGCACTGCAAGCCTCAAAAGTCAGTCGGTTGGTTCAATGGATCGACCAAGGATCCGTCCACGGGCGACAAAGGATAACAAGTTTTATTATTACCCAGAAATGGTGGCGACGGCCATCTTCATCTTGGGCAGAGCCTTGGGCGGCTTGGACGGCGCTGCGCACGGGTGCTTGGGAGCCTTTCCAGTCGGCGTAGGAGAAGAGGTCCGAGGGCGTTTCGACGACTGCCCAACAGGAGCAGTCGCACTACCACGCTCCCGTGCTGGATCGTGTGTGAGCTTGGATCGCCCCTCCGGGCGGGGGGGGGGGGGGTTCAACCTCCTCCTCCTCCTCTTCGCTGGAGTCGACGTCGTCGCCTCCCTCTCCTTCACCGTCGGACTCCCACTCGCCTTGATCGTCCCCGCTCTCACCTCCGCTCGCCTCCCCTTCCTCAGTTGGCCCCTGTGCCCCATTGGGCGTCGAGTACATCTCAGTAGTCAAAGGTCAATCGACCAACTCAAAGAAGACCAATGAGGAAAAACAAGACCTCAGTCAGGAGCATAGAGACATACCTGGTCCACGTCGTACGAGTTGTCGAGTGGAATTACCCTCCTGGCTCCTTGGGGGTTGTCCTTGTTTCCTGTGATACTCGACAGCCACCCCTCCAGCATCTCATCAGTGACCTCCTCCGGGTGGATCCGAGTGGTGTCGTCGAGACCCGAGTACAACCACATCGGGTGGTCACGAGCCTGGAGCGGTTGGATGCGCCTCCGGAGGAAGACCTCCAGCAAATCCATGCCCGTCACGCCCTCACGGACAAGCTCAACCACTCGACCGGCCAGCACTTTGATTGAGCCCTTTCCTCCGGCGCCACTTTCAGAGAAGCAGGTTTTTCAGCTCGGTCGAGGGAGAAAGGAGGAAGACCAGTCGACTGTCCTGGGGTCGCCTGGTCCTGACAGTAGAACCAGGTCGCCTGCCAGCCACGGACCGACTCCGGGAAAGTAATGGATGGAAAACAGCTCTTCCCCCTCGTCTGGATCGCCAAGCCCCCGCACAACTGGATCACCTGCGTCCTCTTGTCACTCGACTTGGCCTTCTTGACCGATTGAGAACGGCAGGTAAAGATGTGCTTGAAAAGTCCCCAATGGGGGCGGCAACCCAAGAAAGCCTCACACATGGAAATGAAAGCGGCAAGGTATACAATGGAGTTGGGGGTAAAGTGGTGGAGCTGCGCTCCGAAGAAGTTCAAGAAGCTCCGGAAAAAAGGATGGGGCGGCTGAGAAAACACTCGGTCGATGTGGGTGGCTAGGAGCACGCACTCACCATCGCGGGGTTGAGGTTCGATCTCTCTCCCCGGAAGATGCGCAGCCTCATGGGGAATGACTCCCCCCTCGACCATGTCGTCGAGATCCTCTTGCCGGATCACTGCCGGCATCCAATCGCCCTGGATCCAGCCCTTGGGCAGAGCGGACCTTGAGGAGGATCCGCCCCGAGCAGATCTTTTCCCCTTCCCCTGCGCCGCCGCCTTCTTCACGTGCTCCAGAGCGGAGGTCTTGCCATTCATCATCGTCCCCGGCGAAGTCTCGCACGGGCCTGCTGCGCTGGGGCGAGAACGGAGGTGGCGGAAGGACTTTCGAAGGGAGAGAGGAAGAAGGAGGAGAAGAGAGTGCACTGCTTGGAAACCCCGAGCCGGCGATTTATAAGGGGCCGCTCCCGAGTGGCTGACTGGTAGGCCCAAACTATCCAGTCAAATCCCGCAGCGGACGCACGCACAGTACGTGGCGAAAAAGGCGACACAGGGATCGAGGAGCTTCCGCTTTATGGCTTCCGGTTACTGCGGCCGCTCCCGTCCCGCGCGCTTCCCAAAATCCGAAATCCCACGACATCCACGGGCGGCAGAACAACTTGTCAAAACGGAAGACCCCACCCGTGCCGACGCTCGGTATGTCACAAATAAAGAAATTCACTCGACGAAAGGCTTGGAATGGATCAAGGCGACTGAAAAAGGTTGGCGACGTCGTCCGTGACGATTGACCCAAAACGAGGCGCTCACGTAGCCCAAAGAACCAGTCGGAAAGATCTCCAACTCTTTCCCCACTCTAACCTCGATCCATTCAGGGGCTAATGATGAAGCCATGTACCTAGGGTAGGGGCACGGACCTGTCCAAGGAGCCCTACCCTAGGACATCCCTAGGAGAAGTCACCTTTCAATCGACTTGAAGGTATCCCACTCGACGGATTCAAGACACTCGACCAGAAAGCTATCACTCGACCATGAAGCCAACCACTCGACCGCCAGGAGACCTATAGTCACTCCGCAGGCAAACGGTCAGCTGTTAAGTAGTCTTTATGGTCATTATAGCACTTTATTAGGGGCGTTACCAGTAATGCCCAACCTTAAATGTACCTTAAACCCTGCATCACTTAGGGCAGGAGGGGGCCGGCGAACTCTATATAAGCCACCCCCTCCTCAGTATGAAGGGTTCGCACCCCTGTTATTCACACGCCAGTAATCCAGTCGACCGCCTCCGGGCACCGAGACGTAGGGCTATTACTTCCTCCGCGAAGGGCCTGAACTCGTACATCTTGGTGTGTTTACAACTTCCCAATAGCTGAGATCTAGACTCTCCATACATACCCCCCTACATCACTGTCAGAGTTAGAACCACGACACAGATAACTCATGAGTAATACCTAGTTCATCAAGATAGTCATCAAGACTAGTGTTCTTGAACTCAGTTCCAGTGTCACTTCTGATGTGCTTGATCTTCACACCAAAGTTGGTTGAAGCCCTCGAGGAAAATCGTTTGAAGACTTCCTGCACTTCATTTTTGTAAGTGATGATATGCACCCATGTATAACGAGAATAATCATCAACAATGACAAATCCATATAAAGATGCAGCTTTGGTAAATGTGGCATAATGAGTAGAGCCAAAGAGATCCATGTGAGGCAATTCAAATGGACGAGTGGTAGTCATGATGGTCTTTGAGGGATGCTTGGCCTTGGTCATCTTTCCGGCTTCACAAGCTCCACACAAATGGTCCTTGAGGAATTTGACACCCTCGATGCCGATGACATGCTTCTTCTTCGCGAGCGTGTGCAAGTTCTTCATGCCAGCATGACCAAGTCGTCGATGCCATAGCCAGCCTTCTGAAGCTTTTGCAAGTAGACATGTGGCAGGTTGTGGTCCTATAGAGAAATCAACAATATACAAATTCCTCTCCTAAAGCCTTCGAAGACTTTGGAATTGTCAGTTTCCATGATCACAACACAAAGATACTTTCCAAAGACAACAACCATATCAAGATCACAAAGCATTGACACAGACATGAGGTTGAACCCTAAGGACTCAACAAGCATAACTTTGTCCATGTGTCGATCCTTTGAGATTGCAACCTTACCTAGACCCAATACCTTGCTGTTGCCTTTGTCAGTGTAGGTGATATGCTTCAGATGTGATGGAGATAAAGCAGTGTCCATCAATAAGCTCCTGTCACCAGTCATGTGATTTGTACATCCACTGTCGAGGACCCACTCAGTGGCTTTGGGTTGATCATCCTGCAGATGAATTAGTGCAGCTTACGAACTCATATACTTCATTATTAAATAATATGACATCAAATTCATCAAATCAATTTCATAAAGCGATAGAACAGGTAAAGTACCGTGAGGACGTGAGAAATGAAAATTCATTTCTTCATGATTAGCTTGCGTTCTTTCAAGCATATTCAGGTCTCCAGCAAATTCTTCAGACGTTTAAGTTAGTCTGGAGACCTGACCTGCATAAGAGATTAGTTCTTTTTCTTCACCACCCACATCTGAAGGGGTGGTAAAGAGTTCATCATTCTATGAGCTCCATAAGAGAAAGGTGGCATAGATGCCAATCCACTTTGTTTCAGATAGGAGGGGTAAGGGTAAGCATATGAGTAAGTAGAGAAATTCTTCGAGGATTTATGAACATAATGATTTGAAGAATAATGCACATATCCATAATCCTTAGTCTTTCCCTGAGAAACAGAAGTGTTAGCATGATGATGTTCATATGAGGACTTTGATCCATGTGAGGAATGTGGTCCATATGATGACTTGGATCCATATGATGAATTTGATCTGGGGTTCCTATTCTTCACAGGTGGTGTCATGATGACATTCACCTGAAGACTTTCAAGGCACCTTTTGGGAACCCATATTTTCTTCATAGGAGGACCATTCCTGTAGTTAGTGCCAACATATCTAGCAAATACTTCACCATTCTAATTTTTGAACAACTTATAGTTGGAGTGTTGGGTGGTAGGTGCGACATATGCCAACGGGTGGCTTATCATTGTGGGAGCCAGTAAGACATCGCCGGTGCTTGGAAGCGAGATGAGGCGAAGACATGCACGCCGGCGAATCTTACCCAACTTCAGGGCTCTCTGTGGAGATAACACCCCTACTGCTGCTCTGCGGGGTCTCCGCATGATCACTAGATGAACGAATGGCTACAAGATGCTCCTTGAGCTGTTTGGCGAGAAGAAGAAGAAGGGCACGGCTAGCTCTCCTCTCCTCTCTATGTGGTGTCTAAAACTAGCTCAGATCAACCCTTTGCATGGGTGACACAGCGGGTTTATATAGGCCCACCCCCCGGGGGTACAATGGTAATCCGGCTGGGCGTGGGCCCAAGCCATCAGTGTCTATGCTCGCCGGCTTCTGTGCCGGCTGCTGGGGCCCGCCGGCTGCTGGGTCCCGCCGGCTGCCGGCTCCTTGGCCGACAGGCAGGCCCCACTGTCAAGGGCCTTGTCGGTGGCTGGTTACTATTGCCTCAAACCTGGTGACGAGGGCTTCACCGGGGTAAGCGTGGCTATAGTGCCGCCGCCCGGCGGGCGATCGCTGTAGCCTCACCTCGTCTTGTCTCTTTAATGGGGCGTCTCCTTTGAGGGAGGAAGCAAGCCGGCTCTGGGGAGCCGGCCCTGTCTTGGGCCGACTGGGGGAGGCCTGGCCGCCTTCGGGTGTCTCTCTGCCTGAAGGGGCCCACCGCCCGTGGGCCGCGCTGACAGCCCGTTGTGGGTGGCGTCAGGATCAACATGGCAACAGTGCCGCGCCGGACGGGTCATGGCCACCCCGTACGGCGAACTGTGCCAGGCGTGCTCCGGGATTCGGGGGTGGCAGGCTTTACTGTAGCCACGCCCCGCCACATCGCCGTTATGTGGATGCAGACTTCAAGGGTACGATCTTAACCGCTTTGTGGGAGTCGGCTTCTCGCGGCCGGCTTCTTGGAGCCGGCCCTCCCGCGGCTTTCTTCATGAGGGCTAAAGCCGGGCCGCCTTCCGATAGTCGGCCTGGGAGACAGCCGGCAAGGGGAAGGCGGCCCCACGTCTTGGATTCTTGAGGGCCGGATCGGCTCGTCATTTTTTCAGAAGGGCCAGGGGGAGCCGGCTAGGCTACCCATGGTCGTTTACTCCGACACTAGTCCCCGAAGCTGATCGAGCTTCGAGGCTGACAAAGGGACGAGAAGCTTGGTCATATTCCTATCCTGAGGAGCCGGTTTTGCTTATGCGCGCCGTCTTCGGAAAGCTCCGTACCTTGTAGGCGGGAACGTGGGTCGGCCTGCGAGCTGACCGCGCGCCACCCCGCGGGCCACGTGGCAAGGAAAGCCTGCCAACGCACGCGCGCGATGGGATGCCGCCGCAGGCCCGGGCCCGCCACTTCTAGGCCTCGGCCCAAGCGCAGATCTTCTGTGGCCCACAACGGTCCGCTCGCCTTCCCGCGGTGGTTTCATTACGTCATCAGGGCGCAATAATCGCAGGACATGGGGGAGTGGGCGCAGTTGATCGCACGTTCCCCCACACCACGCCTCCTCGGCTCCGCCGCGCGGGTCTATAAGTAGGGGAGGAGAGGGAGCGGCAGAGGCTCGCACGCTCTCCCTTGCTCCACCCTTTCTCACCTTCCTTCCGCCGCCGCAGCGACCCATTGCTGCGCCGCTCCGCCGTCGGACCTCTCGGCTCCTTCGGTCCCGCCGTAGCGGGGTCGTGCGCGTCTCTGCCGTCGCATCGCCTTGTTCCTCGCCGCGTTGCTCCCATGGCGTTGTCAAGCTCGTGGGACGGCTCCAACGTCCATGAGGACCACGTTGAGTTCCTCCGCCGGACGCGGCGTCTACCGGGCGAGAACTACGTGCGGGTTCATCGTGCGCCGGCGAAGGAGATTTCGCCGGCACCGGAGGAGGGCGAGCGGGTAATCTTCCGCTCGCACTGCCTGCGCGGCTTCAGCCTCCCGGCAAGTGGATTCCTTCGCGCTTTTCTTGAGTTTTACCACCTCCAGCCGCATCACCTCACACCCAACGCGGTGATGCTGTTGTCGGCTTTCGTCACCCTATGCGAGGGCTTTCTTGGGGTTCTCCCCACTCTCGAGCTCTGCGGAGAATTCTTCTAGTGCAAGCTCGACACCGTTGTCGCGGGCGTGCCCGCCCCCTGCGGAGCCTTCATCTCCATGAGGCGGACGGGCGAGAACAATCCGTTCCCGCCCATCCCGTTGATCCAGTCGGTGAAGCTCTGGCAGAAGTCCTATTTTTACGTGAAGAACGTCACCCAGCAAGGCGACTTCGTCAACCTGCCGGCTTACGTAGCCGGCCCGCCGGCTGGGAGGGAACCCTCATGGAGCTACCGGGCCAGGTCGTTGTCTCAGGCTGGGAACGCAGCCATTGTCCGGCTCCGGGTGATGATCCAGTCGGAGGGCCTGACCGGAGCCGACCTGGTGGCCGCCTTCGTGGAGCGCCGAGTGCTTCCGCTCCAAGGCCGGCCTCACATGATTTGTCAAATGAGCGGCCGCTTCGACCCGTGCCGGCTGAGCACCAGGGAGATGCCTCATGTCGAGGTGTCTTACATGGTGAACTACATCTCCAACTGCAAGCTCGCCGAGGATTGGCGATACGGCAAGGGGCCGTATTCTCGCGCCAACCCTCCGCCTGCTGTAAGTTTTTCTTCTTTTCTTCCTTTTTGTAGCCAGCCTCATGATGGCCGACTACTGATCAATTGGTTTGTCCTCAGCAGAACCCTCTTCTTCCGCCGATGGCCGGGGCGCAGGGGTAGAGCGCCAGCTCCTCCCCGACCACACGGTGGACGACGTCGATGATCCAGACCTGGGAGCGGCCGCCATGGAAGATGCCGTCGTGGGGGAAGGCGACGAGGCAGGCGGCGCGGGGTTCGGGGCCGGCCTCGAGGACTGGGCGGACGATGACGAGATCGAAGTCCTTCCGCACCGCCAGCCGGCGCTTGATCATCAAGGCGCGGGCCCGTCTGCCGCGCCGGCTGCCCGTGGCGGCGCGCAGAAACGCCGGGCCGCGTTGACCTACTTCGGCAGCCGGCCGAAGAAATCCAAGGGTTCCACGGCGGTGACCAAGCGGGATGAGGCAGCCGTGAAGGCGGCCCGCTTCCGCAAGGCGGTGAAACAGCCGCAGGCGATCTCGGCGTAAGCGTCAAACGTCTTGTATTTTTTATTGTCCTCTTTGATTGAGGCTCTTCTAAACCTTTCTTTGCTCGCTGGGCAGGGCACCGCTTTCCCTCGAGCGAGGTCCTGGCGGCTCTGTAGTCGGGCCGACTAGAGGGTCCTCAGGCTCCCACCGCGTGGATCCCCGCGCCGACCTCATGGAGGCCACGGAGCGGAACGCACGGGAGGCGCGGGAGGAGCGGGAGGCGGCGGAGCGAAGGACCGCCCAGGCGGCGAAGGAGCAGGCCGACGCGGTGGCCAAGGCCCGGGCGGAGGCGGCGGCCGCGGAGAAGGAGGCGGAGGCCTCACGCAACCAGCCTCCGCAGCTCATCGTTCCCCTCCGCGTCGTGGCCCCCGACATCCCCGTGCCCCCGTCGGAGGAGGTCGACCGAGACCCGCCGGTGATGGAGAGGAGGGAGGATCACGTGGTCTTCGTGGAGGAGGCGCCGCAGACGGCGCCGACTGGAGCGGGCCAAAGCGGCCAACCAGCCGTGGCGCCAGAGCAGCCGGCCGGGGGCGAGCCGGAGGCAGGGGCCGGCCTCGAGGTGCAGCCGGCATTTCGCCGGCGCACAGGGGGAGCTACCTCCGCGCCGGAGCCGCGCAGAGCTGCCGGCACCAGCCGGACGGCGGAGGCCCTGGAGGCGGCCAGCGCCAGCAGGTCCGAGTGGAGGCCCAGCGGGGGGACGGCCGAGCTGAACACGGCGGCCCAGGAGGTCTGGAACCGGCTTCAAGCCCAGGCCACTTCGCTGTAGCGATATAGCCAAGAGTTCCTCACGACGTGGGCCGTCATCCGGGTGAGCCTTTTGGCCTTGGTTGTTTTGCTTTTTTGATTTCTTCCGTGGGGGCGCGTCAGCGCACCCACTGGGTGTAGTCCCCGAGTTCCAAGTCGGCCGCTGAGCAGGCGGCATGGAACTTACTAGGTCCTGACAGCTATCTTATTCTTGCATCCTATCTGATCTTCCAGGAATACCATAACCTCCACGCTGCTGCCTTCAACTCCCAGGCTCAGGAGCTGGGCCGGAAAACCGAGGACCTGACCAACAGCCAGAGTGCGTGCTTTGTCTCGTTCATCTCCTGTGGGGGCGTGTCAGCGCACCCACTGGGTGTAGTCCCCGAGATTCGGGCCGACTGCTAAGCAGTCGGGTCGGATCTTCCCTGACGACTTCTTCCTTATTGATTTTTCCTTTGTCTTCATGCTTGCAGGAGCCAACGCCGACTTGAGGGAGCAGCACAGTGGGGCCTAGACCGCCCTTCGCGCCAAGGAAGCCGAGTGCAACGCCTTAGTCCTGGAGCATGACCGCCTGGCCAAGAAGTTGGCCGACCAGGAGGAGAGCCACAAGGCGGCCCTGAAGAAGGCGCAGGACAGCGAGGACACCCTCAAAGCTGAGTTCGAGACCGAAGCGGCGGGCTGGGCTGAGGTAAAACAAGCGCTGAGCGAGGGCTACGGCCGGGTTGAGGATCTGATTGATGGTAAGCCACCTTCCTCACTCCTTGCTTGCCCCTTGCCCCCTGATTTGTGTTCTGACTTGTGCTGCTTTTTGTTCTTTGTGCAGACTACTTCCCTGGCTACTCCGTCATTGCCGCCCAGACCATCGAGGCCCACCGCGAGGCGCGCCGGCAGGCGGAGGCTGAAATCGCGCCGGACGCGAGCCGGACGCATCAGGAGCAACTCTTGGCGGTCCAAGCCTGGCTGCAGCCAGCTCACCGCATGCTCCGCCGCCTCCAGCGCGCCGGGGCGCAGGTGTTGGTCGCCCTCTGCCAGGCGAAGCAATTCCCCGCACCCCGAGTTGGACTGCCGACTGGCTGGAGGTTGCGGTTGGCCGCTTCGAGGCTTGGAAGGCATCGGCAGCCCGGCTTGGAGCTGGGCGGGCGCTGGAGTTCATTCGAGCCTGGTATCCCGGGCTGAACCTGGACCAGCTGCGCACCTGGCGGCTGGAAGCCGACGAGGAGATGGAGGAGGTGCGGCCGGCTATCGCTCAGCGTGCCTCGACGATCGCCGAGTGCACTGACATCAGTGCCTTTCCTCCTGAGATAAATGACGACGGCGTTGCCCAGCCGGAGGAATGGTTTGGGCTAGACCTGGCAGAGGGTGAGGACTCGGCAGAGGAGATCGCTTCTAGCGATGAAGGTGAAGACGACGAAGGAGAGGAAGGCGAAGACGTCGAGCCGGCCGGTGAAGCGGCCAGCCAACCTCAGCTTGACCGTGCCTCCAGCAACGAGGCGCGTGCTAGCGCGCCCTCTACGGGAGGTGGTGATCATGCCGAGGTTCGCCAGCCGGCCACTCCTCCAGCCAGCACTGCCGTCTCTACCGACCTGCCCGACTCGCCAGTCGTTCCCTTGGCTTAATCTGCCATCCTTGCTTTTCCTGCTTGTTACTCTTTGAACAATTTTTATTAAACTTGCGCAGTTCCACCCATTAGGGGTGTATTCAAACTATGTTGAATGCTGGCCTTTCGAAGGTCTTTTGTGTAAATATGATCGTGTGTGTGTTTGGCTTCCATTCGCGTATGCTTTTTATCCTTAGGCTGTTTCCTTTGCCGCCTTCCCCTGGCTGCTGCCTTCCCAACCGGCAGCTGCTCTGCGGCCTGTGGCTAGGGAAGAACTTGGCTATAATTTTTTTTGGGGAAGGCAAGTACTCGAGCTTTCTTAGATTGAAGCGAGGTGAATGGAAGCCGGCCGGCCGGCTACTCTGGTAGTCGGTCGGTGGTGCGAGAAAAACCGGCTTTTGTTATATTAGTCCGTTAGTCCCTAGCCATTTTTCGTGTGGGCGTCCTTTCCTGCCTTTAACTCTTGCCAGCCGAACAGCCGGTTCTTCGAACTGCGACTTTTGGCAAGAGAAGGCTTGGGTGCCGGCACACTACTTGTCTGACCGCGGGTAGGACTTCTAATATAACTCAAGGCGGCCAGTCCCCGGGCCGACTAGTCGAACCCGGTGCCGGAAGAAAAAAGTGCATGTAATGACATGATCATAAGCATGATACTCTTCATTCATAGATAAAAGATGGCAGTCCCCGAGCTCTCCTCGGGGGGCCTATTGTCTCGTACTTAGTACAAAAGTTAGTGTGATACATACTGCATTTCAACTGTAAAATCTTCGGAGGAGGTTGGCGTTCCATGGTCGTTCCGACTCCTTGCCGGAGTCGTCTCTCTTTCATACCTTCGGCTTCTGTGCATCGATCAGGTAGTAGGAGTCATTTCCCAACGCTCTGCTGATGACAAAGGGTCCTTCCCAAGGGGCCGAGAGCTTGTGCTAGCCGGCTGTTCGCTGGATCAGCCGGAGCATGAGGTCGCCCTCTTGGAAAGATCTTGGTCTGACCTTCCTGCTGTGGTAGCGGCGCAAGCCCTGCTGGTAGATGGCGGACCGGCTGAGGGCTAACAGCCGGCCTTCTTCTAGCAGGTCGACGGCGTCTTCTCGTGCATCCTTGGCCTCCGCCTCCGTGTACATGGTTACCCGAGGCGAGTCGATCTCGATGTCAGTTGGGATGACCGCCTCGGCACCATACACGAGGAAGAAAGGAGTGAAGCCGGTTGACTTGTTTGTGGTAGTGCGCAGACTCCAGAGGACGGCCGGAAGCTCATCGAGCCAACAGCCGGCCGAACGTTCCAGTGGTACGACCAGTCGGGGCTTGATGCCGGAAAGGATGAGGCCATTGGCTCGCTTGACTTGGACGTTTGACTGCGGGTGGGCAACGGACGCTAAGTCCAACCGGATGCCCTGCGTCGCGCAGAAACGTGCCAATGCTCCCTTGGCGAAATTCGTGCCATTGTCGGTGATGATGTTGTGCGGCACGCCGTACCGAGTTGTTATATCTGCGATGAATGTCACGACAGTCGGCCCATTCAGCTTCTTGATCGGCTTTGCCTCAATCCATTTGGTGAATTTGTCCACGGTGACAAGCAGATGTGTCATGCCGCCGCGCGCCGTCTTGAATGGGCCCACCATGTCCAGTCCCCAAACGGCGAAGGGCCAAGTGAGGGGAATGGTCTTGAGTGCTGAAGCCGGCATGTGTTGCTTGGAGCTAAAGACTTGGCACCCTTTGCAATGTTTACCTAACTCCTTGGCGTCATCGAAAACAGTCGGCCAAAAGAACCCATGGCGGAAAGCTTTGGCGACGAGTGATCTTGAGGCCGCATGGTGGCCGCATTCTCCTTGGTGGATGTCTCTGAGGATTGCAATGCCCTTCTCTTGCTCAACGCATCACTGGAAGACTCCAGTGACACTGCGCCTGACGAGCTCTCTGTTGATGATTGTGTATGCTCCGGCTCGGCGTTGGACTTGTCTTGCCTCTGTTTCGTCAGCGGCAGATCTTGGTTTATTAGGAAGTTGAGGATGGACTGGGCCCATGATGGGGCTGCGACTTCTTGTATTGCCAACACGGCTACTACGACCAGGGCGGGTGGGCTGGGTGGTGAAATGCTGGAGTCAGCCGCCGCCTGTTGTGTTGGTGCAATCCCTGGGCTGACTACCGCAGTCCCCGAGCCGGGTGTGGCAGTCCCCGGGTCGGGCATAACTACGGAAGTCCCCAAGCCGCCTACTGACGTCCCCGGGCCGACTATCGAAGTCCCCGGGTCACTTGCTTGGTTCTTCGAGCCGGACCCGGCTGCGTCGGGGTCAGGCGGCACGAAGATGGAATCGGACTCTGGAGACGGCTTGATAGACGGCTTGAGGAGGCGTTGCAGAGAGACACCGGTTGGTATTGTCTGCCGAGTGGAGCCTATTCGAGCTAGGGTATCAGCTGGCTCGTTGTCGGCTCGCGGTACGTGGAGGAACTCGCATCCTTCAAAGTACCCGCTGATCTGCTGAACGAGGAAGTGGTAGCTTGCCATATTTGCGTCCTTGGCGTCCCAGTCGCCGGATGATTGCTGGACTACCAAGTCCGAGTCACCATAACATAGGATCCGGCGTATGCCGAGCTCTTTGGCAAGCCGGAGCCTGTGTACGAGCGCCTCATACTCGGGCACGTTGTTGGAGGCGGCAAAGTGAATTTGCAGCGTGTATCTGAGCTTGTCGCCTTTGGGAGAGGTGAGGATGACGCCGGCTCCCAAGCCGGTGCGCATCTTGGACCCGTCGAAGTGCATGCGCCAATGAGTGGAGTCGGGAGCTGGTGGCAGGTACTGGGTCTCGGCCCAGTCGTCGAGGAAGTCGGCCAATGCTTGGGACTTGATGGCGGTGCGAGGCTGGTAGAAGATCGTGTAGGGGGCCAGCTCGATGGCCCATTTCGCCACCCGGCCGGATGCATCCCGGCTGCCTATGATCTCGGCAAGCGGGGCGGTGCATACGACCGTGATGGGGTGCTCTTGGAAGTAGGGGTTCAGCTTCTTGGCGGCGAAGTACACGCCATAGCACATCTTCTGCTAGTGCGGGTAGTTCTGCTTTGAGGTAGACAGCACCTCACTCGAATAGTACACCGGCCTCTGGACCGGCTGGGCTCGGCCCTCTTCTGGGCGCTGGACTACGATGATGGTGCTGACCACCCGGCTGGTTGCAGCAATGTAGAGGAGCATGGGCTCTTTCTCAGTCGGCGCCGCCAGGACAGGCGGCGTGGCCAACATCTTCTTCAGCTCGTGAAAAGCTTGGTCGGCTTGGTCGTTCCACTCGAAGTGAGTGGTCTTCTTCATGAGGCGGTAGAGGGGGAGAGCTTTCTCTCCGAGCCGGCTGATGAAGCGGTTCAGGGAGGCCAAGCACCTGGCGAACTTCTGGACGTCTCGAAGTTTGGTGGGAATCGCCATTCTCTCAATGGCCTTGATCTTTACTGGGTTGCATTCGATGCCGCGTTCGGAGACCAGGAAGCCTAGGAGCTGGCCGGCTGGCACTCCGAACACGCATTTCTCGGGGTTGAGCTTGATCTGGAAACGGTGCAGGTTCTCAAATGTTTCCTTGAGGTCTTCTAGCAAGGTGTCGCGCTTCTCCGTCTTCACGACGATGTCGTCTACGTAGACGTGGGCATTTCTGCCGAGCTGCTTAAGGAGGCACTTCTGCATGCAACGCTGAAAAGTGGCACCGACATTTCTTAAGCCGAATGTCATAGTCAGGTAGCAGAAAGCTCCGAATGGCGTGATGAAGGCGGTCTTCAGGCGGTCAGCCGGATCTAGCTTTATCTGGTGGTATCCTGTGTAAGCATCCAAGAAACTTAACAGCTCGCATCCAGCCGTGGAGTCTATCACTTGATCAATCCTTGGCAGGGCAAAGGGATCTTTGGGGCAGGCCTTGTTGAGGCTCGTGTAGTCTATGCACATGCGCCACTTGTTGTTCTTCTTTAGCATGAGGACCGGGTTGGCGAGCCACTCTAGAAAGAAAACCTCCATAATGAAGCTGGCTGCCAGAAGCTGGGCTATCTCTTCTCCTAGAATCCTTCTTTTCTCCTCCGACAGTCGGTGGAGGGGTTGTTTGACTGGTTTTGCGCCTTCTCGGATGTGTAGCTTGTGCTCGGTGAATTCCTTCGGAACACCCGGCATGTCCCTAGGGGACCATGCAAAGATGTCCCGATTCTCACGGAGGAAATCGGCGAGCTCGCTTTCCTATTTGCTGTTTAGGTTTGCCCCGATGATGGCAAACCTTTCTGGGTGCTCGGGGTCAAGAGGTATCTTCTTCGTCTCCTTGGCCGGCTGGAAAGATCCTTGGGCATCACACTCCTTGGGATCGGGGGACAGGGCCGGCTGTTTGCCGGCCATGGCCATGACTCGGTCCAACATCTTCTTTTCTTCAGCAATCACAAGGGACTCGGCCAGCCGGCTGCTGGCAGCTGCGCACTCGGAATATTTCTTGTAATCGCCGGCTATGGTGATGATGCCCTTGGCGCTCGGTATCTTCATCTTGAGGTAAGCATAGTGGGGAACAGCCATGAACCTGGCCAAGGCAGGACGGCCAAGCAATGCATGGTAGGGGCTCTCCAGGTCCACCACTTCAAACCAGATCGCTTCCCGGCGGAAATGATCCTTGTCCCCAAAGAGAACATCAATCTTGATCTTGCCAATGGGGGCGCAGGACAGGCCAGGTACAATGCCCTGGAACACAGTCCGAGTAGGCATGAGTTGCTTCGTCTTGACGTTCAGCTTCTCGAGGGTGTCACAGTACAGGATGTTGATGCTGCTCCCGCCGTCTATCAGCATGCGGGAGAAACGGGCGGCGCGTCTGTCCGTTGCAAGGGTGGCATCTAAAACCAACGCATAAGAGCCGGGAGATGGCATCACCTATGGGTCGTCAGCCCGGCTCCAGCTGATAGGCTTTTCTGACCAGTGCATGTGCTCGGCAGGGTTGGTAGCGACCACATTGACTTCCTGCTGCTCTCGGCGTCTGCTGCACCGGCCTTCGGGCTGGCTTGTAAAGACGACATAGGCGGCATGCTCGTCGGGGAACTCATCATGCACAGCTCCGACTGCTGGCCGAGCGGTCGGCAGCTGCGGAGCCGGAGGCGGCGGACCAGCAGGAGGAGGCGGCGCGAGCCCTTCGCCTTTGGAGATTCAGGTGAGCCAGTGGCACTTCCGGGTTGTGTGGTTGGACGGCTTCGCGCCGCTGTGGAACTTCCACGGGGCATCGTGAGTTTGCTCGTAGGAGAAGGCCGGCTGCCAAGCCGGCCTGCCGCCCCTCTGCTTCTTGGGTGCGGGCCGCCCTTCGGGCTGCTCGTCTTCGACCGTGGCCACCTGCGGACTGGTGGAGAGCGGCACGGGGCCCTTGCGCTTGAGGTCGTTTTGGTACGAGCATCGGCCGGAGTCCCCAGCCGGCGTCTTGGGTGCCGGGTTGAGTACCTTCCCGGACGCGTCTACCCGGAGTTCAGTCTTCATTGAGGAGTCGGCGGTGCCGTACTTGTCCACTATGACTAGAAGCTCGTCGAGGGTAGTCGGCTCGTCGCAGAGGAGCTTGTGCTTGAGGAGGGTGCCTTCTCGGCACCCGGAAGTGAAGTATTCTATGGCTTGCACCTCGTGCACCCCTTCGCAAGAGTTGCGGAGCTCGGCCCAATCCGTGAGTTAGTCGTGAGTGGATTCGGTGGGGCCTTGTACGCACAAGGAGAGCTGTCGGGGCTTGGGAGCCCGCTTGTAGGTGCTGGTGAAGTTGCGGACGAAGGCTTCTGTGAAGTCTAGCCAGCTGTTGATGCTGTATGGCCTGAGGCTGTTGAGCCAGGTCCGCGCCGTGCCTTGCAGCATGAGGGGCACGTACTTCACGGCAACGCACCTGTTGCCGTTTGCTATGCGAACCGCTGTGGAGTAGTCGACCAACCAATCTTCCGGCTTCACAGAGCCGCTATACTTGGGCGTGTCTCTTGGGAGCGAGAACCCTTTGGGGAAAGGCTCGTCGCGGATGCGGGGGCCGAAGCAAGGCGGGCCGACATCATCTTCTTCTTCTAGCACCAGGGATCGCGCTAGGCGGTCGATCCGATGGCGGGCGTCGTTCTCGCCGACTCCTTCGCGGCGACCTAGTCGGCCGCTGAGAGTCGGATGCATGACAGGCGGTGGGGTGGGATATCTCTCCCCACGAGGCGGAGGCGGGTTGCCCCGCCGCTCCTCAGACCGGGGACGGCCTTCTGCGTCTCGCTCGACGGAGATCCGGGTTCGGCTTCGGCTGGTAGCCGGCTCTTTCTCGTGTCGCGCGCGGGTTTTACCCGCAGTCGGCGTCCGGGACGTCGCGCCGTGCTCTCGGCACGGGGGAGGGCTTTCCGCGCGGGCGTCGGCTTCGTGCCGCTGTGCGGCTGCATCGATTAGTTGCTGGATGCGTCTGGTCATGTGGGGGAGTTCTTCGGCCCCCAGTCCGTCTAGCTCGTCTACGGCCGCCTGGGTGGTGCGCAGGTTCTCGAGTGGAGTGGCGTAGACCGGGCGGTCGACTCCTAGCGTGTCGGCGAGGGCAGCGCCGCGCTGTCTGACAACGCCGGCTCGGCTTGGCCCGCCTGGGGGCGGCGTGCCAAAGGCAGTGCGGTCGGTTTCGCGCTGGTGGGTCTCAGTGAGGCGTCTCATGGAAGCCAACTTCCGGCCCTCCGCAAGGAGGGCGAGGCGGCGAGCCTCCAGTGCTTTGGCGTCGGCATCGGCTGGGAGGGAGATGGACAAGTCGTGGAGTGCCGCATGCGGGGCATCGAGGGCGTTCTTGCCAGAAGCGCCGCTGTGGCCGATGACCATCACCTCGATGGTGGCACCGTCGCAGCCATCGGCCCGGGGAAGCGGGTCGTTGTAGATCGCGACGTCGGTGGGGAAAGCGTCGAGCAAGGCCGTGTCGGAGTCGACAGGCATCGGATCGGTGGAGCCAACAGACTCCAAGTCCACAGCAGGCTCGCTGGAGACATGGAGCTGGCCGAGGAGGTTGACGAGGTGGTCGGTGCCCGCGTCAGAGGCGGGCTCGTCGGAGATGAGGGTCTCGTCAAGGAGATCGGCGAGGCCGCTCGCTGCGCAGACGTTGGTGACGCCTTGCAGCGCGTCGTGGCAAGCGCCATCGGGCGTGCCGGGCTGGCTACGCTCGCTGGGGAGGAAGAGGGTTCCCATCCAGAACAGGTCTCCGGACGACGGTGCACCTGGCCCCAAGGTGGGCGCCAAATGTCGGGTGGTAGGTGCGACATATGCCAACGGGTGGCCTATCATTGTGGGAGCCAGTAAGACGTCGTCGGTGCCTGGAAGCGGGATGAGGCGAAGACATGCACGCCGGCGAATCTTACCCAGCTTCAGGGCTCTCCGTGGAGATAACACCCCTACTGCTGCTCTGCGGGGTCTCCGCATGATCACTAGATGAACGAGTGGCTACAAGATGCTCCTTGAGCTGTTTGGCGAAAAGAAGAAGAAGGGCACGACTAGCTCTCCTCTCCTCTCTATGTGGTGTCTAAAACTAGCTCAGATCAACCCTTTGCATGGGTGCCCCGAGGGGTTTATATAGGCCCACCCCCCGTGGGTACAATGGTAATCTGGCTGGGCGTGGGCCCTAGCCATCAGTGTCTACGCTCGCCGGCTTCTGCGCCGGCTGCTGGGGCCCGCCGGCTGCTGGGTCCCGCTGGCTGCCGGCTCCTTGGCCGACAGGCAGGCCCCACTATCAAGGGCCTTGTCGGTGGCTGGTTACTGTTGCCTCAAACCTGGTGACGAGGGCTTCGCCGGGGTAAGCGTGGCTACAGTGCCGCCGCCCGGCGGGCGATCGCTGTAGCCTCACCTCGTCTTGTCTCTTTAATGGGGCATCTCCTTCGAGGGAGGAAGCAAGCCGGCTGTGGGGAGCCGGCCCTGTCTTGGGCCGACTGGGGGAGGCCTGGCCGCCTTCGGGTGTCTCTCTACCTGAAGGGGCCCACCGCCCGTGGGCCACGCTGACAGCCCGCCGTGGGTGGCGTCAGGGTCAACATCGCAACAGTGCCGCGCCGGACGGGTCATGGCCACCCCGTATGGCGCACTGTGCCAGGCGTGCTCCGGGATTCAGTGGTGGCAGGCTTTACTGTAGCCACGCCCCGCCACATCGCCGTTATGTGGATGCAGACTTCAAGGGTACGATCTTGACCGCTTTGTGGGAGTCGACTTCTCGCGGCCGGCTTCTTGGAGCCGGCCCTCCCGCGGCTTTCTTCATGAGGGCTAAAGCCGGGCCGGCTTCCGATAGTCGGCCTGGGAGACAGCCGGCAAGGGGAAGGCGGCCCCATGTCTTGGATTCTTGAGGGTCGGATCGACTCGTAATTTTTTCA
The DNA here is from genome assembly GCF_003073215.2 of Triticum urartu. Classification (NCBI taxonomy): domain Eukaryota; kingdom Viridiplantae; phylum Streptophyta; class Magnoliopsida; order Poales; family Poaceae; genus Triticum; species Triticum urartu. Next base: position 271,257,887 of record NC_053025.1, read on the forward strand.
GAAGGGCTAGGGGGAGCTGGCTAGGCTACCCGTGGTCGTTTACTCTGACATGGAGTCAAATGACTCATTAGAAGAATATGAAGATTCACATGTAAAGCCAGATAAAGTAGATGGATCCACTGAAGGTCCCTTTGTAGCAACCCATGAGGTTTTGGGATACTGCTCAGGCTTCCAGTTGGTCCCATCAGCATTGAGTTTCCTCTTAAAGGCAATACCTCTTTCCTAGGGTTCCTATTGAGGATCTGCTTCTTAAGCACATCACAAAGGGCCTGATGCCCTTTGAGGCTTTTGTACATGCATGTCACATACAATTCCTTCAGCCCTGCATGGTCGGTGATACTAGCAGCATCCTCAGATGAGGAATTAGTGATAGCAGAGACAGTTGAAGAATTTGTAGCAATAGAAGCATTTGAACTTTCAAGTGAAGAATTAGTAGATTCATGTTCAATGCACTTCAAACATGGAGGGTTATATTCTTCCTGAGTAGCGCTGATTTCTTGATCAAGTAATGAATCACGCTCCTTCTGAAGATCTTCATAACTCACCCTTAGCTTCTCAAGATCTTGCTTTCCTTGAAGAAATTCATAAGAAAGCTTCTCATGATCAGATAAGAGAGTGTTATGATGACTCTAAAGATTATCAACCTTAGTCTGAAGTCTCTAAACACCTTCAGCCAAAGCTTTTGAATGATCCATTTCTTCACCCAACATATCATCGCTCTCATCCAGCATGTTTTGAACTTTTTCCAAAGCTCTTTGTTGTTTAGTGTCAAGGGAAGCAAGTTTGGTATAGCTGGGTCCAAATTCATCATCAGATTCATCATCACTGGACTCAGATAGGTAGCATTCAGTTACCTTGGCACCTTTTGCCATAAGGCATGGTGAAGAGGATGATGATTCTGGATTGAAATTCATAGCCTTGCGCGATTCCATGAAATCCTCAAACCAGGTATCATGATGAGTTTGATGACCTTCATAGACCCCAGATAGACGGTCCCAGATGAGCTTCGCATGGCAGAGATGCATAACGTTCCTGAACTGATTTTGCGACAAGCCGGAGGAGATGATGTCCTTCGCCGTGAGGTTAAGTAGAGTTTACTTGCGAATATCATCAGCCTCCGCCATCTTGCATAGGTCAGTAAGACCAATATTAGTGACGGTCCAGAGTTCAGTGTTCATTTCCATGAGGCGTTTCTTCATCATGGCCTTCCACTTGGGATAATCATGACCGTCAAAGATGGGGCATCTCACTATCTCCATTCCTGTGGTCGACATAACTAAAACTCCAGGAGGTTAAACCAAAATCACACAGAACAAGGGAGTACCTTGCTCTAATACCAATTGAAAGTGCGTTAAGTCGACTAGAGGGGGGGTGAATAGGCGATTTTATGAATTCTTCACCGAGGAATTTCAGGGTGAGGAAATTCCTAAGCGAAGAATGCTACCTCCTGAGCACCGCGTTGGTTTTCCCTTGAAGAGGAAAGGGTGATGCAGTAAAGTGGCGTAAGTATTTCCCTCAGTTTTTGAGAATCAAGGTATCATTCCAGTAGGAGATCACGCTCGAGTCCCACGCACCTACACAAACAGATAAGAACCTCGCAACCAACAGGATAAAGGGGTTGTCAATCCCTTCATGGTCACTTACGAGAGTGAGATCTGATAGATATGATAAGATAATATTTTTGGTATTTTTATGATAAAGAGAAATAAAGATGCAAAGTAAAATAAACGGCAATAGAAATAACAAAGTGTTGGAAGATTATTATGATGGAAGATAGACCCGGGGGCCATAGGTTTCACTAGTGGCTTTTCTCTAGAGCATAAGTATTACGGTGGGTAAACGAATTACCGTCGAGCAATTGATAGAATTCAGAATAGTTATGAGAATATCTAGGTATGATCATGTATATAGGCATCACGTCCCTGACAAGTAGACCGAAATGGTTCTGCATCTACTACTATTACTCCACACATCGACCGCTATCCAGCATGCATCTAGAGTATTAAGTTCATAAGAACAGAGTAATGCTTTAAGTAAGATGACATGATTTAGAGGGATAAACTCATGCAATATGATATAAACCCCATCTTTTTATCCTCGATGGCAACAATTCAATACGTGCCTTGCTGCCCCTGCTGTCACAGGGAAAGGACACCGCAAGATTGAACCCAAAGCTAAGCACTTTCCCATTGCAAGAAATATCAATCTAGTAGGCCAAACCAAACTGATAATTCGAAGAGACTTGCAAAGATAAACCAATCATACATAAAAGAATTCAGAGGATATTCAAATATTTTTCATAGATAAACTTGATCATAAACCCACAATTCATGGGATCTCGACAAACACACCGCAAAAGAAGATTACATCGAATAGATCTCCAAGAAGATCGAGGAGAACTTTGTATTGAGATCCAAAGAGAGGGAAGAAGCCATCTAGGTAATAACTATGGACCCGTAGGTTTCATTCCATTTGTACTTAATTTGATATTCCTTTTCTGCGAAACACTGAAATAGGCAAAAAAACAGCAATTTGGGCTGGGCCTCCGGTTAATAGGTTAGTCCCAAAAATGATATAAAAGTGTAAAATAAAGTCCATTAACATCCATAATAGATAATATAATAGCATGGAGCAATCAAAAATTATAGATACGTTGGAGATGTATCAAGCATCCCCAAGCTTAATTCCTGCTCATCCTCGAGTAGGTAAATAATAAAAGAAGAATTTTTTATGTGGAAAGATTTCTAACATATTTCTCAGTGTAATTTTTTCTTTATTGTGGCGTGAATGTCAAGATCCTAAATATTCAAGATAAAAGTTTAGTATTGACATAGAAATAATAATACTTCAAGCATACTAACTAAGCAATCATGTCCTCTTAAAATAACATGGCCAAAGAAAGTTATCCCTACAAAATCATATAGTCTGGCTATGCTCTATCTTCACCACACAAAATATTTAAATCATGCACAACCCCGAGGACAAGCCAAGAAATTGTTTCATACTTTTAATGTTCTCAAACTTTTTCAATCTTCACACAATATATGAGCGTGAGCCATGGATATAGCACTATATGTGGAATAGAATGGTGGTTGTGGAGAAGACAAAAAAGGAGAAGATAGTCTCACATCAACTAAGTGTATCAATGGGCTATGGAGATTCCCATCAATAGATATCAATGTGAGTGAGTAGGGATTGCCATGCAACGGATGCACTAGTGCTATAAGTATATGAAATCTCAACAAAAGAAACTAAGTGGGTGTGCATCCAACTCGCTTGCTCATGAACACCTAGGGCATTTTGAGGAAGCCCATCATTGGAATATACAAGCCAAGTTCTATAATGAAAAATTCCCACTAGTATATGAAAGTGATATCATAGGAGACTCTCTATCATGAAGATCATGGTGCTACTTTCAAGCACAAGTGTGGAAAAAGGATAGTAGCATTGTCCCTTCTCTCTTTTTCTCTCATTTTTTTATTTGGGCCTTCTTTCTTTTTTCCTTTTTGGCTTCTTTTATCTTTTTTTATTTTATTTTTCGTCCGGAGTCTCATCCAGACTTATGGGGGAACCATAGTCTCCATCATCCTTTCCTCACTTGGGACAATGCTCTAATAATGATGATCATCACACTTTATTTACTTACAACTCAAGAATTACAACTCGATACTTAGAACAAAATATGAATTTATGTGAATGCCTCCGGCGGTGTACTGGGATGTGCAATGATGCATGAGTGACATGTATGAAGAATTATGAACGGTGGCTTTGCCACAAATACGATGTCAACTACATGATCATGCAAGCAATATGACAATGAATAAGCATGTCATAATAACGGAATGGTGGAAAGTTGCAAGGCAATATATCTCAGAATGGCTATGGAAATGCCATAATAGGTAGGTATGGTGGCTGTTTTGAGGAAGGTATATTGTGGGTTTATGGTACCGGAGAAAGTTGCGCAATACTAGAGAGGCTAGCAAAGGTGGAAGGGTGGGAGTGCGTATAATCCATGGACTCAACATTAGTCATAAAGAATTCACATACTTACTACAAAAATCTATTAGTTATGGAAATAAAGTATTATGCGCATGCTCCTAGGGTGATAGATTGGTAGGAAAATACCATCGCTCGTCCCCGACCGCCACTCATAAGGAAGACAATCAATAAATAAATCATGCTCTGGCTTCATCACATAACGGTTCACCATACGTGCATGCTACGGGAATCACAAACTTCAACACAAGTATTTCTCTAATTCACTACTACTCAACTAGCATGACTCTAATATCACCATCTCCATATCTCAAAACAATTATCAAGTATCAAACTTCTCATAGTATTCAATGCACTTCTATGAATTTTTTTATATTAAAGAAAATTTCCATGTTGTTCTGAAGGACTCTCAAAATAATATAAGTGAAGCATGAGAGATCAACAATTTCTATAAAATAAAACCACCACCATGATCTAAAAGATATAAGTGAAGAACTAGAGCAGAAAACTATATAGCTCAAAATATATAAGTGAAGCACATAGAGTATTCTAATAAATTTCAAATCATGTGAGTCTCTATAAAAAGGTGTGTACAGCAAGGATTATTGTGGTAAACTAAAAATCAAAGACTCAAATCATACAAGACGCTCCAAGCAATACACATATCATGTGGTGAATAAAAATATAGCTCCAAGTAAAGTTACCGATAGACGAAGACAAAAGAGGGGATGCCTTCCGGGGCATCCCCAAGCTTAGGATTTTTGGTGTCCTTGAATTTTATCTTGGGGTGCCATGGGAATCCCCAAGCTTAGGCTCTTGCCAATCCTTGTTCCATAATCCATCAAATCTTTACCCAAAACATGAAAACTTCACAACACAAAACTCAAAATAGAAAATCTCGTGAGCTCCGTTAGCGAAAGAAAACAAAACACCACTTCAAGGTACTGTAATAAAATAATTATTTATTTATATTGGTGTTAAAACTACTGTATTACAACTTATCTATGGTTTATAAACTCTTTTACTAGCCATAGATTCATCAAAATAAGCAAACAACACACGAAAAACAGAATCTGTCAAAAACAGAACAGTCTGTAGTAATCTGTAGCTAACGCAAATTTCTGGAACCCCAAAAATTCTAAAATAAATTTCTGGACGTGAGGAATTTATATATTAATCATCTGCCAAAAGAATTAACTAAATGTAACTTTCCAAATAAAATGGCAGCAATTCTCGTGAGTGCTAAAGTTTCTGTTTTTACAGCAAGATCAAAAAGACTTCCCCCAAGTCTTCCCAACGGTTCTACTTGGCACAAACACTAATTAAACACAAGAAACACAACCAAAATAGAGGCTAGATAAATTATTTATTACTAAACAGGAGAAAAAAGCAAGGAATAAAAATAAAATTGGGTTGCCTCCCAACAAGCGCTATCGTTTAATGCCCCTAGCTAGGCATAAAAGCATGGATAGATCTAGGTATTGCCATCTTTGGTAGGCAATCCATAAGTGTCTCTCATAATAGATTCATATGATAATTTAATTTTCTTTCTAGGGAAGTGTTCCATGCCTTTCCTTAATGGAAATTGGAATCTAATATTCCCTTCCTTCATATCAATAATTGCACCAATCGTTCTAAGGAAAGGTTTACCAAGAATAATAGGACATGAAGGATTGCAATCTATATCAAGAACAATGAAATCTACGGGCACATAGTTACTATTTGCAACAATAAGAACATCATTAATTCTTGCCATAGGTTTCTTAATAGTGAAGTCCGCAATGTGCAAGTTTAAAGAACAATCATCAAAATCACGGAAACCAAGCAAATCACACAAAGTCTTTGGAATTGTGAAAACACTAGCACCCAAATCACACAAAGCATAGCACTCATGATCTTTAATTTTAATTTTAATTTTAGGTTCCCACTCATCATAAAGTTTTCTAGGGATAGAAACTTCCAACTCATGTTTTTCTTCATAATATTGCATCAAAGCATGTTTAGTAAAAGCTTTATTTTGACTATAAGCATGAGGAGAATTTAGCACGGATTGCAACAAGGAAATACAATCTATCAAAGATCAATTATCATAATTAAATTCCTTGAAATCCAAAATAGTAGGTTCATTGATATCTAAAGTTTTGACCTCTTCAATCCCACTTTTACCAATTTTTGCATCAAGATCTAAAAACTCCGAATTTTTGGAATGCCTTCTAGGTAAAGGTGGCTCTTCTTCCGTCCCATCATTATCAAGATTCATATTTCAAAACAAAGATTTAATAGGAGACACATCAATCACTTTTAGATTTTCATCTTTATTATCATGAAAACTAGAAGAACACACTTTCACAAAGCAATCTTTCTTAGCACGCATCCTAGCGGTTCTTTCTTTGCACTCATCAATGGAAATTCTCATGGCTTTGAGAGACTCATTGATATCATGCTTAGGTGGAATAGATCTAAGTTTCAAAGAATCAACATCAAGAGAAATTCTATCAACGTTCCTAGCCAACTCATCAATCTTAAGCAATTTTTCTTCAAGCAAAGCATTGAAATTCTTTTGCGAATTCTTAAACTCCTTAACACTGGTCTCAAATTCAGAGGGCATCTTATTAAAATTTCGATAAGAATTGCTGTAGGAATTACCATAATTATTAGAGGAATTACTAGGAAACGGACTAGAATTAAAATTACCTCTATACGTGTTATTACCAAAATTGTTCCTACCAACAAAATTCACATCCATAGATTCATTATTATTATCAATCAAGGTAGACAAAGGCACACATTAGGATCAGAGGAAACACTCTTATTAGACAACAATTTGAAAATTTCATCCATCTTTCCACTCAAAACATTAATTTCTTCAATTGCATGCACTGTTTTACTAGTAGATCTTTCGGTGTGCCATTGAGAATAATTAACCATAATATTATCTAGGAGTTTAGTAGCTTCTCCTAAAGTGATTTCCATAAAAGTGCCTCCCGCGGCCGAATCTAAAAGATTTCTAGAAGCAAAATTCAATTCAGCACAATTTTTTTTATAATCATCCAAAGATTCAAACCATGTGCAGGGCAATTATGTATCATTAATTTCATCCTCTCCCAAGCTTGTGAAACATGTTCATGATCAAGTTGCTTAAAATTCATAATATTGTTTCTAAGAGAGATGATTTTAGTGGGAGGAAAATACTTAGAGATAAAAGCATCTTTGCACTTATTCCATGAATCAATACTATTTTAGGCAAAGACGAAAACCAAGCTTTAGCATGATCTCTAAGGGAAAAAGGAAATAGATTCAATTTAACAATATCATTGTCCACATCTTTCTTCTTTTGCATATCACACAAATCAACAAAGCTATTTAGATGGGTGGCAACATCTTCACTAGGAAGGCCGGCGAATCGATCTTTCATGACAAGATTCAACAAAGCAACTTTAACTTCACATGATTCAGCATCGATAAGAGGAGCAATCGGAGTACTAAGAAAATCATTGTTGTTGGTATTGGTAAAGTCACACAATTTAGTATTATCTTGAGCCATCGTGACAAGCAAGCAATCCAACACACGAGCAAACAAGAAGCAAGCGAAAAAGTGGCGAACGTAAAAAGAGAGGGCGAATACAACAGCAAGGGTGAAGTGGGGGAGAGGAAAATGAGAGGCAAATGGCAAATAATGTAATGCGAGGGATAAGAGTTTGTGATGGGTACTTGGTATGTCTTGACTTGTGCGTAGACTCCGGCAACGGTGCCAGAAATGGCTCGTTGTCAGGAGTCAAATCTTGACTTGACTTGGCGCGAATCTCCCAGGCAACGGCGCCAGAAATCCTACTTGCTACCTCTTGAGCATTGCGTTGGTTTTCCCTTGAAGAGGAAAGGGTGATGCAGTAAAGTAGCGTAAGTATTTCCCTCAGTTTTTGAGAACCAAGGTATCAATCCAGTAGGAGATCACGCTCGAGTCCCACGCACCTACACAAACAAATAAGAACCTCGCAACCAACACGATAAAGGGGTTGTCAATCCCTTCACGGTCATCAGCCTCCGCCATCTTGCATAGGTTATTTAGACCAATATCAGTGACTGTCCAGAGTTCGTTGTTCATTGCCATGAGGCATTTCTTCATCATGGCCTTCCACTTGGGATAATCATGACCGTCAAAGATGGGGCATCTCACTGTCTCCATTCCCGCGATCGACATAACTAAAACTCCAGGAGGTTAAACCAAAATCACACAGAACAAGGGAGTACCTTGCTCTGATACCAATTGAAAGTGCGTTAAGTCGACTAGAGGGGGGGTGAATAGGCGATTTTATGAATTCTTCACCGAGGAATTTCAGGTTGAGGAAAGTCCTAAGCGAAGAATGCTACCTCTTAAGCATTGCGTTAGTTTTCCCTTTAAGAGGAAAGGGTGATGCAGTAAAGTAGCGTAAGTATTTCCCTCAGTTTTTGAGAACCAAGGTATCAATCCAGTAGGAGATCACGCTCGAGTCCCACGCACCTACACAAACAAATAAGAACCTCTCAACCAACACGATAAAGGGGTTGTCAATCCATTCACGGTCACTTACGAGAGTGAGATCTCATAGATATGATAAGATAATATTTTTGGTATTTTTATGATAAAGAGAAATAAAGATGCAAAGTAAAATAAACGGCAATAGAAATAACTAAGTGTTGGAAGATTAATATGATGGAAGATAGACCCGGGGGCCATAGGTTTCACTAGTGGCTTCTCTCTAGAGCATAAGTATTACGGTGGGTAAACAAATTACTGTCGAGCAATTGATAGAATTGAGCATATTTATGAGAATATCTAGGTATGATCATGTATATAGGCATCACGTCTGCGACAAGTAGACCGAAACGATTCTGCATCTACTACTATTACTCCACACATCGACCGCTATCCAGCATGCATCTAGAGTATTAAGTTCATATGAACAAAGTAATGCTTTAAGTAAGATGACATGATGTAGAGGGATAAACTCATGCAATATGATATAAACCCCATCTTTTTATCTTCGATAGCAACAATTCAATACGTGCCTTGCTGCCCCTATTGTCACTAGGAAAGGACACCGCAAGATTGAACCCAAAGCTAAGCACTTCTCCCATTGCAAGAAAGATCAATCTAGTAGGCCAGACCAAACTGATAATTCGAAGAGACTTGCAAAGATAAACCAATCATACATAAAAGAATTCAGAGGATATTCAAATATTGTTCATAGATAAACTTGATCATAAACCCACAATTCATCGGATCTCGACAAACACACCACAAAAGAAGATTACATCGAATAGATCTCCAAGAAGAGAGAAGATTACATCGAGGAGAACTTTGGATTGTGATACAAAGAGAGAGAAGAAGCCATCTAGCTAATAACTATGGACCCTGAAGTAAACTACTCACACATCACCGGAGAGGCCATGGAGTTCTTGTAGAGGCCCTCCGTGATCAATGCCCCCTCCGGCGGAGCTCCGAAAAAGGCCCCAAGATGGCATCTCTTGGGTACAGAAGGTTGCTGCGGTGGAATTTGGTATTCGTGGTGCTCCTGGATGTTTGGGGGGTACGTGGATATATATAGGAGGAAGAAGTAGGTCGGTGGAGCAACAAGGGGCCCACGAGGGTGGAGGGCACGCCTAAGGGGGGTAGGCGCGCCCCCTGCCTCATGGCTTCCTCGGTTGTTTCTTGACGCCCACTCCAAGTCTCCTGGATCACGTTTGTTGAGAAAATCACGTTCCCGAAGGTTTCATTCCATTTGGACTTCGATTGATATTCCTTTTCTGCAAAACACTGAAATAGGCAAAAACAGCAATTTGGGCTGGGCCTCCGGTTAATAGGTTAGTCCCAAAAATGATATAGAAGTGTAAAATAAAGCCCATTAACATCCAAAATAGATAATATAATAGCATGGAGCAATCAAAAATTATAGATACATTGGAGACATATCAAAGAACTACTTATAGTGGAATAAGTACTCAGATGCAGACTTGGCATAACATAAGCATGGACATCATGATGAATAGGAAACAAACACAGAGTACAGAAAGCGTAAGCACATGATAAAACAGGGTGAAGACAAACAGACTAAAGAAATTGAACTGAGGAAGTTGAGAAAGTCTTCAGTCAAAGCCTTCAAACAGTTATGAATAGGTACACAACATAGTACAGAGGAAATGGAAGGGTTGAGGAAATAGAACCAGTTAGCTCGGTGAAGACAATGATTTGGTAGACCAGTTCCAAGTGTTGTGATAGTTGTACGTCTGGTTGGAGTGCCTAGGTATTTGAACCTGAGGACATACAGTCCCCGACACACAGTCCTCACCATATTCTCCTTGAACTAAGGTCACACAGACCTCGTCCAATCACTCGTGGTAAGTCTTCAGGTGACTACCAAACCTTCACAGACTCGGTCACTTGGCGACCCACAATTTCCTCTTGGATGCTCTAGACCATGATACCTAACCGTCTGAAAGATGCACAGTCTTCGAAGGTAACAAGCATCGGTTCCACACAGGCACAATCTCTTCAGTGATGCTCAATCACTTTTGGTTTTTAGGTGTTTGGGTTTGGGGTTTTGGGGTTTTTCCTCACTTGATGATGTTCGCTCAAAGTCCTCGGAGGATGGGATGCTCTCAATGCCAAGTGTCAATTTCCCACGGAGCAGCCAACCAGCTAGTGGTTGTAAGGGGCGTCTATTTATAGCCTAGGGAGAAGCCCGACATGATAAGACATAAATGCCCTTCAATGATATGACCGTTAGGTGGATAAGATATTTTGGGACAGCTGGCGCATAGCACAGCAACGGTCAAGAATTTTGAGGTTCAAAATGCTCAGGGCCATCATGTTCCTCACTTGTAGGCAATCCGCATTGGAGAATTCCCAACTCCTCAGCCAGAACAAATTCCTCAAAGAATAGAAGAACTTCGTCTCTGCCATTGAAGAAATTGACTGAATTGTATGAGATTTCCAATGGCTTCACTCGAAGGGATTGGTAGGTGTAGGATTTTGAGATGAGCATCACCTGGAAACTTTTCCTTAGTTTTACCTCGACCCCCTTTAATAGTACGGTGTTTCCTATGACTCAATAAAGAGGAAATGAAACTACGAAAACAAATGTCTTCATGCTTGATGTTCCTTGCATGAATATCAAGTCTTCACGGTCACACCAATTTCTTCACTTTCAAAGTCTTCAGGAAGTCTTCAGAAATCCAAAGTCTTCAGTTGAAGACATTCATTTTTAGGGGTCGACTTTCTGTGTAAATATCAAACTCCTCATAGACTTATAGACCTGTGTACACTCACAAACGCATTAGTCCCTTAACCTATAAGTATTCAATACACCAAAATCACTAAGGGGCACTAGATGCACTTACACATACGCTGTCATCCTTATTAGCGTTTTGAACCTGTTTGAAATACCATCCAACCAATGACCAAAAATATTGGCAACACTTGTGGGCGGATACAAATTCGACGCTACTTGGATGACTGACCACGTAGAACGCGCAAACTTGCATTGAAAAAGAGGTGCTTAATTCTCTCGTCGAGAGTACAAAAACAACACTTCTTACTTCCTGGCCAGTTGCGTCATGCACGGTTTTCTTTGGTTAGCACAACAGCTCTACGAAGATACCACATGAATATTTTAACTTTTTGTGGAATCTTTGCATTCCAGATTTTCTTGTTATTGCTCACCGGTACCTTAGAATGCGTGAGCGCACAATACATAGAGTCTACCGTGAAAGACCCTGATGTAGTAATGTTCTAGCGAAACACATCAGGGCCTTGTGTCAGGTTAATCAGATCTAGACGGGATAAGAGATTATGCCATGACATTAGTCGGGCGCCAACCAAAACCCGCCTAAACAAAATATTCAGTGGGGATAAGCTAAGCACCTCCTCAATAGTATTGTTCTTATCGGGAGCAATGTTATACAAGGATGGATATTTTTCTCGGAGACTGGCATTGCCTAGCCAAATGTCTTCCCAGAAACGAATCTCTTACCCATCCTTTATCGCGAAAGACGCAAAGCAAAAGAGTTGTTTCTTTGCTGTAACACACCGGATGTAACTTGCCATATTTGTAACTCTGACTCTTGCCATTTTGGGCTTTAAGTTATAAGATTCCCTTCGTGGTTGGGTTTTGTCTTCGTTTTGCATTCTGTTATTGTCATGCATTTCATATCATGTCATCATGTGCATCGCATTTGCATTCGTGTTCGTCCCATGCATCCGAGCTTTTTCCCCGTTGTCCGTTTTCCAATCCGACACTCCTACATGCACCGGTGCACCCATCTTGTCTCTTTTTGTGAGCGGGTGTTAAATGTTCTCGGAATGGATCGAGATTTGCCAAGTTGCCTTGGTACATCACCAGTAGGCCGCCTGTCAAATTTCGTTCCATTTGGAGGCCGTTTGATGCTCCAACGGTTAACCGGGTAACCGTAAAGGCATCCTGTGTATTGCATCCCAACAACCCGCCAAAATGACCCAATAATCCATCTAAACCACTTCCATGTCCTCCGTAGTCAGATCATGATCGTGTGGGCGAAAACTACACCTCATTTGGACACTCCTACCTCCTCCTACACATAAATAGGTGCTCCCCTCCGAAATTTTTGCACAGTCCAACCCTAGCCTAGTCCCTCTCCGCCGCCGGACACGTCCGGATCGGACCAGACGTGTCCGTGCCATCGCCCGCAGCCAACCGGCGAGCGCCACGTGGCAACGCCGCAGCCCACCACCACTGGCCCGCCCGAGCCCGGGCCGGGCCCCCGAGCCCATCGCCGCCATTGCCCGATCCGGCGCCTCCCGCGCCCTCGCCGTCTCGCCTCGCTCGCCGCCAACGCCGGCGAACTCCGACGACCCCGCAGCCTCACTCTGGCCGCCGCCTGCACTCGCCCGCCGTCCCGCACTCCGGCCGCCTCCCCGCGCCACGTCCGTCGCGGCCGTGCCCGACCGGCGCCGCCCAGAGCTCCTCGCCGCCTCACCGCGCTTACTCCGTTGACCCCGCGGCGACCAACTCTGGTGAAGCTTCGGCCCTGCCTCGGTTCCCGTGCGACGGACCCTAGATCTAGATCGGGAGAGGTTGACCCCGATTTTCTTCAAAGTCCCCTTTCTGCATTATTTTATGCCCATGTTCATTGCCTCATATCTCCATGACCGTAGCTCCAAATCTGGCATATGATATACAGAATTGTTCGTCTCGTCGAGCTCTTCATGCCAGTAGGATTTCCATGCATGATATGGTACATTATGATGCCATTTTAATTGATGCAAGAGTGCTATAAAATGTTAACTGCTATTACTTATCATATCATGGTGATTTATCATTTTTGTCACATTTGATGTGTGCATAATTTGGGCATGAGGTCTACATGTGTTTTGAACTACAATATGCCATATTTACAGAGGTGCTTGTCTTGAATTTTTTTGATCTATGTGGTGACTAGCACAAGCATGCAAAGTAGCCTCCGCAATGTTGCTGTTTTCAAGGACTTAGGATTTTGCAAAGTCCTTTTCGTGCTGTTATTTTGATGCCATGTAAACATGATGCTACAGTGACATCCATGCTTGTTTTGAGTTGCTTCAGTAAGGATGTTGTGAACATGTGGTTATGATCTATCCATCCATGCCCCTGTTTGCAATTATAGAGTTGTCTAGCATGTATTACTCTTGCTCTACTTTTGCTATAAAATGTTCCTGGCAGAATGTTAACATGTTAATCAATTTTTCCATGGTTGTTGCTAGTGATCCAAGCATCCTTTGAGCTTGTTCTTTCCATGGTTAGCTTCATGAACATGTCGTCTTGCTATTGGTATGCTTATATTGTCATGAAATGATTTGTGCTGAGTGGTTTCAGCTCGCAAAGTCTGAATCTGTTAATAAAACTTGCTATGTTTACATGGGTGCCATCATATCTTCTGTGCCTTTTTGTCCCATGATCAGTAATGGACTTTTGATCTATGCATTTAGTAGAATCATGCCATGCCTTTGTTTGTTATCATATTTTCCTGTAGGATGTTGTTTGCTAGCTCTAAACATGGCTTCCTGATGTTATTTCTGGCATGTTAGTATTTTCACTAAGTTTGTGATGCTGATATCTTTTGCACTTTTGCCATGCTTGTTTGAACCTTCTCTTTTTTGTAGCCATAGCTTAGTGTTCATGTTGTGTCAAGTATCTCTTGTACATCACTGCCATATGCTTTGTTGCTATGTTGGAGTGTAGTAGCTTAGTTTCTTGTTGCATTCTAGATGGCATCGTGCTGTTAATCGCAGAATTGTGCCATTCTTGTTTTGCTTGCCATTTGCAAACCGTGCATCCGTTTCTGGTGATACTTATATCAATTTCAAATGAAATCATCTCATATTTCCAGCGGCACACTTGGTTTTCCAAGTTGATGCCTTGATCATTCTTTCCTTTCCGAAGCACGCATATGCATTGCATATCATGTCTCGCATGTCATGCCTTATATTGCATCATGTTGCTTGTGCATTGCACCGTGATTGATGGTTGGTCCTTTGTTTGTGTTCTAGCTTTGGGTAGAGACGGGAGACGAGTACGTGACCGAGGAACCTGCTGAGAACAGTTACGAGGATCAAGTTTTTGTCAACTCTGAGAACTTTGCAGGCAAGATGACCATACCCTCGATCACGTATATCTTTGCTTGCTAGTTGTTCGCTCTATTGCCATGCCGCGCTACCTACCACTTGCTATATCATGCCTCCCATATTGCCATGTCAAGCCTCTAACCCACCTTTCATAGAAAACCGTCGTTTGGCTAGTTGCAGGTGAAGTTGAAGTTTGTTCCATGTTGGAACATGGGTATTGTTGGGATATCATTATTATCTCTTATTTACTTTAATGCATCTATATACTTGGTAAAGGGTGGAAGGCTCGGCCTTATGCCTGGTGTTTTGTTCCACTCTTGCCGCCCTAGTTTCTGTCATACTAGTGTTATGTTCCTTGATTTTGCGTTCCTTGCGTGGTTGGGTGTTATGGGAACCCCTTGACAGTTCGCTTTGAATAAAACTCCCCCAGCAAGGCCCAACCTGGGTTTTAGCATTTGCCACCTAAGCCTTTTCCCTTGGGTTCCACGGACTCAAGGGTCATCTTTCTTTTAAACCCCCGGGCCAGTGCTCCCCTGAGTGTTGGTCCAAAACAGAGCCACTTGCAGCGCCACCTCAGGGAAACTTGAGTATTGGTTTTAATTGTACGTAGTGTTCATCCAGTGTGCCTTGAGAACGAGATACGTGCGACTCTTATCGGGATTTGTCGGCACAACGGGAGGCTTTGCTTGTCTTGTTTTACCATTGTCGAAATGTCTTGTAACCGGGATTCCGAGTCTGATCGGGTCTTCCTGGGAGAAGGAATATCCTTTGTTGACTGTGAGAGCTTGTGATGGGCTAAGTTGGGACACCCCTACAGGGTTTGAACTTTTGAAAGCCGTGCCCGTGGTTATGGGTAGAGGGGAATCTGTTTAATATCCGATTGTAGAAAACTTGACACTTAACTTAAATAAAATGAATCAACCACGTGTGTAACCGTGATGGTCTCTTTTCGGTGGAGTCAGGGAAGAGAACACGGTCTCGTGTTATGCTTGAACGTAAGTAGCTTCGGGATCACTTCTTGATCATTTATAGCTTCTCGACCGAGCGTTGCTTCTCTTCTCGCTCTCTTTTGTGTATGTTAGCTACCATATATGCTAGTGCTTGCTACAGCTCCACCTCACTACCCTTTCCTACCCGTAAGCTTAAATAGTCTTGATCTTGCGGGTGTGAGATTGCTGAGTCCTTGTGACTCACGGATACTTCCAAACAGATGCAGGTGCCGATGATGCTAGTGCAGGGGACGCTACCGAACTCAAGTGGGAGTTCGACGAAGATTTGGGTCGCTACGATGTTTCTTTTCCGGATGATCAGTAGTGGAGCCCAGTTGGGACGATCGGGGGTCTAGCATTTGGGGTTGTCTTTCTTTATTTTGTTTTCGTAATCGGACCTTTGGTTGTATTTTTGATGATGTATGGATTATTTATGTATGTTGTGAAGTGGCGATTGTAAGCCGATTCTTTATCCCTTTCTTATTCAGTACATGGGATGTGTAAAGATTACCCCTCTTGGGACAGGCCTACCATGCGGCTATACCTCTAAGTTGTGCCCCGACACGTGGGAGATATAGCCGCATTGTGGGTGTTACAAGTTGGTAATCAGAGCCATCCCCGACTTAGGAGCCCCCTGCTTGATCAAATCGCTGACATTGTTGAGTCTAGAAGATAATGTTTTGAGTCTTAGGATTATATATATCGGAGAGTAGGATTCTTTTTACTCCTCAGTCCCTTCATCGCTCTCGTGAGGCCTCCTGACGTAGAAGTTTTGACTCTTCTCTCCTTAAATTTCGGGAGAAAAAATTTAGGATCACGCGGGTATCTTGGAATCGTTCCGATAGTCTTGTGATGAGAAAATTGTCCTTGGTGCCTCCTATCATTTAGGGGTAGTGGCAGTGTCCCGGGGAGTTGAGCTCCGAGGTGTTGTCGTCATAATTTTATTGTTGCAGTTCTGGAATACCTGAGTTTGCCGACATCAAAAATCTCTTTTATGCAGTTGTTGGTGAGATAACCTCGATGCCACCCAATATTGGGGTGGGAGTTTGGGAGTATTGCCATAACTCGTATAACGGATGCTTTTTGAAGGTTGACGTAAATGATTTCCGAAGGGTTCTTGGTTATGTGTTGAAGGATGGATACAACTGGATGCAAGATTTGTTAGTTTTAGGTGAGATATTATGCTTCCCCTGTATCCCCAACACCTGATTGCATAACTAGAAAGTTTCGGGAGTTTTATAGGTGGGAATTCAAGTAGCTCTAGTATTTCTTCCCGCAGATATTTGGTTTGTGATTGGGTAATCCTTACCACTTATTTGTTCATATCCGTACCTTGTTGCTTTATTCATCTACCTTTATCTAAGTGGCTTCTCAACTTAATAGAAGTGTGATGATTTACTTTGGAATTCATTCGTTCTTCCTTGTTCAAATGTTTAGACTTTATGTTCCAATTTTGATCTATTGATTCAGCTTGAATATCTTACTTTCAAAATTCTAACGGATGTCAACCTCTTCAGGATGGCTCCTCCAATGCGTCAGAATTCGGACCGCAATGATGGGGATCAGTCGACCCCTCCACCACCAACGCCAACAGTCAGATGCTTTTGCAACTCTTGCAAGAGCGCAAACAAGGGCAAGGCAAACAAGGAAACCAAGGCCAAGGCAACAATCAGCCTTAGTTTGCTACCCTCGACCAGTTCCTCGCAAACCAGCCGAAGTCCCTCAGCAACTGTGTCGAGGCCACAGACGCCGACGATTGGCTCGTAGACATCTGCAAACATTTTGAATGTAGCAATTTCAGACCTGAGGACTTTGTCAAGTTTGCTTCGTTTCAACTCAAGGATCAAGCTGCTGAGTGGTATCAACAATACAGAGATTCCAAAGGAGGTCGTGTGATTACCTGGAATGATTTCCGCCGAGACTTCAATGCTCATCACATCCCACCAAGTGTAGCTGACAGCAAGCATGAGGAGTTCTGCAATCTCAAGCAAGGCAGCATGTCCGTGTATCAATACAATATCCAGTTTCAGAAACTTGCTCGCTTCGCTAAACAAGACGTCCCTGATGAAAAGAGTATGATTTATCAAACCAGAGGTGGCCTCAGAGAAGATCTGCAATTAGCTCTCGTGCTTCTTGAGCCTACTAAGTTTGATGAATTCTACAACATGGCACTAAAGAAAGAAGCTGCTCAGCTCAAGTGTGAGGCATCTAAGAAGAGAGTCAGGGATGCAGTTCAATCTTCTTCTTTAACACAAGTGGCAGCTAAGGAACATAATTTGTGGTTGCCTCCCCCTCCTCCGTTTCGTCAGCCTTATCAGCATAAGAGCAAAGGTGGCAATGTATCTTCCCACCGACCCAACCCAGGCTATCAGAACAAAGCTCAGTCTCATACTCCAAGGTCAAGTGCTCCTTATCATCGGCTGCTCTCAGAGGTTACTTGTAACAAGTGTCAGCAGAAAGGGCACTATGCAAACAAATGCTTCAACCAAAGGCGCCTTCCGCCTCCTCCTTCTGTGAGATCTGCCAGCAATGCAGTGGTCAAGCATAATCCCAAGCATGCTAAGGTGAACATGATGAACGCAGCCTAGGCAGAGGATTCTTCAGAAGTGATCGTGGGTAACCTTCCAGTTAACTCCTTTCCTGCAAAAGTATTGTTTGATACTGGTGCATCGCTTTCTTTCATTTCAAGACCTTTTTTTGCCAAGCATGAGTTTGTGACCGAAAATCTTCCTTTCCCGTTGAAGATTGTGTCCCCGGGTAAGCAAATGACACCTAATAATTGCATCCCGGATGTGTCTATCGAGATGGGCGACTATAAATTTCTGTCTTCTCCAATTGTTCTTGGTGACTCAGATATTGATCTAATTCTCGGCATGGACTGGCTTTCTAAGCACAAGGATCAGCTTGATTGTGCTGCCAGGAAGATTCAATTGACACACTCTTCTGAGGATGTGATCATCTATGCCGCTCGTGATGATACCATTAGATTGTTTTCTCTCAATGAGAAGGGCGAGTTGAATGCCATCTCTCAGATTCCAGTCGTTTGTGAATATGAAGACGTCTTTCCAGAAGAGCTTCCAGGAATGCCTCCTCACCGGCCAATTGAATTCGTTATCGATCTTGAGCCTGGCACAGAACCTGTTTGCAATCCATACAAGCTTGGACCAGAGGAGTTGAAGGAGTTGAAGAAACAACTCGATGAACATGAGCGTATGGGTCTGATCAGATCGAGTCCATCTCCATGGGGTTGTGGTATTCTTTTTGTCAAGAAGAAGGATGGAACAGAACGACTCTACGTCGAGTACCGTCCATTGAACAAGAAGACAATAAAGAACAAGTATCCACTTCCCAACATCAATGAGCTATTCGAGCAACTTAAGGGTGCCAAAGTATTCTCCAAGCTTGACCTCCATATGGGTTATCATCAGATTTGCATTCGTGAACAAGATATCCCCAAGACAACATTCAGAACAAGCTATGGTTCTTATGAATATACTGTCATGTCTTTCGGCCTTGTCAATGCTCCTCCAACGTTCTCTTGCATGATGAACTTCATCTTCAACCCTTACACAAATGATTTCGTCCCGGTGTATCTCAATGATATCTTGGTCTTTTCCAAGAGTAAGGAGGATCATGCCAAGCATTTGAGATTGGTGCTTGACAAACTCAGAGAGCATCAATTCTATGTGAAGTTTTCAAAGTGTGTGTTTTGGCTTGATGAGGTTCTCTACCTTGGTCATATCATCTCCGCCAAGGGCATCGCTGTTAATCCCGAGAAGGTGTCTGCAATTGTGAATTGGGAACCTCCTCAGAATGTCAAGAAGCTCCGCAGTTTTCTTGGGCTTGCAAGCTATTGTCGAAGATTCGTTGAGAATTTCTCTAAGATTGCAAAGCCTCTTTCCAACCTCCTCCAGAATCATGTCAAGTATGTCTAGACGCCTTAGTGTGACGTTGCTTTCAACACCCTCAGAGAGAAGTTAGTCACAACTCCTGTCTTGAGTCCTCCCGATGAATCCAAACAATTCGAAGTTTTTTGTGATGCCTCTCTGCAAGGTCTCGGTGCTGTGCTAATGCAAGAGAAGAAAGTTGTGGCCTATACCTCTCGTCAGTTGAAGCCCAACGAAAGGAACTACCCCACTAATGATCTTGAGTTGGCGGCAGTTGTCCATGCATTATTAACATGGAGACATCTCTTGTTGGGAAGGAAAGTGGACATCTTCACAGATCATAAAAGCCTAAAGTACATCTTCACTCAACCCAACCTCAACCTCAGACAGACTCATTGGGTCGAAATGATTCAAGAATACAATCCGAGTATTGAATATACTCCAGGCAAGGCCAATGTCATTGCAGATGCTTTGAGCAGGAAGGCTTACTGCAACAGCTTAATTCTCAAGCCCTTCCAACCGGACCTGTGTGAAGCTTTCCGCAAACTGAACCTCCAAGTTGTTCCTCAAGGCTTTCTTGCCAACCTCCAAGTCTCTCCCACTTTGGAAGATCAAATTCGTGAGGCAGAACTTCTTGATTCCATGGTGAAGAAGGTGAAAAATGGGATTGCCAAGAGCCAACCCAAGTACAAGTGCTATCACATTGATGACAAAGACACTCTATTCTTAGAGGACCGGATTGTGGTTCCTAAAGGTGATCTAAGGAAAGTCATTATGAACGAGGCACACAATTCCCTCCTACCCATCCATCCTGGAAGTACGAAGATGTACCATGACCTCAAGCAGTCGTATTGGTGGACTCGAATGAAGCGAGAAATTGCTCAATTCATGAATGAATGTGATGTCTGCAGAAGGGTGAAAGCAGAACACCAACGGCCAGCTGGTCTACTCCAACCTCTTGCTATTCTAGAATGGAAGTTTGACCATATTGAAATGGACTTCGTGACTGGATTTCCTAAGTCTAAGCGTGGAAATGATGCTATCTTCGTTGCCGTCAATAAGCTTACAAAAGTGGCTTATTTTATTCCTATCAAAGAATCTATCACAGTAGCTCAGCTGGCAGACCTATACACCTCTAGGATTGTCTCTTTGCACGGAATTCCCCAATTGATATCTTCAGATTGTGGAAGCATTTTCACCTCCAAGTTTTGGGACTCCTTTCAGAAGGCCATGGGCACCAACATTCGCTTCAGCACAGCTTTCCATCCTCAAACTAGTGGCCAAGTCGAGCGAGTCAACCAAATTCTTGAAGATATGCTTAGGGCTTGTGTCATTTCCTTCGGTATGAAGTGCGAAGATTGTCTTCCACATGCCGAGTTCTCCTACAACAACAGTTTCCAAGCGAGTACGGGCAAGGCCCCATTCGAAATTCTCTATGGAAGAAAGTGCCGTACTCCTCTCAATTTTTCAGAGACTGGTGAACGCCAACTTCTTGGCAATGACTTAATCACAGAAGCTGAAGAAATGTGTAAAGTCATCCGTGAAAATCTCAAAGCCGCGCAATCGCGCCAGAAGAGTTACTATGATATCAAGCACCGTGACTTGGCTTTCGAGATCGGAGACCATGTCTACCTCCGCGTCTCTCCAATGAAATGTACTCGTCGCTTCAGTATCAAAGGGAAGCTTGCCCCTAGATACGTGGGTCCTTTCATGATCATTGGCAAAAGAGGCGACCTCGCCTATCAACTTGAGCTTCCATCCAACTTCGCAAATGTGCACGATGTGTTTCACGTTTCACAGCTTCGCAAGTGCTTCAAGACACCTGAGCGCACCATCAACTTTGAAGAGATTGATCTCCAAGAAGATATGTCTTATCATGAGCATCCCGTTGCTATTCTTGAAAAAACCGAGTGCAATACTCGAAACAAGTCAATCAAATTGCTGAAAGTGAAGTCGTCACACCATTCTGATCGAGAAGCCAACTGGGAACGCGAGGACCACCTCCGTTCTGAATATCCGGAGTTCTTTCAGTCCTAGATCTCGGGACGAGACCCACTTGTAGTGGTGGAGTGATGTAACACCCCGGATGTAACTTGCCATATTTGTAACTCTGACTCTTGCCATTTTCGGCTTTAATTTATGAGATTCCCTTCATGGTTGGGTTTTTTCTTCATTTTGCATTCGATTATTGTCTTGCATTTCATATCATGTCATCATGTGCATCGCATTTGCATTCGTGTTCGTCCCATGCATCCGAGCTTTCTCCCCATTGTCCATTTTGCAATCCGACACTCCTACATGCAGCGGCACACCCGTCTTGTCTCTTTTTGTGAGAGGGTGTTAAACGTTCTTAGAATGGACCGAGATTTGCCAAGTGGCGCCGGTACAGCACCGGTAGGCCGCCTGTCAAATTTCGTTCCATTTGGAGGTCGCTTGATGCTCTAACGGTTAACCGGGTAACCGCAAAGGCCTCCTGTGTATTGCAGCCCAGAACCCCTCCAATAAAGGCCCAATAATCCGTCTAAACCACTTCCATGTCCTCCGTCGTCGGATCACGATCATGTGGGCGAAAACTACACCTCATTTGGACACTCCTACCTCCTCCTACCTATAAATAGGTGCTCCCCTCCGAAATTTTCGCGCAGTCCAACCCTAGCCTAGCCCCTCTTCGCCGTCGGACACGTCCGGATCGGACCGGACGCATCCGTGCCACCGCCTGAAGCCAACCGGCGAGCGCCATGTGGCAACGCCGCCGCCCACTGCTGCCGGCCCGCCCGAGCCCGGGTCGGGCCCCCGAGCCCATCGCCGACGCCGCCCGATCCCACGCCTCCCGCGCCCTCGCTTCCTTGCCTCGCTCGCCGCCAATGCTGGCGAACTCCGGCAACCCGCCCGCCTCCCTCCGGCCACCGCCCGCACTCGCCCGCTGCCCCGCGCCACGTCCACTGCCGCCGTGCCCGACCAGCGCCGCCCCGAGCTCCTCGCCGCCTCGCCGCGCCTACTCCTGCGACCCCGCGGCGACCAACTCCGGTGAAGCTCCAGCCCTGCCTCGGTTCCCGTGCGACGAACCCTAGATCTAAATGGGGAGAGGTTGACCCGATTTTCTTCTAAGTTCCTTTTCTGCATTATTTTATGCCCATGTTTATTGCCTCATATCTCCATGACCGTGGCTCCAAATCTGGCATATGATATATCAAATTGTTCATCTCGTCGAGCGCTTCATGCAAGTAGCATTTCCATGCATGATACAGTACATTATGATGCCATTTTCATTGATGCAAGAGTGCTATAAAATGTTAACTGCTGTTACTTATCATATCATGGTGATTTGTCATGTTTGTCAACTTTGATGTGTGCATTATTTGGGCATGAGGTCTACATGTGTTTTGAACTAAAATATGCCATATTTACAGAGGTGCTTGTCTTGCATTTTTTTGATCTATGTGGTGACTAGCACAAGCATGCAAAGTAGCCTCCGCAATGTTGCTGTTTTCAGGGACTTAGGATTTTGCAAAGTCCTTTTCCTGCTGTTATTTTTATGTCATGTAAACATGATGCTAAAGTGAGATCTGTGCTTGTTTTGAGTTGCTTCAGTAAGGATGTTGTGAACATGTGGTTATGATCTATCCATCCATGGCCCTGTTTGCAATTATGGAGTTGTCTAGCATGTATTGTTCTTGGTCTACTTTTGCTATAAAATGTTCCTGGCAGAATGTTAAAATGTTAATCAATTTTTCCATGGTTGATGCTAGTGATCCATGCATCCTTGGAGCTCGTTCTTGCCATGGTTAGCTTCATGAACATGTCGTCTTGCTATTGGTATGCTTATATTGTCATGAAATGATTTGTGCTGAGTGGTTTCAGCTCGCAAAGTTGCTATCATAATTCTGTTTATGCCATGCTCTGTTTTTCTGCTAAGTCTAAAACTGTTAATAAAACTTGCTATGTTTACATGGGTGCCATCATATCTTCTGTGCCTTTTTGGCCATGATCAGTAAGTGACTTTTGATCTATGCATTTAGTAGAATTATGCCATGCCTTTGTTGGTTATCATATGTTCCTGTAGGATGTTTTTTGCTAGCTCTAAACATGGCTTCCTGATGTTATTTCTGGCATGTTAGTATTTTCACTAAGTTTGTGATGCTGATATCTTTTGCACTTTTGCCATGCTTGTTTGAACCTTATCTTTTGTGATTTAGCCGTAGCTCAGTGTTCATGTTGTGTCAAGTATCTCTTCTACATCAGTGCCATATGCTTTGTTGCTATGTTGGAGTGAAGTAGCTTAGTTTCTTGTTGCATTCTAGATGGCATCGTGCTGTTAATCGCAGAATTGTGCCATTCTTGTTTTGCTTGCCATTTGCAAACCGTGCATCCATTTCCGCTGATCCTTATATCGATTTCAACTGAAATAATCTCATCTTTCCATTGGCGCACTTGGTTTGCCAAGTTGATTACTTGATCATTCTTTCCCTTCCGGAGCACGCATATGCATTGCATATCATGTCTCACATGTCATGCCCTATATTGCATCATGTTGCTTGTGCATTGCACCGTGATTGATGGTTGGTCCTTTGTTTGTGTTCTTGCTTTGGGTAGAGCAGGGAGATGAATACGTGACCGAGGAACCTGTTGAGAACGCTTACGAGGATCATGTTTTTGTCAACTCTGAGAACTTTGCAGGCAAGATGACCATACCCTCGAAATCACTTCTATCTTTGCTTGCTAGTTGTTCTCTCTATTTCCATGCCACGCTACCTACCACTTGCTATATCATGCCTCCCATATCGCCATGTCAAGCCTCTAACCCACCTTTCCTAGCAAATCGTTGTTTGGCTATGTTACCGCTTTTGCTCAGCCCCTCTTATAGCGTTGCTAGTTGCAGGTGAAGTTGAAGTTTGTTCCATGTTGGAACATGGGTATTGTTGGGATATCATTATTATATCGTATTTACTTTAATGCATCTATATACTTGGTAAAGGGTGGAAGGCTCAGCCTTATGCCTGGTGTTTTGTTCCACTCTTGCCGCCCTAGTTTCTGTCATACCGGTGTTATGTTCCTTGATTTTGCGTTCCTTACGTGGTTGGGTGTTATGGGAACCCCTTGACAGTTCGCTTTGAATAAAACTCCTCCAGCAAGGCCCAACCTTGGTTTCACCATTTGCCACCTAAGCCTTTTCCCTTGGGTTCCGTGGACTCAAGGGTCATCTTTATTTTAAACCCCCAGGCCAGTGCTCCTCTGAGTTTTGGTCCAAAACAGAGCCACTTGCAGCGCCACCTCGGGGAAACTTGAGGGTTGGTTTTTGTTGTATGTAGTGTTCATCCAGTGTGCCCTGAGAACGAGATACGTGCGACTCCTATCGGGATTTGTCGGCACATCGGGAGGCTTTTCTGGTCTTGTTTTACCATTGTCGAAATGTCTTGTAACCGGGATTCCGAGTCTAATCAGGTCTTCCTGGGAGAAGGAATATCCTTTGTTGACCGTGAGAACTTGTGATGGGCTAAGTTGGGACACCCGTCCAGGGTTTGAACTTTCGGAAGCCATGCCCGTGTTTATGGGTAGAGGGGAATTTGTTTAATATCCGGTTGTAGAAAACTTGACACTTAACTTAAATAAAATGATCAATCGCGTGTGTAACCGTGATGATCTCTTTTCTGCGGAGTCTGGGAAGAGAACACGGTCTCGTGTTATGCTTGAACGTAAGTAGCTTCAGGATCACTTCTTGATCATTTATAGATTCTCGACCTAGTGTTGCTTCTCTTCTCAATATCTTTTGTGTATGTTCGCTACCATATATGCTAGTGCTTGCTGTAGCTCCACCTCACTACCCTTTCCTACCCATAAGCTTAAATAGTCTTGATCTTGCGGGTGTGATATTGTTGAGTCCTTGTGACTCACGGATACTGCCAAACAGATGCAGGTGCCGATGATGCCAGTGTAGGGGACGCTACCGAACTCAAGTGGGAGTTCGACGAAGACTTGGGTCGCTACTATGTTTCTTTTCCGGATGATAAGTAGTGGTGCCCAGTTGGGACGATCAGGGATCTAGCATTTGGGTTTTCTTTCTTTATTTTGGTTCCGTAATCAGACCTTTGATTGTATTTTGGATGATGTATGGATAATTTATGTATGGCGTGAAGTGGCGATTGTAAGCCGACTCTTTATCCCTTACTTATTCAGTACATGGGATGTGTAAAGATTACCTCTCGTTCGACAGGCCTACCATGCAGCTATGCCTCTAAGTCGTGCCCCGACACGTGGGAGATATAGCCGCATTATGGGTGTTACATATGCCGTCATTAGGCCAGCCCAAAAGAGTCACCAGGTTTCCAATATGCCTGAGACACGCCTTTTAGCCTAGATACTTGTTGTGTAGCATGGTTTGCTAAAGACCATCCTCAGTAAGAAGTTTGAACAACCATTTACTAAGTAGGGCCTCATCCTTGACCTGCAGGTCATGAATTTCAAGGCCACCTTGGTCTTTCAGCCTACAAACCACGCTCCATTTGGGCAGCCGGTATTTTTTCTTTTCACCATCTCCTTGCCAAAAGAATATGGACCTAAAATAGTCCAATCTTTGCAAGACCCCTTTTGGAAGTTGGAAGAAAGAAAGCATATAGAGAACCATATTTGTGAGGACAAAGTTTATCAAAACCAGTCGTCCTCCAACTAAGAGCAACTTGCCTTTCCAGCTGCTCAACCGTTTCTCTAGCCGCTCCTATAGATGCTTCCACTCCGCAATGGTGAGACGTCGATAATGAGTCGGTATTCCAGATATTTGATCAGGAATTGTCCAAGTGCACAACCAAACAGGTTCGCATAATCGGCTACCGCCTCAACGGCTTCTCCAAAGCAGAACACTTCGCTTTTATGGAAGTTAATTTTAAGACTTGACATTTTCTCTGTTGGGAAACATTGCATGGAAAAAATCTACACACATGCAATGACCTACACACACCAAAGCAGAGCACGCAATGTACCCTCGTAGACCGTAAGCGGAAGCGTTTAACAACGCGGTTGATGTAGTCGAACTTCTTCACGCTCCAACCGTGTTGGGAAACATAGCATGCAAGTTCAAAAATTTCATACGCTCACGCAAGATCTATCTAGGAGATGCATATCAACGAGAGGGGGAGAGTGTGTCCACGTACCATGGTAGAGAGAAAGCGGAAGTGTTTGTTAACGTGATTGATGTAGTCAAACTTCTTCTTGTTCCGACCGATCAAGCACTGAACGTATGATACCTCCGAGTTCTGCACACTTCAGCTTGATGACATCCCTTGAACTCTTGATCCAGCAAAGTGTCAAGGGAGAGTTCTTTCAGCATGACGGCATGGTGATGGTGATGGTGAAGTGATCCGCGTAGGGGTTCTCCTAAGCACTACGTGAATTTGATCGGTGCCGTAAACAGTGGAGGGGGGCCCTGCACACGGCTTGGAACAATTGATGTGTGTTGTAGGCGCCCCCACGTATATAAAGGAGGGAGGGGGAGGAGGCCAGCCCTAGGCGTGCCCAAGTAGGAGGAATCCTACTTGGGATCCTAGTTGGATTCGCCCCCCTTTCCTTTTACCGGAGGGTGAAAGGGGAAAGAGAGAGGGGGGAGAAGGAAAGGGGGGCGCTGCCCCCTCTCCTAGTCCTATTCGGCCTCCTTCCCTGTGGGGTGCGGGCTGTCGTGGGAGTATGTCTGACAGTAAGGATGGGGGTACGCAGGAAGAGGCAAGATCCTAGCTATGTGAGATTGTGGACGCAAGATGTACGAGTTCAGGCCCTTCATGGAGGAAGTAATAGCCCTACGTCTCGGTGCCCGGAGGCTTGTTCGACTGGAATATGCATGGGAATTACAAGGGTGCGAACCCTTATACCTGAGGAGGGGGTGGCTTATATGGGCTGTGCCGGACCCCTCCAGCCCTCAGTTATACAAGGTTCAGTATACATTAAGGCAAGGTGTTACTGGTAACGCTAGCTATAAACAGATATAAATAGCCTTTAACACTACGGAGTGAATGCTTGACCGTTGCCGTCCTGGGTGGCTTTAGACCTTCTGTTCTCCGAGTCATTCTTCATGTGGTCGAAAGACTATATAATAGTCGAGTGGAATTGGGGTATCCGAGTGGGATAGCTGGTCGAGTGGATTGCACTCCAAGGTGATTTCAGTCGGTATCTTCTGTTGATTCTTGAATGTTCTTGACTTTAGGGTAGTGACCTTGGGTAGGACATCTAGGACAGGCCTATGACCCTACCCTAGGTCCATGTCATCGTCATTATCCCCCGAATGGATTGAGGTCTGAGTGAAGAAGGGTAGAAGTTGATTCTGACTCGATTCTTCGCTTCGGAGGCATTTTACCGGAGTCTGGAAATCATGCTGAGGCTTCAACCTTATTTCAGTCGCCTCAGTTGATTCAGAGGTCGTCGAGTGAACTATGCTAACGGTCTTCGAGTGTTGCTATGGTGCGAAATCCTGGAGCGATTGGTTGCTTTGTGCTTCCTGGATCTCAGGGGATTCAAAATTTTGGAGAAGCCCGCGGGACGGAGCATACCGTAGTTATCGGAGTGGATAGGCAGGGGCGCCTCGATCCTCATGCTGCCTTTTCCGCCATGTATTGGGCGTGCGACTGCTGCAGGATATGATTAGATTACTCATGCCCACACGTTAGCCACTCAGAAGTGGCCTCATAAATAGCGCTTGGGTCGATGCTATGTACAGTGCGCCTCAATCTATCTCTTCCTCCTCTATTCCTCCACCACGTTCTCCCCCGCTCTCGTCGTCTCCAATCGGCCCGTGGACACTCCGCCGTCATGGGGAAAGACAAGACGGTGGCTCTAGAGTACTCGAAGAAGGCGGCGGCGGCGAAGGGCAAGAAGATGAGTCGGGGATCGTCTTCAAGGTCCGGTTTGCCACCCGGTTGGATCTAGGGGGACTGGATTTGATCTATGATCCAGAAAGAAGACTTGGAGGACTTGGCCAGTGCAGGCTTGATTGCCCACGGATCTTGGAGGTTGTTGGGGAACGAGTACGAGCCTCAACCGCAGGAGGGTGAGTGCGTTCTCCTCGCAACCCATGTCGACCGCGGTTTCTCTTTGCCTCCACATCCTTTTTCCGGGGTTTCCTGAACTTTTTCGGCGCTCAAATCGACCACTTCCCTCTGAACACCATCATGTATCTTGCCGCTTTCATCTCGATGTGTGAAAATTTCTTGGGTTGTCCACCGCACTGGGTCTGTTCAAGCATATCTTCACTTGCCGATCTCAGTCGGTGAAGAAGGCCCATCCGACTGACGAGAAGACGCATGTGATTCAGATGTGCGGGGGTCTAGGGATTCAAACCAGAGGTAGGAGTACTTTTCCTTCCATTACTCTTCCTGAGTCAGTCCGGGGATGGCAGTCAACCTGGTTCTACTGCAAGGATATTCCTACTCCTGGCCAATCGACTGGTCTCCCCCCTTTTACCATATATCGACCTCGGCTACCTTCATTGCTGACCGTGGCTCCAGAGGAGAAAGGCAAGGTTACTGATTTAGTTGACCAGGTTGTCAGATTAGTCCAGGAGGGGGTGACTGGCATGGACTTGCTGGAAGTGTTCCTTAGTCGACGTATCCAGCCTCTCCAAGCCCGCGACCATCTGATGTGGATGTATTCGAGTTTTGATGACACCGCTCGGGTCCACCCAGAGGAGGTCACTGAGGAGACGGTGGCTTAGTGGCCGCGAAGCATAACTGGGAACAAGGACAACCCCATAGGGTCCAGGAGGGTCCTAGCATTTGATGCCGAGCACGAACCAGAAGAGGTAAAGCTCCAAATGCCGAGTTTTTTCTTTCTTGGAGTCGCAGCTGCTCTTAAATGCGACTGATGTTTGTCGACTTGCGCCTTTGAGATCTACACCAAGATCTATTCAATTCCAAACGGAGAGCAATTTTAGGAAGGAAAGGAGAGCACGGACGAGAGTGGCGACTGTCAATCCCCAGATGACCATGACGATCACAGCGACGACTTGGACGGCAGTGAGGAGGTCGACTCGCCACCCCCGCTCAGAATGCCGATCCAAACAATGCCAAGACCCAGCGGGTGGGCACGGCAAGGAAACTCCTTCGAGTGTACAAGTCCAGAAGCGCACTCGGACTTCATCCCCAGAACCGTCTGAAAAGGCCGCTAAGCAGCCCAAGGTTGCCCCCTCGAAGCCTTGGAAGGCTTTACCCAAGATCAAGGTGGATGTTCCTGTCGCCTCTGCATACGTGTTTTGCTTCTCCTCTTAGCCTTCTATGCATCCGTCTACTCATCTACTGGCTTGATCGAGTGTGATTTTGGAACTGTTAGTGCGGCTACATCTGGGACGTCTATGAATGTTGACAAGGAGCAAGACGACAAAGATACTACAGATGCAGCCACTTCATGGGCAGGTACAACTCCACAACCATGCCCTCACTTTATCAGTTGTTCTATTTCATTGAACTCTTATGGTCGAGTGTTTTGCAACACCACCGAATGTTATTGAACTTCCAGATGATGACGACCATGAAGACGTGCCTCAGAGGAACACATGAAGAAAAGGCGGGACTTCGAGCAGGAGGGTGCCCGCCAGCAAAGTGTCTTAGTCGGCTCCAGCACCAGAACCAGTCATCCAGCAATCCGGGGATCCATTTCGGGCTTCCGTTTCATTCGCCGATCCTCTCTCGACTGATCGTCCTTCAGCGTCGACTGCTCAAGTCCCTACCCCGTCTGTGCGACTCCATGCTTTAGATCCCCTGGCTGCCTCGTCTGTTCCACCGACTCTGCTCTTTGTCACCCATCACATCCTAGAGGACCAAGTAGGCGCTGCCAAGGAGGCTATGTGCCAAGAAGGCACTGGTATAGTGACTTCCTAAATGAACGGTTTAAAACCCCTTTCTGCGACGGCATTTGGAACCGTCGCCAAGTGAGTGTGGGCGATGGGGGCTCCTTCCCACACGACCCAGAAATCATGGGGGATAGGCCCTCATGGGACCCAGGCTGGGGCCATGTGCGATCGGGCAAGGCATGGAAACCCAATCATTTCTGTAGGTATGTACATCCCACACGGTGAATCCCAAAAATCATTTCCATAGGTATGTACATCCCACACGGTGAAGGCTAGAAATCATTTTCGTAGGTATGTACATCATAGACGATGAATCCCAGAAATCATTTCCGTAGGTATATACATCCCACACGATGAATCCCAGAAAATCATTTCCATAGGTATGTACATCCCACATAGTTCTTTGTGTGGAAACTTTTGTGCAAGGTGGCCTAACA
Organism: Triticum urartu; assembly: GCF_003073215.2. NCBI lineage: Eukaryota > Viridiplantae > Streptophyta > Magnoliopsida > Poales > Poaceae > Triticum > Triticum urartu. The sequence continues at coordinate 271,288,633 of NC_053025.1, forward strand.
CAAACAGTTCGCTGCCGGAAGCCATGTGTGATTGTTAATTGATCGAACATGCCTACTTTCTAGAAACCGTGCGGGTTGTTTGAGTTCATCGCCCATGGTGCTATCTAAGTAACCGTTTGCAATAGAAAACCCCAATAAGCAGGGTAATTAGCCTATTATTGATAATCCATGTACTAATCAAACTGATATTTCTTATAAAAGACGCCAGATATTTCATATCCGTATAAAAGCAACCAGGATTTCATAATCAAATTACATCAGATAGCTTCGGCACTCAGTTACGCCATTACACAACAGCACCAAGTTTCACATGCAGCATCAAAAACCTTTGGAAAGTAGCATCATACACGGTAAATAGACAGATGAATCTCATCTGGGAAATTGCAGAAGCGAAGGCAAATATTGAGCCTTCAGTGATGCTAAATGTCCTTGCAACTTTAGGCCAGTGGCTATGGATAATTGCCCGCCCAACCTTCGTCCTCTTCAGCAAGACTTCAATATTGTACTGTGGGTGTTGAATGAATACCTTCCTCGCCTATTGACCATGCAGGTGGTTTGAGAGGTAATCATTGGTGAACTGCTTTGGAAAGTACTGAAAACAAAGCTATGCATAAATCACCGTTGTAAATTTTGAAATGGCGCAAGGGGTAGAAACAAGGTAAAAGAGTTGGTACCATCCTATAGTTGACTGATGTCTTATTCATTGTGCAAACAAAGATCATGCTGTTATTCGTCGCAAGTTTCTTAATCCTAACAATCTTTCTGAGTTTCTTGACATGACTGATATTCATGGACATCTCATTTCCCCATATGCAAAATGGGTCGAACGATGGTTCTAAGCCTCTGACGGCAGGACCTGCATGTGGAAGACCAAATTGTAAGAAACCTAAATATTAGAATGATTCCTACAATTGCACAATTATGTGCTATTAGCCAAAGGACCCTGCTTGAACAAACCTCAATGGTAAACCGCAGTGTCTCCCATTGTTTCCCTTCAACACACATAAGGAAGATCTTGATCAGGTTAACTGAGAGTTGCCACACTATCAGTAGAATATGTACTGAGTACAGCCAAATTCGATTGGTGTCACATGCATAACAATACAAAATTGTACCCACAACAAATGAAAATCAAATTGCAGAACTGAACCAAACAGTTAAATGGACAGCAGACCAAATGAACCAAAATAGTTAACTGAGCACGACATTGCAGAATAGAAACATGTACTAGAAGATAAGACAGTTAACAAAACAAACATTCTTGTTGGGTTTGTTCTCATCTCTCTAACCTGTGACGGATTTCATGACGAAACAGAGACATTCGTCATCGATCATGACGGTTCCTGGGAACGTCACCAGAAATCCATCATGGAATAACAGTTTTCTTGTAGTGAATGCTTGAGAACAGTACTACGAAATGTAGCAATTGTTGGACCAAAGTGTTAACTAAACATTACATTTCAAAGGACCAAACTGTTAACTGAACATCAGATTGCATATTAACCTTACATAGGACAAATCACTAGAAGGCACTGGCGGTGGCCTCGAGAAAACATCATGAACAGTATTTTAAAGTAGAAAACCACGTGGCAGTGTCGACGGTGGCCTCGAAGACGAGGTGCTCCTCCAAGATCTGGCGGTCGACATGCATGGCAGCCATAGCGACCACGTTCTGTCAGGACCGGATTTTCGGGATATTAATTTCCCAAAAAATGGCCCTTGTGCTCACCAGCCCCAGGATTACTGTTAGCTGATGAGACACCAACTTGATACAGAAACTCCAAGCAAAATACAAAATGTGTATTACAAGACCATTTTGGCCTATGAGTACAACAAATGGTTTCTAGTGGTTGATGGCGGAAGCGATTTGTGGATCCTGAGTGTTCTATGGGGCTCCATTTCCCACAGGAATAGCTGACCTGGATAACTCCTATCTTCGCGAGCCTACTATCAGCATTGCGTAGTTTCCGGGGCTGTCATCACAACGCTCCTCTCCATGCAAGAAATCTGGCCAAGTCAATAGCCAGGGACAAGCCAGTGAGTACTTTGAATGTACTCGCAAACATTATGAACATAGGTATAATAATACAATTGTTAATCATGCTCTTAAATATTTTATGATCACAACGTCAGTCATAGAATAAGAATCCATGATGCACGCAAGCAGGTTATTCATATACAACATGAATATGCAATAGGGGAGTAGAAATAGAATGGACCAATCGGGTGTCTGAAGCGACGCCTCGAAAGGATAATAGTATAAAGCATGCCTCAGTCGGGCGTCTACGCGACGTCACATAAAGGGCTTATAAAGGAAATAAGCAGCAAACATGCCACAGTCGGGCGTTTGTGCGATGCCACATAAAGGGCTTATAGAGTAAGTAGATAACAAGCATGCCACAGTCGGGCGTCTCAGTGACACCACATAAAGGGCTTATAAAGTAAATGAATAACAAGCATGCCACAGTCGGGCGTCTCCGTGACACCACATAAATGGCTTATATGAGAGTAATCACAGTGAATATCCAGGAGGTAGAACCATCCCAGGGATACTCAATAACTCAATTAAATGTAAATGGTTAGTCCATAGTAATAGTAATTATAATCATCATAAGTCACAAGTCATGATCCATGATCTGGTTTAGCAGTTTTTCCTCCGAAGACCGACACTAAGACCGACACTTGACCCATCCCAGACTGTAGTCCTTAACCATGGATACGGCTATTTGGATAGATATAATCTCTGCAGAGGTGTACTCTTTACCCACGAGTAACGGATTCCTTTAGTCCATAGGACTAATTCCGTCTATGGTCTTTTAGTTGAAAACACACCTGACTGCACACACCAGCCTAACTTACCGGTGTCTGGAATCGCCCACGACACCCGTTAAGCGAAACTCTAAGTGGGGAGGCTACAACCTCGACTAGCATGGGATCACAAATTTATAACGCGCGCAAACTAGGGGAGCTACCCCCTCGGCTCCAACCGGAAACACCCATGCCCCCGGACCAGGTGGCATGCCTACCGGATGCAGCCGGTATCTTCCACCATGGCCTCTTAGTATGGTGTGTTCTAGGAAGGGGTTGACAACTTACTGAACCGTACCCTACCTATGGCTGGGACCAGTGGTAGTACGAAACAAGTATGGGGGTTACTGGAACAAGACTCGATCTATGGTCGACTCAGGAGGTTAAATCATTTCCTGCATGATAAGCATAAGAAATATATTTCACACCAATCAGACAGAATCACCACTCATCATACCTCACCATGCCTTACTGGACATAACCGTCTTGATGAAGAACTAGAGACAAGCTCATGTCTACCCAAGACATAGACTTTCCCGGGTTCCTTCCGGTAGGCATGAACGGCATACGAGGGTGATTACTATCATAAACATATCAAATTCAAACAGCACGGAATCATCAATATGCACTCATGAGTATGATCATGTCATCACATAAAATAACGAATACTCCGAGTCAAGGTGGTGTTGTAACCGTATCAAACAACACACAACAATATTATGCCAGGGTTCAAAATGCTTGCCTTCAAGAGTATGCAAGTGGGTGTGCATTTTTTGAAAGTTGCCTCCCTCTCCAAAATCCTATTTAATAAAAATTCAAATTAACACATAGTTTCAAAAAAGTACAAAAAAGTTGTTTGAATTTTTTTCAAATAAATATGAAAATAAACTAGACAAAATTTGAGAAACAACAGAAAAAGAATCAAATCAATTGGACTTGTATTTTAAAAGTTATAGCCAGTCAAAGTTTAGTCAAAATCTGTTTTTAATAAAAATCAGAAAAAGAAAACGGTTCGGCAGCACTTACGTTGTCCTCTAGTGAAGGCGTATTTGGTGGAATGCGCTTCCACTTAAAACATGCTTCGGCGGGGCTGGGTCACTGACAGTGGGTCCATCGGGCCCACTGGTCAGGTTTGACCAGTCGCCCACGCCTCCTTCCTCCTCTGGCCGAGCAGAGGCGGGGCTCCCGCGATCACCGTCGACGAACGGCGGCTCCCCACGGGGTTCCGAGGGCAGGGATGGATCCTCCAGTCTAGGGCGGTCCTCCCAGTGGTCGAAGGGCTGGCGGGGACGAAGGGAGTCGCCGGCGGCGAGCTCCACGGCGGACCATGGTTTCGGGTGGATTGGGGTCTCGAGCTACCTGGCTCTCGATCGCGTTTGACAGGTGGGGTGTCTCCGCAGGATCGAGGGGAAGAGGATGGAAGCACGGGAGGGGTTAGGGGCCTCGGTCTTGGCCGGATTTTACCGGAACGTGGCGGCGGCCGAACCTGCCGGAGATGGGAGAGATGATGGCCTCTGGCCAAACTGGGGGAGGAGGGGGCTTCCTACCACTTGAATAAGGTTGCTGACGAGCTCAGGCGTGATCGGGAGGGCTATTTATAACCCGGACAGGTCGGTTCCCGTGGCCGTGGATAAGAACGCCAGCGAACCGCCATTCTGTAGCCAGGGGGCGCGTGGCGATGGCTGGTGGGGTTTGGCAGGGCGAATGGCTGAGCTCGAGCTGTTCAGGGCCGAGCTGGCGCGTCGCTATGGCTCGGGCGGCGCCGTCCATGGCAGGAGCCTGCTGTGGCGCCGGCGTGCCGCCAACGGAGCTCTGACGGCGGCGCTGTAGGGCGCCAGGGTGGCTTGGAGGGTTCTGGCGAGCAGGCGAGGGTAGGGCGTGGCTCTGGGGGTGAGCAAAGGCCGGGGGCCAGACACGGCGACTCAGGCGCACACACGTGCAAAACGCGCGCTCTGGCCGCGCCCAGAGCACGCACGCGAGGTGCTCGTCAAAATGCCAATGCCTGCCAGGGGGTTCTAATCCACATGAGGTTTAGTAGGGTGGGGCTATAGACTAAGATAGAGCCATGAGACATGCTGTTTAGGCAAAGCAAGCAGGTTCAAAATGCAAACTAGGTTTCATGCCAATTCTGTTCATGAACTCAAGGTGTTCGACAGAATGCTATGGTCATCTAGGCATCTCTTGGGGTGGCCAAAAACTGTAGATCAGAGTCTCTTTAGATGATAAAGAGGGTGGCAAGGTTAGTTTGACAAAAACAAAAACTCCCTAGTGCCAGTTTGTGAGAAAACCAAATCTTGGCAGAAAGTAAAGGGCATTATTGCATGGACCAAAAATACTCCAATGCGTCCAATCTCCTGGACTTAAGGGTTTGGTAGAGTGTACTTCAAACAGGAAGAATCCCAAGGCAACAAGAGCAAGATAAAATATGGTTGCAGTGCAAAACACTAAACTGGACCAGAATGAAGATTAGGATGTTTTACTCAAATTTTTCAAAGAACACCAATGGGTTTTTGCATAAAGTCGAATTATATACTCCTACTAACATGTAACACCCTCGATGCGGCTATATCTCCCACGCGTCGAAGCACGACTTAGAGGCATAACCGCATTGAAAGCAATGTCGCAAGTGAGGTAATCTTCACAAAACCCATGTACTACATAAGGGAAAGAGATACATAGTTGGCTTACAATCGCCACTTCACACAATTACAAGAATAAAGCATTACATCAACCAAATACAATCAAGGTCCGGCTACGGAACCAAAATAAAAGAAGAACCCCAAATGCGACACGGTCCCCGATCGACCCCAACTGGGCTCCACTACTGATCAACTAGAAAGAAACAACACAAAGGACAAGATCTTCATCGAGCTCCTCCTGAGCTTGGTTGCGTCATCTGCACAGACTCATCGACACCTACAAGCTGGTTTTGGGAGTATCTGTGAGTCACGGGGGCTCATCAATCTCGCACCCTCGCGATCAAGACTATTTAAGCTTATGGGTAAGGTAAAGGTATGGGGTGCAGCTGCAGCAAGCGACTAACATATATGGTGGCTAACATACGCAGATGAGAGCCAGAGGAGAAGGCAAAGCACGGTCCGTAAAAGTATGATCAAGAAGTGATCCTAAACAACCTACATCAAGCATAACTCCAACAACCGTGTTCACTTCCCGGACCCCGCCGGAAAGAGACTATCACGGTTACACACGCAGTTGATTCATTTTAATTAAGGTCAACTTCAGGTTTTCTACAACTGGACGTTAGGACGTTAACAAATTCCCATCTGCCCATAACCGCGGGCACGGCTTTCGAAAGTTCAAATCCCTGCAGGGGTGTCCCAACTTAGCCCATCACAAGCTCTCACGGTCAACGAAGGAATAGACCTCCTCCCGAGACATTCCGATCAGACTCAGTATGCCGGGAAAACAAGACATTTCGATAGGGTAAAACTAAACCAGCAACACCGCCCGAATGTGCCGACAATTCCCGATAGGAGCTGCACATATCTCTTTCTCAGGGCACACTCAGATGAGACTAGCATCCCTCAAGTCTCCCCGAGGTGGCCCCGCAGGCAGCTCAGTTCGGACCAACACTCAGAGGAGCACTGGCCCGGGGGAGGGGGGGTTAAAAATAATGATGACCCTTGGGCGCGCGACCCCCAAGGGAAAAGAAAAGGCTAGGAGGCAAATGGTAAAACCAATGTTGGGCATTGCTGGAGAAGCTTTACTTAAGGCGAACTATCAAGGGGTTCCCATATAGCCCAACCGCGTAAGGAACGCAAAATCTGGGAACATAACACCGATATGACGGAAACTAGGGCGGCAAGAGTGGAACAAAACACCAGGCATAAGGCCGAGCCTTCCACCCTTTACCAAGTATATAGATGCATTAATTAAAATAAGATATATAGTGATATCCCAACAAGTAAATATGTTCCAACAAGGAACAACATCTCCATGTCCCAACAAGGAACAAACTTCAATCTTCACCTGCAACTAACAATGCTATAAGAGGGGCTGAGCAAAGCGGTAACATAGCCAAACAACGGTTTGCTAGGACAAGGTGGGTTAGAGCTGGTTCAACAAAATAGGAGGCATGATAGCAAGTGGTAGGTATCGCAAGCATAGGCATAGCAAAAGAGCGAGCATCTAGCAAAGCAAAGATAGAAGTGTATCGAGGTATGATCATCTTGCCTGAAATCCCGCAAGGAAGAAGAACGAGTCCATGAAGAAGATAAACGGACGTAGACGAACGGATCCTCACAAGCGCGACGTTAACGGACCAACCCGAAGAAGCAAACACCGGAAAAGAAAGCACACACATAGTAAACAACCAACACATCAACATGGCATGATGCACAATCGAGTATGATGCATGTCCGGGTTAATGAGGCATGGCATGGCAAAGTGCACAAACAATCCTACAAATTAAGTGGAGCTCAATATGCAACGAGTTGCATATTGACGAAACACCACGTCGATTATTTAAGTTCTCTCCCGTTTAAGTACTCAACAATATTAAATGTTGGTTAACATGGCAAGAGCTGGGGCATAACAAAACTACACCATCTAAACCATTTAAATGGGGCCGGATATAACAAAAATTAAATCCGGTAAATCCCCATATGCTTTAGTAATTTATTGAAACAACAATTTAAACATTTCAATAGTTGTTATCATGATGTGGATGACATGGACAAGTTTATGCAATTTTTATTGAAGTTGACAAGAGCAATAAGAAGCATTGGTCACCGTGGCGGAAACAAAAGGGGTGCCACGACAACGATACCGAAAATGATGCCACGGCAACATATCGGTTCCGATAACTCGATTGAGAGGTCGGTGCAAAAGAAAGTGCGGAGAGCGTGCCATGCAAGATGGTGGGGTGATCCCGGTTACCGGGTTCCCACGTGTCGACGGCAAGGCAATGAGGAACGGGCAAGGAACAACTCGGACATGGTGCAAAACACGGGCATCTCATACAACCCACATTCGTTCTCGGAAGGTCATCTCGGGGTTATACCTTCGAAGCGTGCATTTTCAAAGTGAATCAGTTCGGAGGGGAAGTAGTCGTTCTCGCGACGATAGTGGTTCACGTTTCAAAGAGGAAGTAATTGTTCATGTTCCGTAGATGTTCGGGGTCACGACAAGGAATCTTCGGACGTCCACGGAGGTCATGTTCCGCCGGGGTGGACGACGTAGTGGTACACGTTTCGTAGACGTTCGAGGCCATCTGTAGCGGTACTTGATGAATCCCGAAACGGACTTGGCGTCTTCGTGCGTAGGGGTACTTGGTGTTTCCGGAGACGACGGTAGAGGTACTTGACGCGTCGTTGTGGTACTTGGCAAAAAATCACAGAGAAGATGCTTGGCGGTCCTGGTATGGTCTTGGCGTCCATGTAGTTGATCTTGCAGATCTTGACGGTCCAACACAAAACATCACAAGGGGCCTCGGGCGGCGGCAGCAAGGAGATGATGGTGGTGGTGAGCGGCTGGGCGCGACGCGATGGGGCCCCTGGTCACCGTAGAGGAAGCAGAGGATGGAGCAGGTCCAACGGTTGGGCTCCGGTGAGTCCCCCATGGACCAGGGACGAGGAAGCCGCGGCCTCGGGCGCATGTGCAGGGGAGCACCAGGTCGGGAGGCGCGGGATACGCGCGATCGGGCGTCGAAGCGGAGAAGTGGGCGGCTCCACGGGCCAGACGGCATGGATCTGGGCGCGAGCAGTGGATACGGTGGTCGGGAAGAGTCTCGCGTGGGGGCGAGAAGGGCGAGGAGAGGGCAGCGCGAGGTGGAAGAGAGGAGTGGGGATCGGGTGCGAGAAAGATGGGGGTCGGGCAACGAGAGAGAGAGATCGAGGGAAGGAGGAGGTCGAGCGAGGAGAGGCACGAAGGGATCGGGCGAGGCGCTTCTCTCATGCGTGTGACGGCGCGAGGGAGGAGACGAGGGAGAGTGGGGGATCGGGCAGGGGGTTCGGGCTAGGGTTAGGAGGGATTGGTGGGGGGGCTGGGCCTTGGCCCTTGGGCCGGCGCGGGAGGTTGGGAGGCCCAGGCTGCTGGGCTCCTTCTCTCTCTCTCTTTCTCTAATTCTCTTTCAAAACAGGAAAAATAAAGAGAAAGAAAAAGGAAGAAAGAAAGGTTAGAGAAAGAGTTGGGCACGGGATAATTTCCACTTTCCACGGACTCGTAAAAATGTGCACGGTCCATGAAAAATAGGAGTGGCAAGATTGCAGGAATTAAATTCAAAATCATTTGAATTTAATTCAAAAGGTTTGAGCAAGGACTAGGAATTAGAGGTTTCCAAAAATGTTGAGGTTTTAGGAGGAGCCTCGATAAAAGAGATGAGAGATATTGGCAAGATTTGAAGGTCAAACACAAAGAGGAATAGACATGGGGAATTATTGCACGTGTGTTCGTGGGTGATTCCGAAAATGGAATATTTAATATAGCTCCCTACACATATTGGGAGATATGTTATAAAGAGAATTTCACCATGTGAATATCCCTCGATTTAAATGGACCGAAGATCCATCCGATTTTATTTGGTTGAGTTAAGAAAAAGAAATGACAAGATGGCATGAAGACATGATGCAATGCACATGATGTAATGATGAATGCAAAGAACCAAAGAAAACACACGACGGAACCCGGAAATATATGGAGGTCTTCTCGAGCATCGGTCTCGGGGCGTTACAACACTCCACCACTACAAGAGGATCTCGTCCCGAGATCTAGAATGGCACCGGAGGGAAAACGGAAGAGAAAAGAGAAGAGGTAAAACTAAGTTGCTTCTTTGACAAACGAGTGAAACCAAGGAACCTTGAGAAGGTTGAACAAATTGAAAGAAATAAAACAACGGAGAAGAACAAAGTTGAAAGCACTCCGGTCACAAAAGTATAACGAGAAGAAAGGGAAGTTGAAAACACAAGGTGAAACCTTGCTATGATTTAGATGAATCTCCGGAATAAGGAATTAAATCACTTGGATGAAACAAGAATAAGAATTACATTATGCTTATCCTTCACCAATTAGATTGATGACAATCAATGGATTTGACATACTACTTATTCTCGTAGAAAACATTAAAAGAGACATAACATAAACTTGAGAAGGTCTTCCAAGAACCACCGGTAGAATTTGAAAGAACGAAAGAATTGATATGACAACGAATGACGAGAACTCTTGAACGAACCACCGTGAGAACTGAAAATGAACGAAGAGAAGATAAAGAAACACCGGAAAGAATTATAAAATGAACGAAGATGCTTGAGAGGATTTAGATACATGAGAACGAAGAGATCATGCACTGCTTAGAGGATAAATGATCGATGCACCGGTAAGATTTGGAGAACGAGAGCTGAAAACTGAGAATGAATAACCCTAAGTTGATGAACTCCGGATAACAAAACTGAAAAGACTCCTGAATATCTCCTAATGGGTGAAAAGGATTCTCACAATTGAAAATAATTATGAGAGGATGGCAACAAGCTAGCACCACAAATCTCTGAGAGAACGGATAAGATATGGAGGTAAAACTCTTCTTCGGTCTTCAAATGACGACGAGAAACACCACCAAGAATTATTGAAGCACACCGGAATGAAAAATGGAAAAAGGTTGAGCCAATGATGAAAAGAATTTGGAAGATCTTGGAGAAATACATTTGCCCGATTATGAATCATTCTTACGTCAAACTCCGAAAAGGATTTGAGGATAGCTCCAGACAAATAAGAAGAGTCAGGTAAGATCCTGGAAAAAGACCTGTGGGTTAAGGCCCACTCAAAAGAACACCGTTGAAAAGATTTAAAAGAGAGATTACACCGGTTGAATTAAATGGCTTGAATGAGATAACAACCTCGAGATATCTTCAACACTCCGGAACAGTTGAATATCGAGAAGTGGAATGATAATAAGGTGCAACGGTAAGAGAAGGTGTTTGAAACGAGGAAAAAGGGATATGGTCAACACCAAAGCTTTACTTAGTTCCACCGGAGAAGAAAGAGAATGAATAATGATGAATTGAGGTTTCGTTAGAAACTTCATGAGAATCACTGGATAAGAACATTGAAGGAAAAGAATGGAGAGACTTCCACCAATAAAATGATACTTGATTGAGAAATCTGAGTCCTTGAAGAAAACAAGGGTGGGAGGGCGGGAAAAACAAAGGCAACTTGGAGACGGATGGAACAAACACCGTTGGGAAGAACTAATAATTGATCTTGCGAATGTTGAAGTGATCGGATCCACTTGAAGAGAAGCACATCGGTGAAAAGGATTGGCATGGCAATCTCGATTATCATGACGGATTTGTATTCACATCGGAGTATGAGAACACCGTTTGGGGAAGGTATGGAATCAACATTTGACTTTGAAGCAACTCGAATACCACAACTCAAAACAAAACAAAGAATTGGCTTGCAAAATAAGCCGGAACAAACATATGATAGAGATTTCGTCCGAAGTTTTTGTGGTGGGGCCTACATGGGCTCGATCGTACAGCACCATCATGTACAAGGCAGTGCACATGACATACAAAGCATCCCCGAGTCGGCAAAGCCAAGGACTCTTTAAGACACAATGTGACCACTGTAAAACCGACCGTGAATAGGCGGACCACTAGACGTCGAACCCCAATTTAATACCATACATCTGTCGGAAAGATATCCTAAGAGCTACTTGAATTCCCACCTATGAAACTCCCGAAATTTTCCGGTTATGCAATCAGGTGTTGGGGATACAGGGGAAGCATAATATCTCACCCAAACTAGCAAATCCTACATCCAGCTGTATCCATCCTTCAACACATAACCAAGAAACCTTCGAAATCGTCTACCTCAACCTTCCAAAAGCATCCGTTATACAAGTTATGGCGATACTCCCGAACTCCCGCCCCAGTACTGGGTGGCGTCGAGGTTATCTCACCAACAAACTGCATAAAAGAGATTTTCGATGTCGGCGTACTAAACTCAGGTATTCCAGAATTGCAAAAATAAAATTATGACGACAACACCTCAGAGCTCAACTCCCCGGGACACTTCCACTAAACCCCTGACAGGAGGCACCAAGACAAAGTTTTCGTCACAAAACCATCGGAACGATTCCAAGATACTCGCGTGATCCTAAATTTTTTAGTGAAATTTGAGAAAAGAAGAGTCAAAACTCTACGTCAGGATGCCTTACCAGAGCGATGAGGAGACTGGGAAGTAAAAAGAATTCCTAAACTCTCCGATATATAATTCCTAAATGACTCAAAACATTTTTCTATACACAACTCGGCTGCTAAAAACGATCAAGCAATGGGGCTCCTAAAGTCGGGGAAGGCTCTGATACCAACTTGTAACACCCTCGATGCGGCTATATCTCCCACGTGTCGAAGCACAACTTAGAGGCATAACCGCATTGAAAGCAATGTTGCAAGTGAGGTAATCTTCACACAACCCATGTAATACATAAGGGAAAGAGATACATAGTTGGCTTACAATCGCCACTTCACACAATTACAAGAATAAAACATTACATCAACCAAATACAATCAAGGTCCGGCTACGGAACCAAAATAAAAGAAGAACCCCAAATGCGACACGGTCCCTGATCGACCCCAACTGGGCTCCACTACCGATCAACTAGAAAGAAACAGCACAAAGGACAAGATCTTCATCGAGCTCCTCCTAAGCTTGGTTGCGTCATCTGCACGGACGCATCGACACCTGCAAGCTGGTTTTGGGAGTATCTGTGAGTCACGGGGGCTCAGCAATCTCGCACCCTCGCGATCAAGACTATTTAAGCTTATGGGTAAGGTAAAGGTATGGGGTGGAGCTGCAGCAAGCGACTAACATATATGGTGGCTAACATACGCAAATGAGAGCGAGAAGAGAAGGCAAAGCACGGTCGCTAAAAGTATGATCAAGAAGTGATCCTAAACAACCTACGTCAAGCATAACTCCAACAACCGTGTTCACTTCCCGGACCCCGCCGGAAAGAGACTATCACGGTTACACACGCGGTTGATTCATTTTATTTAAGGTCAACTTTATGTTTTCTACAACCAGACGTTAACAAATTCCCATCTGCCCATAACCGCGGGCACGGCTTTCGAAAGTTCAAATCCCTGCAGGGGTGTCCCAACTTAGCCCATCACAAGCTCTCACGGTCAACGAAGGAATAGACCTCCTCCCGAGACATTCCGATCAGACTCGGTATCCCGGTACAACAAGACATTTCGACAGGGTAAAACTAAACCAGCAACACCGCCCGAATGTGCCGACAATTCCCGATAGGAGCTGCACATATCTCTTTCTCAGGGCACACTCAGATGAGACTAGCTACGAGTAAAACCAACCCTCAAGTTTCCCCGAGGTGGCCCCGCAGGCAGCTCAGTTCGGACCAACACTCAGAGGAGCACTAGCCCGAGGGGGGGGGGGGTTAAAAGTAATGATGACCCTTGGGCGCGCAACCCCCAAGGGAAAATAAAAGGCTAGGAGGCAAATGGTAAAACCAATGTTGGGCATTGCTGGAGAAGCTTTACTAAAGGCGAACTGTCAAGGGGTTCCCATATAGCCCAACCACGTAAGGAAGCCTCACAAGGGGCCTCGGGGCGGCGGCAGCAAGGAGACGATGGTGGTGGTTAGCGGCAGAGGCTCACCGGAGAAGCTAGTGGCGACTGGGCGCGACGCGATGGGGCCCCTGGTCGCCGTAGAGGAAGCAGAGGATGGTGCAGGTCCAACGGCTGGGCTCCGGCGAGTCCCCCATGGACCGGGACGAGGAAGCCGCGGCCTCGGGCGCATGTGCAGGGGAGCACCGGGTCGGGAGGCGCGGGATATGCGCCGGGCGGCGAAGCGGAGCAGTGGGCAGCTCCACGGGCCAGATGGCGATGGGATCTGGGCGCGAGCAGGGATGCGTTGGTCGGGGAGGTCTCGCGTGCGGGGCGAGGAAGGGCGAGGAGAGGGGCAGCGCAAGGTGGAAGAGAGGAGTGGGGATCGGGCTGCGAGGGAAAGATGGGGGTCGGGCACGAGAGAGAGAGAGATCGAGGGAAGGAGGAGGTGGAGCGAGGAGGAGGCAGAAGGGATCGGGCGAGGCGCTCCTCTCGTGCGTGGTGACGGCGCGAGGGAGGAGACGAGGGAGAGTGGGGGATCGGGCAGGGGGGTTCGGGCTAGGGTTAGGATGGATTGGTGGGGGCGGCTGGGCCTTGGCCTTGGGCCGGCGCGGGAGGTTGGGAGGCCCAGGCTGCTGGGCTGCTTCTCTCTCTCTCTTTCTCTAATTCTCTTTTCAAAACAGAAAAATAAAGAGAAAGAAAAAGGGAAGAAAAGAAAGGTTAGAGAAAGAGTTGGGCACGGGGATAATTTCCACAGACTCGTAGAAATGTGCACGGTCCATGAAAAATAGGAGTGGCAAGATTGCAGGAATTAAATTCAAAATCATTTGAATTTAATTCAAAAGGTTTGAGCAAGGACTAGGAATTAGAGGTTTCCAAAAATGTTGAGGTTTTAGGAGGAGCCTCGATAAAAGAGATGAGAGATATTGGCAAGGTTTGAAGGTCAAACACGAAGAGGAATAGACATGGGGAATTATTGCACGTGTGTTCGTGGGTGATTCCGAAAATGGAATATTTAATATAGCTCCCTACACATATTGGGAGATATGTTATAAAGAGAATTTCACCATGTGAATATCCCTCAATTTAAATGGACCGAAGATCCATCCGATTTTATTTGGTTGAGTTAAGAAAAAGAAATGACAAGATGGCATGAAGACATGATCCAATGCACATGATGTAATGATGAATGCAAAAAACCAAACAAAACACACAGCGGAACCCCGAAATATATGGAGGTCTTCTCGAGCATCGGTCTCGGGGCGTTACATAACATCTCCCAACTTTGGTGGAATTTTTAAAGAAATATTTAAATAGGTTGCAGTGCAAACCACAAACTGATCCAGATTTGAAAACTTGAGGTAGGGCTCAAAATTTCCAAATGACTAAAAGAGGTTTTTCCATAAAAGTGATGTGGGAACATCACATGACATCCCCAAATTTTGTGGGGATTTTAAAGAAGTATTTGAAAGTGTTGTAGTGCAAATGGAACCCTAAAACTTATGAAAACCCATTTTTAAAGGAATAAAGCTCAGGAAAAATAATTTCTTCAATAATTCAAGTGATAAAAGAAATGGTTTTGGAAAGATATACAAGTCCAACAATATTTTGAAAGGTTTTCACTTGGGTGAAAACTCCATAATTCAGGAGAAAAGGGTGGTTCTGAAATAAGAGAAAATCTAGAAAATAAAAATTTAATTTACCATGACCAAATTTTGATTAATACATCATGGTTAAACTTTTTGGGGTGTTACACGTTCGCGCGTGTGGCAGCATGCTACTCAGCTCCATGTTATACTGCGTGTAAAATGGTTGTGGGCGGCGCTTAATTGGAGGAGGGGGCCAGTGATTTCGGTGGAAGGTGTCACTCTTTCAGTCGGGGCATGTGGGACGGGAAAGGAGGAGGATGGTGTGGGTGGGGTGTGGATTACCTGACCATATCGACGAGGCCGTGCAACAAGAAGAAGGGTCGCCGGCGAGGAGGTGGTGCTGCAAGAAGAAGGGTCGCCGGCGAGGAGGTGGTGCTGCAAGAAGAAGGGTCGCCGGCGAGGAGGCTGAGCTGCCAGTAAGCAACAATGAAGGTTTGAACTTGGAAAGCAAGGAGGAACAGTGGAAATGTGGCTTTTCGTAGGAGGGAGGGGGCGGGGATATAGATATTTCCGCAGTGGCAAAAGAAATTCCCTCAGTGCCATGTGACACTGGCATGCAAGTGTGGTTCAAGCGGGGGCGGTGGACTATAGACGACGAAGCTTCCTGCGTAAGCCAGACAAGACGGTGCGCCAAAATATTATATATCGCATCCCACACAATTCTTTCTAGTAAACTATTTATGGTATACCTGATTTTTTTCATTATGTTTTGAAAGACAAAATGGTGTTACGGAGGGAAAGGATGGTGTTTGAATTTCTAGAACATTTATGTACGGTGGACATGCAACTAGTACATGAGTGTTGTGTTTAAATTTGGAATTATTTTGGGTTCGTTTGGCATTTTTATGCATTAATTGTGTTTCTAGGCATTTAATGTGCATAATTCAAATTTGAACTACAAGCACATGCTCCAATGCACCAAAGTTTGCTGAAAAATCGCATGTGTGCCTTTGGGTGAATTTATAGGTCCAATGCAAGAAATGGGAATAAAATTCAAACATCTGGGTGTCGTGGCTCCGCCGGAATGATTGAGAAACTTTTTAATTCCTCTAAATCCAAAAGACGGCTGAAAATCGTGAAAATTGGCATGGTGTCATGACATGGAACCAACATGCTGCAGTAATTTTTTTGGCCGAATTGGGACAAGCTTTGGTGTAAGATTCTTGCAAACCGGAGCATTCCTCAAGAAGGCTCCTGGTTCCGAGAGGGAACATGTCACCTCCGTGTGCGAAATGACATACGTACACTGCCTTCTCCCGCCTTAATTTTTGTACACTGATAGATTAGACCAAATAGAAGTATCGTGCTAAATTTTGGAATTATTCTCTGTTCGTTTGGCCTTTTTTATACATCAATTGAGTTTCTGGGCATTTAATGTGCATAATTCAAATGTGAACTACAAGCACATGCTCCAGTGGACCAAAGTTGTTTGAAAAATTACATGTGTGTCCTTGGGTGAATTTATAGCTCCCATGCAAGAGATGGGAGTGAAATTCAAATATCTAGGCGTCGTGGCTTGGCCGGAACGATTGAGAAACTTGGTTTTTTAATTCCTGTAAATCCAAAACACGCCTGAAAATCATGAAACTTGGCATGGTGTCATGACATGGCACCAACATGCTACGATAAATTCTTTGGCTGAATTGGGACAAGTTTTGGTGTAGGCTTATTGCAAATCGGAGCTTCTCTCAAGAAGGCTCCTGGTTCCGAGAGGGAACGTGTCACCTCCATGTGTGAAATGACATATGTACACTTCCTTCTCCTGCCTTAATTTTTTACACAGTCAGATTAGACCAAATAGAAGTATCTTGCTAAATTATGGAATTATTCCGTGTTTGTTTGTCCTTTTTTATACATTAATTAAGTTTCTATGCATTTAATGTGCATAATTCAAATTTGAACTACAAGCACATGCTCCAGTGCACCAAAGTTGTTTGAAAAATCACATGTGTGTCCTTGGGTGAATTCCTAGGTCCCATGCAAGAGATGGGAGTGAAATTTAAACATCTGGGCATGGTGTTTTAATTCTTGTAAATCCAAAACACACCTGAAAATCATGAAACTTGGCATGGTGTCATGACATGGCACCAACATGCTGCGGTAATTTCTTTGGCCGAATTGGGACAAGCTTTGTTGTAGGCTCCTGGTTCTAAGAGGGAACGTGTCACCTCCATGTGCGAAATGACTTACGTACACTGCCTTATCCCGCCTTAATTTTTTTACACAGGCAGATTAGACCAAATAGAAGTATTGTGCTAAAATTTTGAATTATTCCATGTTCGTTTGGCCTTTTTTATACATTAATTGAATTTCTGTGCATTTAATGTGTATAATTCAAATTTGAACTACAAGCACATGCTCATGTGCACCAAAGTTGTTTGAAAAATCACATGTGTGTCCTTGGGTGAATTTCTAGGTCCCATGCAAGAGATGGGAGTGAAATTCAAACATCTGGGCGTCGTGGCTTGATACGTCTTCAATGTATCTATAATTTTTGATGGTTCCATGCTATTATATTATTCGTTTTGGATGTTTAATGGGCTTTAATACGCACTTTTACATTATTTTTGAGACCAACCTATTAACCGAAGGCCCAGTGCAAATTCCTGGTTTTGCCTATTTCAGTGTTTCGCAGAAAAGGAATATCAAACGGAATTTAACCTTCGCGAGGATCTTTTTTTTGGAACAAACGCAATCCAGGAGACTTGGAGTGGAGGCCAAGGAAGCTACGAGGCGACCACGAGGTAGGGCGGCGCGCCCCCTACCCTCATGGGCCCCTCATAGCTCCACCGACCTACTTCTTTCGCCTACATATACTCTTATACCCTGAAAACGTGCAGGGGAGCCACGAAACCACTTTTCCACTGTCGTAACCTTCTGTACCCGTGGGCTTTCATCTGGGGACCTTTTCCGGCGATCTGCCGGAGGGGGATTCGATCACGGAGGGCCTCTACATCAACACCATAGCCTCTCCGATGATGTGTGAGTAGTTTACCATAGACCTTTGGATCCATAGTTATTAGCTAGATGGCTTCTTATCTCTCTTTGGTTCACAATACAAAGTTCTCCTCAATGTTCTTGGAGATCTCACTAGTAGAAAATAGGGCTTTGGTGTAGGCCGGGTCAGCCCATTAGTCCCGGTTCAGTCCAGAACCGGGACCAATGGGGGCATTGGTCCCGGTTCGTGAGCCTAGGGGGCCGGCCGGGCCACGTGGGCCATTGGTCCCGGTTCATCTGGACCTTTTGGTCCCGGTTGGTGGGATGAACCGGGACCAATGGGCCTCGCTCCTGGCCCACAACCATTGGTCCCGTTTTGTGCCTCAAACCGGGACTAAACATTAGACCTTTAGTCCCGGTTTGAGGCATGAACCGGGACTAATGGGGTTGAGACCTTTAGTCTCGATTCGTGCCACGAACCGGTACTAAAGGTCCCATTTTCAAACTCTACCCCCCACCCCCTGTGGATCGCCTTTTCAGTTTTAAAAAAAATAAAAGAAAATGATGGAAATGTCAAAAAAATAAAAGAAAATAAGTTTCCCATGTGATATGTGGTCTAGTTGTTGGGAAAATTTGCAAATGTGAATTTTGACTTTATTTGCAAAATCTCTCTGAAATTTGTAAAAATGGGCATAACTTTTGCATACTAACTCGGATGAAAAAGTTTTTATATGAAAAATCATCTACTCGAAAAATCATCATACTTTTGCATACTAAATGGGAACCCCGTTAAACATTTTCAAAATCCTCAAAAACCTAATAGAAAAAAGTTACGGTGCTTTTAAGATCTAGAGTGGAAAAAATCGAAAAAAATTCAAACAGTGGGCAAACTGTGGTCAAACAATGGTCAAACTAATTATTCTAGAATATTAGTGTTACTAAATAATTATTTCAGTTATTTCAATTTTGGTCAAATCTGGTCAAACTGTGGTCAAACAATGGTCAAACTAATTATTCAAGGAATATTAGTGTTACTAAATAATTATTGTTTTTTAAAAACAATAGTTTCAAAATAAAACAATGAAATGTGTTACTTCATGCTCAAGCAAAATTCCTGAAGGTTAATAGGATTGACATCTTACTATTGTCAGGAAAACAACAAGTGCAGACTTGGAGCGAGGGAGAATAGAACCCGAAAGTTAAGCGTGCTCAGGCTGGGGGAGTGGGAGGATGGGTGACCGTTCGGGAAGTTAGATGATTTGGAATGATGAGGGGTGATTAGAGGATAAATTGAGAAGTGATGACGGATTGTGATTACAGACCAGAGGTTAAAATAATCCAGAAATTTGAAAATAAAAAAAATAAAAAAAAAATTCAAAATTTTTTTTTCAAAAAAAATCATAAAATTTCCTTTAGTCCCGGTTGGTGTTACCAACCGGGACTAAAGGTGGAGCTCCACATGGCCGCGCCCTATAGTCCCGGTTCTGGATTGAACCGGGACTAAAGGGAGAGGCATTAGTACCAACCCTTTAGTCCCGGTTCGAAAACCGGGACTAAAGGGGCCTTACCAACCGGGACAAAAGCCCCTTTTTCTACTAGTGTCTATTCGATGTAATTCTTTTTGCGGTGTGTTTGCCGAGATCCGATGAATTGTGGGTTTATGATCAAGATTATCTATGAACAATATTTGATTCTTCTATGAATTCTTATATGCATGATTTTATATCTTTGCAAGTCTCTTCGAATTTTCGGTTTAGTTTGGCCTACTAGATTGATCTTTCTTGCTATGGGAGAAGTGCTTAGCTTTGGGTTCAATCTTGCGGTGATCGATCCCAGTGAAAGAAAGGGAACTGACACGTATTGTATTGTTGCCATCGAGGATAAAAAGATGGGGTTTATATCATATTGCTTGAGTTTATCCCTCTGCATCATGTCATCTGGCCTAATGCGTTACTCTGTACTTATGAACTTAATACTCTAGATGCATCCTGGATAGCGGTCGATGTGTGGAGTAATAGTAGTAGATGAAGAATTGTTTCGGTCTAATTGATACGGACGTGATGCCTATGTTCATGATCATGCCTAGATATCATCATAACTATGCCCTTTTCTATCAATTGCTCGGCAGTAATTTGTTCACCCACCGTAATATATGCTATATTGAGAGAAGCCACTAGTGTAACCTATGGCCCCCGGGTCTACTTTACATCATAGAAGTTTCCGATCTGCAATTCTAGTTTACTATTTATTTTGCAATCTTTACTTCTCAATCTATTCAACAAAAATACCAAAAATATTTATCTTATTATCTTTATCAAATCTCAGTTTCGTAAGTGACCGTGAAGGGATTGACAACCCTTTATCGCGTTGGTTGCGAGGTTCTTGTTTGTTTGTGCAGGTATTAGGCGAGTTGCGTGTAGTCTCCTACTGGATTTATACCTTGGTTCTCAAAAACTGAGGGAAATACTTACGCTACTTTGCTGCATCACCCTTTCCTCTTCAAGGGAAAACCAACACATGCTCAAGAGGTAGCATGACTCGGCTGGAAAGATTGAGAAACTTGGGTTTTTAATTCCTATAATTCCAAAACACGCCTGAAAATCATGAAACTTGGCAATGTCTCATAACATGGCACCAACATGTTGCGGTAATTTTTTGGCTGAATTGGGACAAACTTTGGTGCAAGCTTCTGGAAAACCGGAGCTTCCCTCAAGAAGGCCCGTGGTTCCGAGAGGGAACGTGTCACCTCCGTGTGCGGAACGACATACGTACACTGCCTTCTCCCGCCTTATTTTTTTACACAGTCATATTAGAACAAATAGAAGTATCGTGCTAAATTTAGAATTATTCCAGGTTCGTTTGGCCTTTTTTATACATTAATTGATTTTCTGGGCATTTAATGTGCATAATTCAAATTTGAACTACAAGAATAGGCTCCAGTGCACGAAAGTTGTTTGAAAAATCACATGTGTGTCCTTGGGTGAATTTCTAGGTCCCATGCAAGAGATGGGAGTGAAATTCAAAGATCTGGGCATCGTGGCTCGGCCGGAAAGATTGAGAAACTTGGTTTTTTAATTCCTGTAATTCCAAAACACGCCTGAAAATCATGAAACTTGGCATGGTCTCATGACATGGCACAACATGCTGCGGTAAATTTTTTGGCCGAATTGGGAAAAGCTTTGGTGTAAGCTTCTTGCAAACCGGAGCTTCCCGCAAGAAGGCTCGTGGTTCCGAGAGAGAACGTTTCACCTCCATGTGTGAAATGACATACGTACATTCCTTCTCCTGCCTTAATTTGTTTACACAGCCAGATTTGACCAAATAGAAGTACAGTGCTAAATTTTGGAATTATTCCGGGTTCGTTTCGCCTTTTTTATACATTAATTGAGTTTCTAGGCATTTAATGTGCATAATTCAAATTTGAACAACATGCACAGGCTCCAGTGCACCAAAGTTGTTTGAAAAATCACATGTGTGTCCTTGGGTGAATTTCTAGGTCCCATGCAAGATATTGGAGTGAAATTCAAACATCTGGGCGTCGTGGCTCGGCCGGAAAGATTGAGAAACTTGGTTTTTTTAATTCGTGTAATTCCAAAACACGCCTGAAAATCATGAAACTTGGCATGGTGTCATGACATGGCACCAACATGCTGTGGTAATTTTTTTGGCCGTATTGGGACAACCTTTGGTGTAAGCTTCTTGCAAACCGAAGCTTCCCTCAGGAAGGCTCGTGGTTCTAAGAGGGAACGTGTCACCTTCGTGTGTGAAATGACATATGTACACTGCGTTCTCCTACCTTAATTTTTTCACATAGCTAGATTAGAAGAAATAGAAGTACCGTGCTAAATCTTGGAATTATTCCGGGTTCGTTTGGCCTGTTTTTATACATTAATTGATTTTCTAGGCATCTAATGTGCATAATTCAAATTTGAACTACAAGCACATGCTCTAGTGCACCAAAGTTGTTTGAAAAATCACATGTGTGTCCTTGGGTGAATTTCTAGGTCCTACACAAGAGATGGGAGTGAAATTCAAACATCTGGGCGTCGTGGCTCGGCCGAAAAGATTGAGAAACTTGGTTTTTTAATTCCTTTAATTCCAAAACACGCCTGGAAATCATGAAACTTGGCATGGTCTCATGGCATGGCACCAACATGATGTGGTAATTTTTCTGTTCGATTTGCGTAGGCGGACACATTAACAATCAACAAAGTCATTTTGGAACAAGTGCTGTCATGTTACAAATCAGAAACACAAGTATTACTGAAACCGTGGGCGTTCGACTTACCAATTACATGCGGCCACGCATCGCCTTTTTTTATTGGCTAGGAGCTGCCATGCGGGGTAGCTATTTGAGTACGGGAGGCGTGCGATCAGACCCCTGCACGTGCTCATCGGGAGGAGAGCTCTTTGACTGCTACCCTCCGTGCACCTCCCCTCAACATCTCCATTAATGGTGCTCGAGCACCTGTTCTACGGTGTGGCTATATGTCTCACTGGACTGAGATTTAAGAGAGAAAATGAAAATATGAAAAGAAAGTTTTGCACGGATCTTGATGTATGATCCGATGGACCTATATAGCATCGACTGTGAGTTATAGCAAGCATGATGAATATAAGCATGATGACATTGGATAATAATTGTCTTACAAATTTATAAACATAATTAAAAAAAGCCACATGCGGCAATGCCTGATATACACAAGGGCAAAAGAAGAAGGTAGACAACGATCTGGCTCGCTGATCTCTACTTTCTTGATGCGTTGTTGCAGGCCGCGGGAACTAGTCTCCGCGGCGGGCGGCGTCGAGCTCTTTCTTGTCCTCAAGATGCTGGTTGAGAGCATCCACGGATTCCTCCACTAGCCTTCTGCGCTTGATGTGCAACATGGCATTCTCGTCCATAAGTTTCTCGATGATGACGCCGGTCCTCTTCAACAAGGGAGTGGTTTACTCCTGCTCCTTCGCACTTTTGACGATCTTCGCCCTCAGTAGGTGGCGCTCAGCCCGGAGCTTCGCATTTCTCTCATTTAGTTGTTGGATGATGTCAGTAGACTGTTCAAACGAGGCTTTCAGGTCATCCTGCAACCTCGCCCACCTGGAGATCTTATCCATCTTCCAAATGACGAGGGCACGCATGCGCCTGTAAGAGTAGTCGCCTGCCCGCGAGACATTTTCCCAAGCCGCCGTGGCGCGGGAGGACATCTCTGCTGCATTCGCGACATGGCAGGACATCTCTTTTGCTTCTGCGGCGCGGCCGGACCAGTCTTCTACATTGACGGCGCGGCGGGTCCTCCGTGCTGCTTCGGCTGCGCAGCGGGACCTCTCTGCTGCTATGGCCATGCGGCGAGACATGTTGGCTGCTTTCACGGCGAGGCGGGACATCTCTCGTGCTTCCGCTTCCAGGCTTGCCTCTCCCTGGTGGCAATCTCTCAACCCAGAACTCACGCTAGCCATGGAGGACGCAAGGGAACGATGATGAATGACTTGTTTGTTTTTGACTTTTTGTGGATGAGGAGTTGAGGAGGAATGTGTAGTCATGTTGGAGTAGTAGTATTTGTAACCGAGTAGTAATACACTCCTAAGTGGGAAACCGTTTAGGTTTTGATCGGTGTGAACAGGTTTGCAATTTGGAATGTGACGGGAAGCATGCTCAAAATTTACTGACGGTAATAAGTGTGGCACTATTCCGAGAGGCGTAACGTGGGCACGTATGCCTTCTCGGCCACGTACGTGGCATTTGCACCATAGGGTGCACTGCAATAGGCAATGTCAGCACACATCTTGTTCCAACAACTGTGTGCGCTCGTTATTACCATCGTGCATGGTTCTTTTAATTAGAGTGGGTGTGCCCGTCTAGCGCACACACGTTGATCTATCTAACTATTTCAGTTTGTTGTGGCTAATCGCAAACAGTTCATCCATGTGAAGTGTATGCCATCAATCATAGACACTTTGATCTGGCTTACCTGTTTTTGTTCTGTTGCCTAATTGCAAACAGTTAATCCTTCTGAAGTGTATGCCCTCAATCACACACAACTTGATCCGGCTGACGGTTTCTTTTGTGTTCCCTAACAACAAACAGTTCATCCAAGGGAACCGTCTGCTGTATATCGCACACACCTTCATCTGGCTGCCCATTTCTTTTGTGTTGCGTAATCACAAATAGTTTATCCGAGTGAACCGTATGCTCTATACCACACATGCCTTCATCAGGCTACCTGTTTCTTTTGTTCCGCCTCATCGCAAATAGTTCATTGGACTGAACCGTATGCCCTGGATCGCACACGCAACTAAAATCTGAACCGTGTTTGATGCATCCTGCATTGCAAACATTTTGCACCTTTTTGACGGTTTTTGTACATCCCTGTTTATGATTAATGAATAGCACATAGTTTCGTGAATGGGTCTCTGATCGTAGTGTCGCGTTAGCAGCATCCTACAGTAGTGAGGCCTTATGATGGAGCAAATGAAGGTGGTGCACGAGGCCAGCAAGGCTGCCTGCAATGCTAGCTCTGCCCTTCAAACCAACATCTAGGTGAGTGGATTTCCGACTGGTCTTTTAGCTTGACTTTTGCTCTTTTAGGATATGGTACTTGAAAACTGCTGCTTTATTATTCGTAAGATGTCTGTGGATGAGCGTTTTCAAACCTTATGTGCATATATCAAGAACTTGTACCTGTACACCCACTGAGTGTCTTCTTTTGCTTTGTAGCTTTGTCAATTGACTCGTCCAATCTTTGTCAAGTGAACTCTTGAACCAGTGGGGGCACGCTGAGTGCACCCATTGGGTGTAGTCCCCGGGACCGCCGCCGAATGTTTGATTCGGTGGGGGTCTTTCCAAAGAGTTGTTTTGCCACGGGAGTCTTAGAACTTGTTTGTAGTATATTCACTCGGCTCTCTATGGATTTCATCGAGTGAATTCCTAGATAGTGGGGACGCACTATGTGCATCCACTGGGTGTAGTCCCTGAGACCGCGGTCGACTGCGGGTAGTCGGCGGTGGTCTGAGCGCAAATGTTGTTGTCGTTTTACTCCTTCCGCTCGGTCTGGACGGACCATGTCGAGTGGGAAGTTGAATCAGTGGGGGAACGCCAAGTGCACCCACTGGGTGTAGTCCCCGAGACTACTATTCAATGTTTGATTCAGGAGTAGTCTTAGAACTCTTTTTCCGTAATAACTTGAACTTGTATCTTATCGCTTTGAACCAATCGATCTTAGTTTTTGTCGACTGACTATATGTTGACTGCAGAAATCTTGTGAGATGGGGGCCCAGTTCATTGAATTGGAGAAGAAACAAGTTCAGCTCAACCTTGATCTGAAACTAGCCAAGGAAAATCTGAAGAAGGCCAAAGACGAAGCAGCCATTATGGGAGGTAATAACTCTGTCGACTGTTAGCCTTGCCATCCTTTTTTCAATCTTTAAACTGACCGACTCCACTCGAACAGATGCGCGTAGTGAAAATCATCAACTCCAAGCTCGTCTAAAGAATGTTACTTCTTTAGACAAAATGAAGCAGGCTCTGGAGCAGAAGGATCTTGACCTCGCAGCAGCACAGAAGATGGCGCGGGAGAAAACTGAACTTGCCGACAAGAAGCCTTCTTGACGGCAAGTTAGAGGAAGAAAATGCCAAGCTAAAGATTGTCGTAGATGAAGTGAACAAAGAGGTCGCGCAGCTGAAGAAGGACAAGGTGGCCTTCACCGACCGAGTCGAAGATCTCACTCGTAGGAGGGATGAACTGGAGACTTATCTGGGAGACCTCGCCAAAAAGATGTTCCTCACGCTCGAAGGTACTTTCCCTTATCCGAATGTTTTGCAACCGCTAACTCATCGTACGACGGTCGACTCATTCTTTTTCCTGTGCGTGCAGAATTCTGTCAAAACTTCAAGGAAGAGACTGGGTGGATTGAGACGAGTCTGGACCCCATCAACTCCCCTGTCAAGGATGAGGCTGCGATGAACGTGTTCCGACTGGAATATCGTCTTGCTAGTGTTATGAACTACCCTGGTCGACTGAAAGTGGCGGTGTCATGGATCGACACAGAGCTCTGGCCAGGTGTGACATTCCAAAATGACCTCGAGTCTCTGATGACTCGACTCAATGAAATCCCTAGTCGAGTGCAGGCGTGGAAGAAGTCCTCTGCTCGATGCGGTGCTGACGTGGCTCTATCTCTGGTATGTGTTCATTGCAAAGAAGTTAGAGAAGAGAAGTTGGCGGCTCTCAAGGTCGCCAATATCAAGAAGCTTCAATTCCAGTCCCTTATGGAGACCTTCATCGAGGTTGCTACTCGCATCGCAAATGGAATCGACCTGGACGAGTTCGTCGAGCCAGCTAGCCCTTCTCCTGCCGAGTGATAAACTTGATAGCTTGATTTAATTTGCCTCGGGATGCCGAGTGATTTTGTAATTGTTAAAACTCTTTCGGGTTTGACGCTCGAGCACTTCTGCCGGTGGTTCTGAAATTTCATGGATTTTATCCGAACTTGGTTTTTTCCTTCCGAATGTAGTTGTTTTGTCTTCCCCACCTTCAAGTTTCTTGACTTCGAGTGAATTGGAAATAATAAATGAAACTCCGAGTGGATGGGTCGCTCCCCACTTGAAGTTGACGTTGTACTTGTGGCGCAGCTCTGAGTACAACTAGACGTTGTACTTGTGACGCAGCTTCGAGAGCCGCCAGTCATTGAACTTGTGACACAGCTCCGAGAGCAGCCATTCATTCTATTTGTGGCGTAGGTCCGAGTGCAACCGGGCGTTGTACTTATGGGGCAACTCCAAGAGCAGCCAATATACATTGTATTTGTGGTGCAGCTCCGAGAGCAGCCAATATACGTTGTATTTTTGGCGCAGCTCCGAGAGCAGCCAGTATACGTTGTATTTGTGGCGTAGCTCCGAGAGCAGCCAAGTCTCCGAATGAAGCCAAATATCCGAGTGGGAGGATTGCTCTCCACTCGGAGTGGTTTCGTAACTTAGGCGAGTACGGGGGTCGCACCTAAGTCCCCGAGTGGGAGGATTGCTCTGCACTCAGAGTGTTTTGTAACTTAGGCGAATCGGGTTCGCAGCTAAGCCCCTGAGTGAGAGGGTTGCTCTTCACTCGGAGTAGTTTTGTAACTTAGGTGAATCGGGTTCATAGCTAACCCCCGAGTGAAAGGGTTGCTCTTGACTCGGAGTAGATTTGTAACTTAGCCGAGTACGGGGGTCGCAGCTAAGTCCCTGAGTGGGAGGATTACTCTTCACTCGGAGTAGTTTTTGTAACTTAGGCGAATCGGGTTCGTAGCTAAGCCCCCAGTGAGAGGGTTGCTCTTCACTCGGAGTAGTTTTGTAACTTAGGCGAGTTCGGGGTCGTGATACGTCTCCAATGTATCTATAATTTATGAAGTACTCATGCTATTATATTATCATTCTTGGGTGTTTTACAATCATTTTATAGCAACTTTATATCATTTTTTGGGACTAACCTATTGACCCAGTGCCAGTTGCTGTTTTTTGCTTGTTTTTTACATCGCAGGAAATAAATATCAAACGGAGTCTAAAGACCGCGGAACTTTATGGAGATTTTTTTTGGACCAAAAGGAACCCAATGGGACAGAGCTACACCTGGGGGGTGCCTCGAGGGGGGCACAACCCACCAGGGCACGCGAGGGCCCCCTGGCACGCCCAAGTGGGTTGTGCCCACCTCGGTGGCCTCTCATACCCCTTCTTTGCACTATAAATTCCCAAATATTCCGAACCCTTCGGGGTTAACCTAGATCAAAAGTTCTGCCGCCGGAGGGCTCCGTAGCCACCGAAAACCAATCTAGACCTGTTCTGGCACCATGCCGAAGGGGGAATCATCTCTAGCGGTGATCTTCATCATCCCGACGGCCACCACGATGAGGAGGGAGTAGTCCAGCCTCGGGGCTGAGGGTTTGTACCCGTAGATATGTGATTAATCTCTCTCTCTCTCTCATGATCTATATGATGGGCTTTGTTAATATAGTCGGATCATATGATGTTTCTCCCCTCTATACTCTTGTTGTGATGAATTGAATCTTTAACCTTTGAAGTTTTGTCTTGTTGGATTGAATATTCAGAGATGAGAACACATGATATATGTCTTGCAGTATGAATATTTGAGGTGACAATTGGGGTATCTTATTGATTCACTTGATATATGTTATGGCATTCAACTCGCGGATTCCCGCAGTGATATTGGGGTAATCTATGAATAGGGGTTGATGCACGTTTTTATTATCTTTTCTACAACGAAAACTTTGGGGGTCTTTTTATAGTTCTTTGTGTGGATTGAGTATTATGAATATGAATTTGCATTGTTGGTATTCTAGTACGAACTCTAGGATAGATCAAACGCAAACAATAGCTTTGTGTTATTTTAGTACGAACTCTTCAATAGATCGAACGGAAAGAATAGCTTTGAGGTGGTTTAGTACCCTACAAACAATTTCTATCTTTGTTCTCCGCTATTAGGAACTCTGGAATGATTCTTTGTTGCACTTTGAGGGATAATCATATGATCCAACTATGTTAGCACTGTTGGGAGATTGCAGTAGTGAAAGTACGGACCATAGGCCTTGTTTGTAGGCATTGAAACACCGTTTTTGTGCCCGTTTACTATTTTCTACCTTGCTGTTTTTATTTATTCAGATTATAAAAATATATTTCTACCATCGATATTACACTTTTATCACCATCTCTTTGCCAAACTAGTGCACCTATACAATTTGCTATTGTATTGGGTGTGTTGGGGACATAAGAGATTTCTTGTATTTGGTTGCAGGGTCGTTTGAGAGAGACCATCTTCATCCTACACCTCTCACGGATTGATAAACCTTACGTCATCCACTTGAGGGAAAATTGCTACTGTCCTACAAAACTCTGTGCTTGGAGGCCCACCACGTGTCTACAAGAATAAAGTTGTATAGTAGACATCAACCTCTTTTCTGGCGCCATTGCCGGGGAGGTGAGTGCTTGAAGGTATATCTTTAGATCTTGCGGTTGAATCTTTTAGTTTCTTGTTTTATCACTTAGTTTGGTTTATAAAACAAAACTACACAAAAATGGAATTTACGTTGCATCATATTATTGATCATCTTTATAATGTCTTTCTTGAAAATGATGGTTCGGAAAATTATGCTCAATTGTTAGAAGAAGAAGTCAATAAAATGCTTGGCACAAAATATTTGAATGATGAGCATGATCGCAATGTTGTTAGTGTGAATTCTTTGAATATCCAAAATACTAATGATGATTGCACAAGTCATGACAAAAATGTTTCTTATAAGTATGTCACTTTTTGCAGAGTGAATTGGGAGTGCCTTTGCACACCAAAAAGGGAAGATACATTTTGTAAGAAGCATAAATATTTAGAAACAAAAAGGTTGCAAGATAGGCTAGACGATTGTGCTGAAAGATGTAAGTTTTTTCGCCATCCTTGTGAACTTTGCAATGAACATGGTCATTTAAGTCTCCAATGTAATTTATTTCATGATCAAATCGTGTCCAAAAATTGTGATAACTTGATTACCCTTGAGCATCATAAAGATCTTAGCCTTCTTTTGGGGTATGAAGAAATGAAACGTGTAACTAAGGGTTTTCCAAATCCCGAGAGATTTCTTGGTTTTGATATAGAGGAAATTTATATGTTTTGTACGGTAAATTGCATTGAAAATCCTTATATTGCCAGCTATCTAAAGTCAAGAAAACAAATGGAATATGAAGAGAGTACTAATGAAAGGGAAAATGTTTCCCAATACCCTCCTAGTGTTTATTATGATTAATCAGGTAACGAGGAGGTGCTTCCTATTCAATCAATCTCTTCAACAAGAAGATTGAAAAAATTAATTAAACCCACACATGGTGTGGTGAAGAAGAAGAAAAGAAGAAAGAATAGAGGTAAAAAGGTATCTCTCCCAAATAATGTTGCTCCCATCACCATCGTGCCTCATTAAAGTGAGTCAAATATGTTGATGGAGGATGATGATATTGATGCTGATTTTGTTAAGTCTGTTGCTTGTTGTGATGACTATGATTGGGAAGACAACGATATCATTTATGATCTTGAAAATATTTTTAGCACTTGCTTGGAAGAATATGATAATAACGTGTGCTATACTATTGGTGCCATTCATGCTATTGATAAGAATGATTGTGATGATATGCAAAACCACAAGCTTGGGGATGTTATGTTTGATGAGTATGATATGTTTGAAGATTTATTTTCTAGAAATAATGCTTGTCCTAAAATTGGGGATGCTTTGCTTAATGAATGTAACATCCCAAAATTCTAAATTTTGGAATATTATATTAAATAAATAGTTTTGATTGTTTGTTTGATTGTGGTGTGGCTGCTTGTGTGAAATTGAGTAAAATTTGAAACTTAAAGTTGAATGAGAGGGAATGAAATGACTTTCCCAAACTTTCACCTTGCATTTTTGATCTCCATGATTGCAAATTCATTTCATCACAAAACTCTAGAGTGAAGATGATATGACTTCTTCCATTTAAATAAATGAAAAGGGTTTTGAAAAGATTTCAGTTCCGCTTTGAAATATTTCAAATTCAGAGACTTTATGCAACTCAATGATTTTCATGAGAGAAGATAAAATGACTTCTTCAAATTATATGAAATATGAGTTGGAAGTTTAAAAGAATCAAATTTAAAGTCCCTTTGAAGGTATTTGGAAAACCATTTTCAATTTGGAGTTATTAGATTTATATTCAAATTATTTTTCTCCAAAAATAAAATATATGGAAAATAGGGTAAAATGATTCCCTACAGTAGAAAAGTGGAGAAAAATGAGTTTGATAATTTTGGTATTTTAAAATATTTTTATTTAGTTTTTAAATGAACCAGTAGCACTATTTTCTTTATATAATATTTTGTGGAATTTATTTGCCACTGAAAATATGTTCATGTTTTAGGAAATCTTTTTTTGAAAATTTTGATATATAATATGCTTATATAAATTTTGTTTATTTTCGTTATTCAGTTTTCCTTTTTGTTTCTATTTAAAAAAAACTGTACGTGCGGCTCATAATTATTTGTCGCCCACATGTGCAGCATAGTAGACAGGTCGGCCCGTATTTTTCTTTTTCTCTTTTTATTTTCATTAAGGTTTACAATTTTATTTTATTTATGTTTTTTTCTGAAAAATAAACATTTCAGGAAAGAATATATATATATATATATATATATATATATATATATATATATATATAAACTGTCACGCAGTGTACGCACGCGACTCGGCAACTCTTAGCCCATGCACATGATCTTTTTCAATTTCATCTGCATATGTATATGTTTAGTCCCACATTGTCTAGCCTTTGACCCCTAAGCCTCTTTTCGACCTATAATTTATAGACCCATAGAGCCTCTAAAAATCATCCTATTCGGGTTAAATCAGTATTTTGGTTTGACTAGATCCACTAAAAAATATTTTTTCTCTCCGGCGGGACTTCTAAAAGTTGTCTCCTCCCTCCGAAGTCGTCTTTTCTCTACCTTATAAAGCTATCTTTCTTCGTATTTTTTTATAGTTTCATAGCTTATTATTTTTAGACTAGTGTACGGTAGAATAATTAGATTATCAATTAGTCGTAACTATTTTTCTTCCTAAAACAACTTGGCCCTGATTTTTCAAATAGCCATAACTTTTTACTCGTTCATCCAAATTAGATAAAACCAACACCTACATTTTTGCCTTGATTCTTCCTATCTAGCGAATCTATCAAATAAATTTTTTGCAACTTCCAAATTTCAAAATTTGTTCAGATTCATATTCCAACTTCTTTTGATCATATCTTTTTATCGGTAGCTCTGTTTTTGATGAACCCAACTGCATCGGATTCGTATTGAAGTAATCTATCCATTCGCACAATTAGTGTCATCTTTCCAACATATAACTTTAATCATAGTCAGATTACTCTGCTAGTCCACAAAGAGTTATCACACAACATTCTAAGCAGATTCAATGCTATGTTGAATTACATGTATCTTTTGATCCGATATTTCCAATCTAGTAATTCTTCTTCCTACATGTTCCTATTGACTTCCTACATCCAGTAGCATCATTAGTTTCAACTTTGGAACCTTTCAAACTATTCAAACCTTTATTTGATCATATCTTGTAAACAGTAGAACATTTTCAATTGATTCCTTATTGCAATTGAATCCCTAGACGTAATCTATGATCTTGAGCCATCACCACACTTTTTCACCGAAATTAGGATCTGATCTTGCAAAATAATTTGATTCGGTTCTTTTGGACTTTTTGAAATCTTCCTTTGCATTTTTTGGGTCTTTGAGTGATTGCTTATGTGTGGTTATAATTGATTGCTTACGATAGATTGATCGGAGTGTGACAAGTAGAACTATCAGAAATTATGAGTGCGAAGATTCTTCATCAACAGTACAAGGCATGTTCACACTTTGATCATACTTTTCATACCCAGTTTTTACGCATTAGTTTTACCCTCAAAGATTGCATGAGTAGGACTGTGAACATGTGGTTATTGCTATGTAGTTCATGAGGTAGGAACCAATGATCCTTGAAACACCCCGGGAATATTTGTTATGCTTATTTATTGCTTAGCCATGCTCGTAGATGGGGATTGGTATGTGAGAATCATGCAAGTTGAGAGAGATATTAACTAAGGGAAACTTAAGGTGGCTACTTTAATACACATCTGGGTGAATTGGTTGCGGGCACCTAGGGAATCCAGTGTTGTCCTAGGAGATCCCGGGGTACCCGTGTGATCATCCTATGGAATGCCACCTAGGCTCAAAGGGATCATGAGATTATTCATGCCTAGAAACTTACGTGTGCAGCCACAAGCCATTAAGGGCTCTGGCATAGTTGAGTAAGTTGTGGGAAACCTTTCCATGATAGGCTAGCAGATGTAGGGGATTGTAGGTGTACTGGCCTATCTATCGGTTAAGGGGACCTCTTCAGAAAAACTATGTCTTGATCAACTGGTTCTCAAACATCAGCCAGTGCGAGGAATTCAATGGAGGAGATCGAGTCTTGTGGGGAAAAGTGCGCAGACCTTTGTAGAGTGTACAAACTAATCATGATTAGCCATGTCCCTGGTTATGGACATTTTGAGTATCTAGAAGTGGATTATTGGTTGATCTCATCATTCTATTTAATTAATGAATTGGGTTATTACTATTACTTGGTAATTTTGGGATTGAGTTGGAGGAACCTTCCTAATAATGGCATAAACTTGGTAGTAAAATAAAAATGTATTCCTTTGTTGTAGGGAAAATTAGCTTTATGCAAAATTAAACTTAGAACCTCCACCAGTCAAATATGCATATAGAGATAGACATTCTCATTATTATTCTATGGTGTGAAATTGCCAGTACATTCAATGTGCTGACCTCTATGGCTGCAATGTCTCATGTTGCAGGAATTTTACGACGAGTAAGTGATACGATAGGGTTACCATGTATACACTCAACTTTGCCGTTGGTGTTGTTGGGACTCCACAACTTTGTTGTTACTTCCGCTATATGGATTGAGGTAATAGTATTTATGTTACTTTTTACATGTGATTAAACTCTGTTATAAATCCTCGAGTACTGTGTGTATCAGCATACCGATCTAGGGATGACACTTAAGCACAGAGACTTGATCCATTTGGGTCTGGTCGCTACAATGAATATGATCCTTTGATTCCTTCTACTTTTGATAAGAAAATTTATTATGATGATAGCATGCCTCCTATTTATGATGATTACATTGATGAAAGTGGGTTTGGAAGAGTGTCAACCTTAGGTAGTAGTGATCCCACTATTTTGGAGGGTGTTGAATCTTATTACAATATTGATGAAAGTGGATTTGGAGAGGTCATGACTTTATTTAGTGATACATCCACTATTTTGGAAGAGGTTTCAATTGATTATGACAATGAAGTTGCTATCTATGATGATTATTATGATGACATCTATGCCATAAAGAGTGATAAATCTTCTATGCTTGTGCATCATGAAAAGAGTGATGTATGTTATGGTTATATTGTTGAATTCATTCGTGATGCCTCTGAAAATTATTATGAGAAAGGAACTTATGCCCTTACATATCTCAGTAATATCAAGTTTCTTCTCTATGTGTTGATTGTTTTGAAGTTACACATGTTTTGCCTACCTATGCAAGTTGATTCTTGTTCCCATAAGTTGTTTGCTCACAAAATCCCTACGCATAGGAAGTGGGTTAGACCTAAATGTGCTAGTAATATGCTTCATGATGCTCTCTTCATGTTTCAATTCTTATCTTTTTATGCGAGCATCATCGAAATCATCATGCCTAGCTTAAAAGGCATAAAAGAAAAGCGCTTGTTGGGAGACAACCCAACACTTCTACCCATTGTTTTTGTGTGTTCACATGATTAGGCTACTATATTAATCATGTTTTATTGCTTTTGTTTCAATAAAGTGCCAAGTGAGACCTTTGGGACGGCCTACGGTGATAGTTGATTTAATCTTGCTGAAAAATAGAAACTTTTGCGTTCAGGAAAACAATTCTCATTTTTAACAAATCGTGATAAAATGCTGATTCTTTTTGCGGAAGATTAATAGACAAATTGCTCAGGCTTTCCTAATTGGTCATATTTTTTGGAGTAGCAGAAGTATGGTTTGAGTATAGATTACTATAGACTGTTCTGATTTTGAAAGATTTTGTTTTCAATGCATAGTTTGCTTGTTTTCTAGTTTCTATGGATTATATTGCTCAATATAAATTGTAGAAATGATATGAAATAGTAGGCATTGTGTGAGAACAATTATGAATCTTGTCTTTGGCAGTACCAAAAGTGGAATGAATTGCTCTTTATCATACTAACCTATCTCACAAAGTTCCATTAAGTTTTGTGTGATTGAAGTTTTCAAGTTTTGTGTGAGATATCGATATGAGGAGAATAAGGAGGGACAAGAACCAAAGCTTGGAGATTCCCAAGGCACCACAAGGAAATATTCAATGAAGATCCAAGCAACTAAGCTTGGGGATGGCCCAGAAGGCATCCCCTCTTTCGTCTCCAACATTATCGGTAACCTCACTTGGAGCTATGTTTTCATTCGTCACATGATATCTGTTTTGCTTGGAGCATCATTTTACTTTGTTAGAATTTTCCTTCTGTTATTTAGAATAATTTTTTGCATCTTTTATTTCAATAAAAGTGGCAATGATAGCCTTTGCCATGCTTATTTTACAAGTCTACATGTTGATGCATGAAAACAGAAAGTTTACTGCTGTTGCAAAAATTCCCTAGAGAAGTCAGAATGTGATAAAATGTTGAAACATTTTGCAAAATGAGCTCTGATAAATTTTATCTAGTCTGTTAAATTTTCATCACATTTGGAGTTAGGGAAGTATTAATGCTCTTGCATTCTTTATAGACTATACTGTTTTTGTAGATTGCTGTTATGGTTGCATTTTTTGCATATGTTTGCTTGTTTAATGATACTATTTGAGGATAGGAGTATTAAATATGCAGAGGCATTTAATATGCAATGTTGAATAATAATTTTAGTGATTTTCTATAGTAGAGAATGATAAGGTTTTTGCATTGGTTTATACTAACTTATCTCATGAGTTCTTGTTGAGGTTTGTGTGGACGAAGTTTTTGAGATTTAGGAAAACCGCGATATGAGAGGAATTAAGGAGACACAAAAGCTCAAGATTGGGGATTCCCATGGCACCCGAATGTAATATTTCAAGAAGTCTAAAGCATCTAAGCTTGGGGATGTCCCGGTAGGCATCCCACCTTTCTTCTTCAACAATTATCGGTTAGTATCGGTTGAGCCTAAGTTTTTGCTTCTTCACATGAGTTGTGATATTGTTGGAACGTCATTTTATTTTGTTTTGCTTTCTGTTTTAATAAAGTACTTAGATATGAAAGTTTTTAAATAAAATAGAGTCCTCAAATAGTTGCCAGAGAGGCTAAGTAAGCGGCATTCACATCCCGTCAATGAAGCTCTTTTCTATGTCATTTACTCTTGTGCTTCACTTATATCCTACGAGTAAATTGTTGAATAAATTAAATGTCATGAAGTTGAAATCATATCATGCCTAGTGGTAACTTCACATTGGGTTTAGAAAGTTGAAATATTTTGAGGCTTGACAATCACAATATTGGTCATACAAGCAACTCATGAATAATTAGTATAAGGAAGAGAACTTTCACATGCAAATACAGTATCATGGAAATCTTTTGTGATTGTGAGACCCCATCAAAATATCATATGCCAAATTTTTTGAAGTTGGACAAGGAAGACAACGTAATGATTTATGTTTGTTCATATTAACATAGAAGTTATATTGTCATAGATCCTTCGAGATGTGGTGCTTGCCCCCCATCTTTGCTAGCCAAAAATTCCGCACCAAGGAGAGATACTACTTGTGCATCCAAAAACCCTTAAACCCAAATCTTATTTTCAAGAGTCCACCATACCTACCTATATGCGGTATTCTTTTGCCGTTCTAAGCAAATTTGTATGTGCCATCTCTAATTTTCAAAATAAATTTCTCTTTTGTGTGCTCGTACCGCTCGCGAAGCGGCGAGGGGTGGCCAGTATTTTCCATGCTAGATGTGTTATTCTCACGATGAGTGTTTATTCACTTGTCATCACACGAGAGTAAGGAAAAAGGTATTAAGGATGCCCAGTCCCGAAATGAAAAATGAACTTACTTTATGTTGTCAAATAATAAATTCCTTGGAAGGTGTTTGTATGGAGGGCACCCGTGGAGACGGTTAGCCATGGAAAGTGAAAGTATGGTGGAAAAAGGAATGAACTTTATTTTCTGTTTGGTAACCGCTTATGATATATCTAGCATGGAAAGTGTTGGGAGCTCTAATTCATTTTTGTTGGTGGGAAAAGTATGCCTCTCAAAATGTTTTTATCTCTCAATTTTTGCTTTGAGCTCTGGCACCTCTACAAATCCCTACTCCCCTCTGCGAAGGGCCTATCTTTTACTTTTCAGTATTTACTTTTATGCAAAGAGTTAAACTTTTTCTCTCTATTTATTTTTATTTTTCTCTTGTTGCAAGCATCATGTGGTGAGGAAATATCTATGCACATATGTCCAGTTGAATATGGGTAGCATGAGTTATTATTGTTGACATCGCCCTTGAAGTGAATACATTGGGAGGCGAAATTATAAGCCCCTATCTTTCTATGTGTCTGGATGAAACGTTTTGCTCATGTGTACAAGGTGAGTGTAGCAATCATAGAAGACTATATGATGGTTGAGTATGTGGATCTCTTATGTAAACTCCTTGAATAAGTTGAATTGCAATTGATTGGCGACTAAGAACAAAGGTTGTTGAGTTTCAAGAGAATTCATTGTTTGAACCTTAACATGTGAATTGGTTGCTACTATAACATTAGAAGTTTCATAAGAAAGAATTACTATTATGATGCTAGGAAAAGTGATTG
The DNA here is from genome assembly GCF_003073215.2 of Triticum urartu. NCBI lineage: Eukaryota > Viridiplantae > Streptophyta > Magnoliopsida > Poales > Poaceae > Triticum > Triticum urartu. The sequence continues at coordinate 271,326,043 of NC_053025.1, forward strand.
AAATTATAATTGATCAAACTTATGCACTTTGCTAGCATTCACACTTCATAAATTATTTCTTTTATCATTTACCTACTCGAGGACGAGTAGGAATTATGCTTGGGGATGCTGATACGTCTCCAACGTATCTATAAGTTCTGAAGTATTCATGCTATTATATTATCATTCTTGGGTGTTTTACAATCATTTTATAGAAACTTTATATCATTTTTTGGGACTAACCTATTGACACAATGACCAGTGCCAGTTGCTGTTTTTTGCTTCTTTTTTACATCACAGGAAATCAATATCAAATGGAGTCTAAACACCACGAAACTTTACAGAGATTTTTTTGGACCAGAAGGAACTCAATGGGCCAGAGCTGCACCTGGGGGTGCCCCGAGGGGGGCACAACCCACCAGGGCGCATTAGGGCCCCCTAGAGCGCCCAAGTGGGTTGTGCCCACCTTAGTGGCCTCCCGTACCACTTCTATGCACTATAAATTCCCAAATATTCTGAAACCCTTCGGGGTTAACCTAGATCAGAAGTTCCGCCGCCGCATGGCTCCGTACCCACCGAAAACGAATCAAGACCCGTTCCGGCACCCCGCAGGAGGGGATAATCATCTCCGATGGCCATCTTCATCATCCGGGCGGCCACCACGATGAGGAGGTAGTAGTCCACCCTCGGGGCTGAGGGTTTGTACCAGTAGCTATGTGATTAATCTCTCTCTCTCTCTCGTGATCTATATCATGGGATTTGTTAATATAGTCGGATCATATGATGTTTCTCCCCTCTATACTCTTGTTGTGATGACTTGAATCGTTACCCTTTGAAGTTTTGTCTTGTCGGCTTGAATATTCAGAGATGATAACACATGATATATGTCTTGCGGTATGAATACTTGAGGTGACAATTGGGGTATCTTATTGATTCACTTGATATATGTTATGGCATTCAACTCGCGGATTCCCGCGATGATATTGGGGTAATCTATGCATAGGGGTTGATGCACGTTTTTATTATCTTTTCTCCGACGGAAACTTTGGGGTCTCTTTATAGTTCTTTGTGTGGATTGAGTATTATGAATATCAATTTGCTTTGGTGTTATTCTAGTACGAACTCTAGGATAGATCAAACAGAAACAATAGCTTTGTGTTATTTTAGTACGAACTATTGAATATATTGAACGGAAAGAATAGCTTTGAGGTGGTTTAGTACCCTACAAACAATTTCTATCTTTGTTCTCCGCTATTAGGAACTCGGGAGTGATTCTTTGTTGAACTTTGAGGGATAATCATATGATCCAACTATGTTAGCACTGTTGGGAGATTGTAGTAGTGAAAGTACGGACCATAGGCCTTGTTTTTAGGCATTGAAACACTGTTTTTGTGCCCGTTTACTATTTGCATTGAAACTTAGGCGAGTTCGGCGTCGCAGCTAAGCCCCCGAGTGAGAGGGTTGCTCTTCACTCGGAGTAGTTTTGTAACTTTGGCGAGTTCAGGAACTACAAAAAAATACACTTCTGTGATGATGCGTGTTTGTCACTGTAGGTCATGTTTTATGTCATGCATGTCCATCCATGACAATTTTATGACAGAATCAAGATAGTCATACCTGTGCTGTCGTAGAAGTGTTCCATGACATTACCAAACTTATCATCACGAAAGTGTCCACTTCCATGACGATCAATCGCGCGTCACAGAAGTGCTTTCGTCAAGGGTGACCGACACATGGCATCCACCGTAACGAAACGCCGTTAGGCTACCGGGGTCTGGTTTTGGATCGATAACCCATTAACAACCCCGACCAATGGGGATTTTCCACGTGTAAAATCATCATTGGCTTGAGGAAACACGTGTCGGCTCACCGTTGGGACAGATGTCATCCACTCATTGGACCCAAAGTGTATATGATACGTCAACACGTGGCACGGCCCAACAGAGGCCCATTCCTGTGAAAAGGCCGGCCCGTTTGACTTGGTCAAAAGGTGGCGGGCCGACCCACGGCAAGCCTGTTAACGGCCTATTCGCATATAGCCCATTTACAGCCCGCTATCCCAGGGCCCGTTTATTGCCTATCCGAATTAGGCCCAGTCGCGTCATCTGGGCCGTCCAATATAATTATAGCCCATTTTAACTTCTGGCCCATGTATGGTCCATGACGTCTTTCGGCCCATATGAGGCCCTTAGTAACCCTCGGCGCATTAACGACCCGTGGTAAAACTGGCCCGTAATGAACAGTGTATCACTTTATACCCATTAACGGCCCACTATTCCGTTGGGACGTTTCCAGCCCATGTTATCTTCGGCCTTCTCAGGGCCGATTTATTCTCAGGCTCATTTCCAGCATTCGTCTACTTTCGGCCCGTTACTGTCATTTTCTGCTTGTGGGCCAAATTCAGCCCGTGGTTACAGTTGGCCCGTTTGTGGCCCGTTAATACGTTGGGCCGTTTTCGTAGCATCATCAAATATGGCCGATTAACGACGGCCCGTTATGGTCGGCCCATGAACGGATGATTTCAACTCTAGCCCATTTACGGCCATAATTAGGTATGTTATTGGCCCATGTTTGGCGAACCGATCATACGGCCCGTAGAAGGACCATTTGTAATACCCACGATGCGGCTATATCTCCCACGTGTCGGAGCACGACTTAGAGGCATAACCGCATGGTAGGCATGTCGCAAGAGGGGTAATCTTTACACATCCCATGTACTGAATAAGAAAGGGATAAAGAGTTGGCTTACAATCGCCACTTCACACAATACAAGAATATATCATTACATCATCCTGAATACAATCAAGGTCCGACTACGGAACCAAATAAAGAAAGACAACCCCTAATTCAATGGATCCCCGATCGCCCCGACTGGTCTGCACTACTGATCAACTGTAAATGAAACAACACAACAAACACGATCTTCATCGAGCCCCTCCTTGAGCTTGGTTTCATCACCTGCACTGGCATCAACGACACCTGCAACTGTTTTGGAAGTATCTGTGAGCCACGAGGACTCAGCAATCTCACACCCGCGAGATCAAGACTATTTAAGCTTATGGGTAGGAAAAGGGTAATGAGGTGGAGCTGCAGCAAGCACTAGCATATATGGTGCCTAACTTACGCAAATAAGAGCGAGAAGAGAAGCAAAGCATGGTCGAGAATCTATAATGATCAAGAAGTGATCCTGACACTACTTACATTCAATCATAACACCAAAACCATGTTCACTTCCCGGACTCCGCCGGAAAGAGACCATCACGGCTACACACGCGGTTGATGCATTTTAATTAAGTTAAGTGTCAAGTTTTCTACAACCGGATATTCACAAATTCCCATCTGCCTATAACCGCGGGCATGGCTTTCGAAAGTTCAAAACCCTACAGGGGTGTCCCAACTTAGCCCATCACAAGCTCTCACGGTCAACGAAGGATATTCCTTCTCCCAGGACGACCCGATCAGAATCGGAATCCCGGTTACGAGACATTTCGATAATGGTAAAACAAGACCAGCAAGACCACCCGCTGTGCCGACAAATCCCGATAGGAGCTGCACATATCTCATTCTCAGGGCACACCGGAGTAGCTAAGCGTACAGGAGCCGACGTAACCCATGTTGCCAAGGGATGACCCTGCACGGTTCTCTAGTTTGGACCAACACTCAGAGGAGCACTGGCCCGGGGGGTTTAAAATAAAGATGACCCTTGAGTCTGCAGAACCAAAGGGAAAAAGGCTTAGCTGGCAAATGGTAAAACCAAGGTTGGGCCTTGCTGGAGGAGTTTTATTCAAGGCGAACTGTCAAGGGGTTCCCATTATAACCCAACCGCATAAGGAACGAAAAATCAAGGAACATAACACCAGTATGACGGAAACTAGGGTGGCAAGAGTGGAACAAAACACCAGGCATAAGGCTGAGCCTTCCACCCTTTACCAAGTATATAGATGCATTAATTAAAATAAGAGATATTGTGATATCCCAACATATCCATGTTCCAACATGGAACAAACTCCATCTTCACCTGCAACTAGCAACGCTGTAAGAGGGGTTGAGCAAAGCGGTAACATAGCCAAACAACGGTTTGTTGGGAAAGGTGGGTTAGAGGCTTGACATGGCAATATGGGAGGCATGATATAGCAAGTGGTAGGTATCGCGGCATAGCAATAGATCGAGCAACTAGCAAGCAAAGATAGAAGTGATTTCGAGGGTATGGTCATCTTGCCTGAGATCCCGCAAGGAAGAAGAACGAGTCCATGAAGAAGACAAACGGACATAGTCAAATAGATCCGCACAACTCCGGAACAAAACGGAAGCTAACACGAGAAGCAACCTGGAAAGAAGCAAACAACATAATAAACAACCAACACATAAACAAGGCATGATGCACAACCAAACATGATGCATGTCCAGTTTAAATATGCATGGCATGGCAAAGTGCACAAAAAACACTACAAATTATGTGGAGCTCAACATGCAACGGAGTTGCATATTGATGAAAACAACACATGACTTATTTAGTTCTCTCTCGTTTAGGTACTCAACAATATTAAATGTTGGTTAGCATGGCAAGAGGTGAAGCCTAACAAAACTATACCGTCTAAACAATTTAAATGGGACCGGATATAAGAAACAACAAATCCGGTAAATCCCCATATGCATTTAGCAAATGAAGCAAACATCAATTTAAAACTTCTTGATGTTGTTATCATGATGCGGATGACATATGCAAGTTTTAAGCAATTTTTATGAAAATGATGATAAGAGCATTATGAAGCATTTGCCATCATGTCGGAAACGAAAGGGGTGCCACGGCAATGACAACGGAAATGGTGCCACGGCAACATTCCGGTTCCGGTAACTCGATTGAGATGCCGGTGCAAAAGAAAATGTGACGTGAGCATGTCATGCAAGATGGTGGGGTGACCCGGTCACTACTAGGAAAAGGACTATAGATGGAAATGACACTAATGGCACACCAGATATGTGGTGCGCTATTAGTATATACTAATGGCGCACCATGTGTTGGTGCGCCATTAGTGTCCAAATACTAATGGCGCACATCCACGGTGCGCCATTAGTAACAAATTTTTTTAATTTTTTTTCAAAACTACTAATGGCGCACCGTGGGAGTGGTGCGCCATTACTAGTTGAACTAGTAATGACACACCGCTCCCTTAGTAAAAAAAAATTTAATTTTTTTTTTCAAAACTACTAATGGCGCACCGTGGGAGTGGTGCGCCATTACTAGAACTAGTAATGGCGCACCGTGGGAGTGGTGCGCCATTACTAGTTGAACTAGTAATGGCGCACCGCTCCCTTAGTAAAAAAAATTTTAATTTTTTTTTCAAAACTACTAATGGCGCACCGTGGGAGTGGTGCGCCATTACTAGAACTAGTAATGGCGCACCGTGGGAGTGGTGCGCCATTACTAGAACTAGCAATGGCGCACCACTCCCACGATGCGCCATTAGTAAAAAATTAGTAAAAAATTTTTTTTAATTTTTTTCAAAACTACTAATGGCGCACCGTGGGAGTGGTGCGCCATTACTAGTTCAACTAGTAATGGTGCACCACTCCCACGATGCGCCATTAGTAACTTGGCCAGCACTTCCACTGAATGCACACCCCCCCTGGACCGCCTTTTGAGTTTTAAAAAAATAAAAATAAATGATGGAAATGTCAAAAAAATAAAATAAAATAAGTTTCCCATGTGATATGTGGTCTAGTTGTTGTGAAAATTTACAAATATGAATTTCGACTTTATTTGCGAAATCTCTCGAGAATTTGTAAAATGGGCATAACTTTTGCGTACGAACCCCGTTAAACATTTTCAAAATCCCCAAAAACCTAACAGAAAAAAAGTTACGGGGCTGCTAAGATCCGGAGGCAAAAAAATCAAAAAAATTCAAACTTACTAGTGGCGCACCGTATGCTAGGTGCGCCACTAGTAACAGAAAAAAATTGGTTTTGAAAAAAAAATTGAATTATTTTTCAAAATATGATACGTAATATGATCGGGAAGTTTGAAATATTTTTTCAAAATTTCATCATACTCATGAACATGAACAAAGTCCTAGACATCAGCAAGGTTTAATAGGATTGATATGATAGATATATCAACAAGTGCCTATGAAGTGAGGTGGTGCTGGGGTTGGATAGAACTATGAAGTTAAGCATGCTTGGGCTGGAGTAGTGTGAGGATGGGTGACCATTCGGGAAGTTTGACCACAGAGTGCGATTTGACCTGAGATTAAGCAATAGTGACCCGAGATTAAGAAAAAAAATAAAAAAATTTGAATTTTTTAAAAAAAAATTGAAAAAAATTTATTACTAATGGCGCACTTCTATGTGGTGTGCCATTACTAAGTCAGATAGTAATGGCGCACCTCTAGGCATACTAATGGCGCACCACTGGTGCGCCATTAGTATACCAGATACTAATGGCGCACCAGTAGTGCGCCATTAGTAAAAAATACTAGTGGCATGCTACTAATGGCGAAACTGGTGTGCCATTAGTAGGCCTTTTCCTAGTAGTAGGTAACCGGGTTCCCACGGGTTAGCGGCAAACGAGGAGGACCGAGCAAGTGACAACTCGGACACGCTGCAAACACAGGGTGCATCTCATACAACACAAGCATTCGTCCACGGCTCATCATTTTCGGCGGTGTACCTTTGAAGCGTGCGCTCGGGGTGGTTCGAGTTTAGTAAAGTTAGCAGGTGTTCTCGGGACGGTCGAAGGAAGTAGTCGTTCTCCTGATGGTAGTGGTGCACGGTCGTCGTGGAAGTAGTTGTACACATCATCGAAGAGGAAGTAGCCGTTCACTCCACGGTCTTGGCGGATCCACGTGATGGTAGTGGTACTCGCGAAGAGGTACTCGACGATCATCGTGTAGACATTCACGGGGTCTTGGCAATGTTAGTTGTACACGTTATCAGGGTACTTGTCGCATCACCGGGCATATTCTTACATGTTCGGAGGGGAACTTGGCATAACCATGTACTTGGTGTTCCGGTGCGGTAACCAACACATAGGGGTACACTTGTTGAAGTGGAACTTGACGAAATCCAAATGGAGGTAGCCATCTGTTCGGGGACGTTGTGACAACAGCAGCAGCCGGAAGTGCTCGCGGATGAGATGGTCGGCCCTAGGACTGATGTAGGGAGTAGCAGGGGAGGTCCGGCGATGGGCATGGTGCGGCAAGGCGACGAGGATGAGGCACGTCGGGGCAGCAAGGCGGAGCGGAGCAGAGGTGGTCTAGCTGTCGTCATGACGACACGAGTCGCCGGTGATGAGGAAGAAGCAGGGGCGAGCTCGCCGGGCGACGTGCGGGGCTTGACAGAGAGGCGGCCATGGCTGGCGCTACGGTGGATGAGGCCATGGCGCGATGGAGGCGCGGTCAACGCGAGGCAGGCGACCAGGGATGGAACGAGTTGCTCGTCCCCTGGCTCATGCTCGAGTGCCTGGGGAAAACGAACGCGGAGCGACTCGAGGCTCAGGCGAGTGGCGTGGCCTGCCGGGGTCCTGGACGGCGGCGCACGAGAAAAGCAGCGGCAGCAAGGTGCAGTCGCAGTGGTTAGGCAGAGCAGCAGCGGGCCAGGTGGTGGCCGCGCGGAGGGACAACGCTCGGCGGCGGGGCCGGCGTTGAGGAGGGATCGGGTATGGGGCGCTGCCTCTCTCTCTCTGGTGGCGCACAGGAGGGAGGAAGGGAACGAGAGGGAGGTGGCGGCGCTACAGGAGGGAGAGGCAGATGAGTGAGGAAGAGATGGATCGGGGAAGGGAGATGGATCGGGCAAGGCCCATGAAGTCTAGGGTTAGGAGGGGCTGGGCCAATGGGCCTAGCAGTTGGATGGGCCGAATGGAAAGGAGAGGCCCAGCGAGTAGCTGAGTAAGGGGCCTTTCCTTTCTTTTAATTTTTTTGTTTATATAAATAAACAATCAACAAAGGGGAAAATCCACGGTTTTTTTGGTTAGGGATATGAGATATATAAATATATATCTGTAACCATGGATTTATGTAGGGTTTGAATAAATTGCTCTGGCATTTTTAGAAGGTAGAAAAATAATTAGAGTTTGAATTATTCTCAAACTTCAATCATTTTTGAACCTGACCAAAACAACTTCGAATGGGTTGAAATCTAATAGAGAGGGTGTAGGAAAGAGGCAAGATTTATAGGGAAAAGATGAAAATTAATGGAGGAGGAATAAAGTCGCTTACAAAGACATGAAAGAAGAAGGAAGTGGGACGTGATGATGCATGGGTATGGCTTGAGAGAGAGATGACAAGGAAAATATATGAAGTTAAGTCGGATACAAGAAGAGTTGAAGATTAATGCAATTGTGTGATGGGTGATTCCAAGTTAATGGAATATTTACAATAGCTCCCTAATAATAGTAGGACACTTTTATATGTTATAAAGAGAATTTCACCATGTGAACTCCCTCGATTTAAATGGATCAAAGATCCATGCCATTTATTTAGTTGAGTTAAAAATGACATGATGGCATGATGACATGATGCAATGCACAAATGCAAAGATGAATGCAACAGACAAAACAAATTACCCGACGGAACTCGGAAAAACCAAGGAAGGCATCTGAAGCTCCGGTCTTGGGGCGTCACACCATTGATGATACAGCCCGTAGAAGGCCCATTGTGTCTATGGCCCATATAAGGCCCATTGTGTCTACGTCCCGTATAAGGCCCATTGTTTCTACGCCCCGTAGAAGCCCCATTGTTTCTATGGCCCTTAGAAGGCCCATTGTTTCGACGACCCTTAGGAGTCCCACGTTAACTATAGCAAATATGTAGCCCATGGTTAATGTGGCCTAGTTTAAAAAAATAGGTTATTGCGGCCACTAGCAAACCGCAGAAAAAGAACTGCATTGACTACAAGAAAACAAGTAAACAAGACAATAAGGAAATAAAGAACCAAGCAACTTACCCTAGGCTATCACGTCTATTACACATATTACATCCATTGGGCATCAAAGTTCGCCACCAGTGCAAATATAGGGAACAAAGCAGCATATAAACGCCGCAGCAAAACAAGTCCAGAACTGAAACAACTTCAGAAGAGCTCAAGAAACAATATCCTGGGTACCCATAATGCTGGCAAGATGCTTAGCAAGCTTATTAACTTTCTCTTGTTTGGCGCTTAAATCCTCCAGCACTTGCTGTTGCACCAGAAAGTATGCATCTGAATTCTGCAGGGACTTCCTCAGTCCTTCGGCTTCCTGTCGCATAACATCTGATTGATGTCTTTCAACTTGAAGTTGACACTCAAGAAGCCGAACTGATTCAGGCAGCGAGTTAGAAGAGCTGGTGCCAGCAGTAGTAGCCAGTAACTCAAACATTACATCAAGAAAGGACTTTGGGGTTGTCTCAATGTCTTCAATATAGTTTTTATCAGCTTTCCAGGAGACCAGTAGGGATGTCTCACTATCTTGAACCTTATCTACATTACTTCCTTTACCATTGCATAACAGGGTACTCTTCTCCAATATTTTATCCGCGTTCTAAAAGAGAAACAAACAAACACATCACAGGTTTACAATGTAGTATATGAAACTCAGTTTGGTAAACCAGTTCAGTAGTAAGATGGATAGGATAACAAAATGAAACAAACATATATCTATGTAGTATGGTCACTATATGGTCTATATCATTCTAGTTTATTTTGCCAAATAAAGATAGATACAGTTTGAATCATATCTATTTAAGACAAAGCAGCATAGACAGAATATAAGTGTGGGAAACTACACAACAATAACAACACTTGTAATGTGCATGGCATGAGAACATAACTGTTTATTCAATTGAAACTGAAATCAACATAGAGCAAGTTACAACAGCAAACACATTAAAGAAACAGGTTTAAAACATACCTGTTGCGCCATTGGAGTTTTAGTTGCATCCTTCAAATTTGAAATTAGTTGGTATGAGTAAATACAGTGATGCAAGAGCAAAGTAGTATGAACCATAGCTACTGAACCTGACCTGAGAACAATTATTCTTCTGCTTTAAGCGTTGACTTGGGGTTCGAAGTGGTGGTCCTCGTGCTTTGGGCACTACAGTTGCCTTACTAACTGCTCGTGTTTGGGTGCTCTATGATGGAGACAGTGTTGTGCCAATGGGAACTGGGTTACTATCTGCTGGGGTTGGGGTTAGAAGGGGTGTAGCTGGTTCTCTGTCCAACTGGGTAGGGGTACAATCTGCGTGAGTCTGGGTTATGTGTGGTGGGGATAGTTCTTGGGGAAGTACAACCGTGGTTCTATCTCGATCGACAGGTAGCACGATCTTTTTTGAAGACCGTGTTTTTACTCTCACATATACTGCCATCACCCCCTCCAATTTAAATGGATGATAAACAAGAAAAGTAATTGAATGTACAGACATTGTAAGATAGACAGGTGCAATGGATAGTAGGGAAGAAAATAGGGAATGAAATAATTCACATTTATGTTGTCTAACCAAACAGAATAGCAGGACATAATTTCACACATATGATCGCTAATTAAACAGGATAGCATGATACAATTTCACATGTATGATGGCTAACTAAACAGGATAGAATGACATACTTCAAAATATGATGACTATGTAAACAGGATGACATGATATAACTATATGATGTGTATATTAAAGTGGTTGGCATGCCATAAATCACAAACATGCCATCGATGGAAACATGATGGCATGATATAATTCACGGATAGAATGACATAATTCAAAATATGATGACTATGTGAACATATATAACTATATTATGTCTTTAGAAAATGGATTGGCATGCCATAATTTAGATACATGCTGTCTATGTAAACATCATGGCATGATATAATTCAAATATATGATTTATATACTAAGGAAGTGAGCAGAGGGCAATCGCATATATGATGTGTCAACTAAGGAGATGGCATTCAACATCGTGTATATGATGTAAAAACTAAGCATTGCAATACAACATATGCATGATATGAGTAATATAACCCTGCCAAGTTTGAGCATACACCTGAGGAGGATAATAGGATTGGTCATCTGCCTCTGAATCCTCCTCTGAAGAGCTATCTGTAACCAGCAAGATATCTGCTTCAGCAGGTAGCATTGTCTGCTCTAAAGACCTTGTTTTCACTCCAGATTTGTCCATCACCAATTCAAATGGCTGATGCACAGGAAGAGCAGTTGAATATACAAACATTGTCGACAAAAGCAATGAGAAATACAAAAAAAATACGGCATGATATAATTCACATATATGACGCTTGGCTAATCATCATGGCATTGCATAATTCACATATATAATGCCTTGCAATAAGATAGCATTGCATAATTCACATATATAATGTCTTGCAACAAGATGGCATTGCATAATTCACATATATGGTAATTAGACACTAAACAAGTGGCATTCACACAAAGCATGTCGAAACTAAGCAAATGACATAGCAATGCAAGATACCATACACACGATATGAGCAACATAACCCGACCAAGTTAGAGCATGCACCTCGGGGGGGAAATAGGACTGATCATCTGTCTCTGAATCCTCCTATGAGGAGCTATCTGTAACCAGCAAGACATGCGCTTCATCAGATAGCATTGTCTGCTCTGAAGACCTTGTTTCCACTCCAGATTTTTCAATGACCGTGCCGAATGACTGATTCACAGGAAGAGTAATTGAATGTACTCAAATTGTTGACAAATTTAACACGTAATAAAAAATGATGTCATGATATAATTCACATATAAGATGACTGGCTAACCAAGGTGGCATTGCAAAATTCACATATATGATACCTGGCTAAACAAGATGGCATTGCATGATTCACATATACGATAAAGAAACTAAACATATGGCATTGACACAAAGCATGTCTAAACTAAGCAGATGACATCCTTGATGTATATAATAAGCAATGCAAGGCACCATATGCATGATATTACCAACATCAGGATGCCAAGTTAGAGCGAAGACCTCATGGGGTAAATAGGAGTGGTCTTCTGCTTCCGATTCACCCTCAGAACAGTTATCTTCCTCTTGATTACGATCTGAAATGTGTGGAGGGGGGCTGCCTTTGCGCTCACCGTGGAGCGACGTCTGCATGAAATTTTATTGCAATGCAAGGCTCGTCTCTTTTGCTGTACGTGTTCAGTTCCATTGTGTACAATAACTCACATGCATAGGAATAAAACATAGTGAGATTATGTAAGGAGTGCATGCACAAATCCAGAGTAATGTTAGCAAATTGTGGATAGACCCAAAACCAGTGATAGCATGCAGATAATAGCTTTAGTTAAAAAATACAGATAATGGCTCCTTTAATGTTTGTTTGCACCCAACAAGAAACTCATAGTAGACACCCGAGATTAACCAGATAGTAGACGGATAGTACTGATTGCTGCCCCAATATGTACCCCACAACCATTCAAAAACTCAAGTTTCAGCATAAGTTTGGACCTGTCTCGGAGTCTAATAGGTGAACACGACGATAAAGTAGCATGTCATCATATTAAGCGATGCATAACGTAAGCAGACACGGAAGAGTGCAACCTCTCTTGTGGACCCATGTAGTCCTCAAGGTCATCTGTTCAGTTGATGATGGTAATGCAGTTGTCATGGCTGCCGGCGGCGGGGAAGGAGATCTGAGGTGGCGAAAGACAGTCTGGAGAGCGGATCCCTGCTGTGGTGAACCCTTTTGTCATTGGAGCAGCTGAGCTCGGGTGGAACACAGCACCGCAGGAGCAGGACAAACCACACAAGGTTTTCTTTGACACATATCTGTAACAGAAGTAATTGTGTAAGGGCTTGTTTGAATTTGAGTATTCTAACAATGCAGGGATAGGAGATAGACATGAATAGGATAGGAATGCACATGCAAAACAGAGAACTTAAAAACACAGGATTTCTACCAATCTGGATGTTTGGTTCACAAGAATTGGAAAATCACAGGATGTAAAGAAGCATGGTGACATTAAGTCAAACCACAAGAAAATGTACGGTTATAATGCTATTATGCTACTATCTCTTAGTCTTGTGCTTCATGAATAGGAATTTGTAAAGGAGGACAAGTGGAAATTAAAATTCCTATGGTTTTTCTTTCAAGGTGACACTAAAGGAACAAATCCTACAGTTTTCCTTTGCTCCATTCCTTTGCACCAAATTCATGAAAAGTAGTACCATAGGAAACTCCAATTCCTATGTTTTTCGTTCACTTTTCCTTTCAAGCACTGGCGATTCTAGTCGGCAGGCTTGAGCAAGGAAAAGCCTACACTAAAAACTGTTTTTGTGCTACTTCTATTACTTTGGACCCAGGCCACTGCCCTACTAGCTCAACTCCCAGGGCCATCGACAAATGCATAGCTCAAACACGCAGAGATAAATAATGATGGCGTTCAAGGGAGTTCATCACGGATAGCTAAGTTGCCTGGTACCTCACTGCTTGTCATATAGTAGGATAAAATAATCATATTTCCCATTACTCCATGTGCTCAGTGGACAATATATATGACATGTAGAGTATAAAAGATATGCAACAAGTGTACAACCTCTTTGGCGAAGCCATGTCTATCTCAGCATGATTGGGTTGGCCGGTGAGGATGCTCCAGCTGACTTGGCTGTCGGAGGAGGGGAAGAAGATCCTAGGCATCTGGAGATGGAGCCCGAGGTACTGCTCCGCTGTGATGGAGGGTTTCTTCGTTGGAGCAACTCCAGTGAGTTGTACGACGCCGAGGATGAAGCAGGACAAGAGAGACAACGTTAACCTGAGTGGAATTCTAATAGCATCTCCAATAGATGACGTAAAATACATAACCACAAAGTGGTAGATGTAAAATACATCAGCCACTCATCTCTGAACTTAACTGTCGAAACTGAACTTAACTGTCGAAACTGAACTTGACTGTCGAAACTGAATTTTGCTGTCGAAACTGAATTTTACTGTCTAAACAGAACGCACTAGATGTGAGGCTACACGTCAGTCAACTGACTTTTTCATCTCTAGTCAGTCGATTTTGCAGCCGTTGGATACGAAATCAAGGGCCTGCAGTTCATCTTCAACCTCCACCCCCCTAAGCCGCCAGCCTCCACCGGCCAAGCAGCCGCCCGCGTCCGGCGGTGCGACGCCCCGCCCGCCCTGAAAACACTCCCCACCGCCGGACCGCCGCCGCCCCAGCCATCCTTCTAGGCCCCCCCCCCCGTGCTGAGCTTTTTCTCCGGTGATCCCCACGCCACCGCCCCACCACCACCGGAGACAACCACCCCCACCCTGAACCCTACGATAGATAGTGGGGTACCTCTCCAGCGAGCCCCCCTCCCTTCTGCGGCTGGTTCTTCCTTAACTACAGCGAGCCCCCCACCCCCTGAAAATTGACTGACCCAAAAGTCAATTCAGTCGACTGAAGTGTAGCTAAATTGGAGCAGCATCGCAAGCAAGAGCAAGAGCGAGAGCAGCAGCGCGAGCAAGAGCAGACAAGGCAAGGGACCGAGAGCAAGAGCAGAGCAGCAGCGCGAGCGAGAGCTAAAGCAGCAGCAGCTCCTACTGATGTGGACATCGCCGCCGCGGGAGCGACGCCGTGGAGGAAGTAGCCAGCGACGCCATCGTGGATGGAGCTGCGCCATGTCGGCTCGGGACACAGCGCCGGCGGCACTGTGAGATCGAATCAAGAGGAAAATGCGGCGATTAGTGTACAACCTCTTTGGTGGCGCCGATTAGGCCACAACTTCATCTGAGGAAACGGTGATGATGATGCTCTTCCGGTGGTGTAGGTGAAGACGGCGGTGTGGGAATGGAGGTGGCACGAAAGACGAGGGGAACGTCGGGGCAGCTCCTTGGAGGTGGAGGATGGGGTGGCTGAACCGGCGGGACGACCAGATCGACGACGGATCCTGATCCGATATGGTGGATGAGGGACGTCGAGGTGTTGCTGTGGACGACGTCATTGGGGAAGAGCCTCTGGCTGGGTGGTGGGCGGAGAAGGGTGTGGGGCTTCGCGGGTTTTCCCGGCGTCGGTGTATGAATGGGTGGGCAGATGGGATGGGAGTGGGGAACTATGGCTTAGGGATGCGCTTGTCCAAAATGTGGGGTAAGTTAGAAAAGTACCCCCACTAATTTGAGGCGGTTCTTTCGGTTCAAGGGTACCACGGGCATTTCGCGTGTCGGGATTTCACAGGAGGTGGGAGTTTTCGCGCGCGTTGTAATTTGGGAATAGCAAGGCGCGGGTTGAGATGGAGGGAGTTCTCGGGGCACAACGAGGCAAAGATTTATCTTAAATATTTCGGGGTAACAAGGCACGGGTTGAAGAGGCGGGAGTTTCGTAGCACGATAGACGGAGAAGCTAGCTTGAAATTTTGTCATAACAAGGCACGGCTTGAAATTTCGGGAGAACAAGCTTAACGTGTACCCAAAAAAAGACAATTTAGACTAGTATGATATACTACGTACAATGTGTTTAACACGCACAACACACACAGACACCATTTGGACTAGTAAGGTACACGTGCATTGCACGCATGAGATTTGGCAACCAAATTATGAATAAATACCACATTATAGCATGTAAGCTTTGAGTCATATATGCATGATGTAGATGTTCGTTTAATTCTTATAGTTCATTTCATTCAAAATCATCTAGTTTTTATAAGAAAGCTAATCTATTTTAAGATTCATGGAATTGTACATTGTAAGGCATAAAGTAAAAACAAATCATGTAGAAAAACATTTGGGCAATTATGATACGGAAGATTCTAGAACAAAGAAGTGCTTGTGTTTTGAGGTTTGTGCGTTATGCTTAAGTTCAACCATAGAGTCTTCTAGATTGTACATGTGTCAAAATCTGGTGGAATCTAGATGATATCCAACGACCAGTAGTGCTCAAATTTGCCAGCTCTGCACCATCGGATTGGCGTCATCCAACGACCATCTTTCAAAGTTAAAGTTATCCGCACACTATATACAAATATAAAATATAATAAATATAGGGGTATAGATACAGATATGTGATGCGAAAGCCACCCATCATCTCCAATTAGAATAGTGTGTCCATGCACAGATGCAATGTGGCCAAACGATGTCTGCCATCGGTATCTCAAATTCAAACTAGTCTGACCTTGTTCAATGTGTATACATTACAACATGCTCGTTTCCAAACCACACCGCGCAGATCTCCGTTATATTCATGCATGCATGGGTTTCAAACATCATGATCTCTTATTCAAATATTTGAATTCAACTTTACATTGATTATGACCTCACCTAGTCTTTTACACCCACACATTGGTCTTCCCTTTATAATTGTACCACTAACTTCCTCTCGTGCATGCATGCACACACACTACCAGTCGGCATTATCCATCGCACACATGCAATCTTTTTCTTCAGGCCGGTCTCCCATGAAGTCACGCACACACATCCCCCTCTCCATCATATCGGGCATTCTTTATCTCTCACGTGCATGCGCAACAATCAATGTTCCTCTATGCGTGTGTGTATACAACTAGGTCTTTCATAATTTTCCACATAAACCGATCAATCTATATATCTAGTGAGGTCTCACCCTCTTTCCCACGTCCACATCGATCAATCTATACCTCTATATATAGGATTACATATATAGATAATACACCCACATTAATTATATATCCAACGCCCCCCTCTCATGATCCATGCCTTTCGCTTCATCTCTCAGACGCGCACACAATGGCGATGACAGGGGGCAGCAAGGGCCCTGCCCCCCCTAACATCACTATATATCGAGGCTAATATGAATGTGATCATTAGAAAATTTCTGGTAAAAATGGTTTAAGTTGATGAATTGGCCCTCCTCGTAAAGGATTAGCAATGCTTGGCCCCCTAGCTCATGGGACATTTTTCATGGCTCCGCCACGATGCGCAACAGCGCACGTTCTCGCCCCCTCTCTCCAAATATCGATCTCACAGTTGTGCACTCCTTCATAGTCTCCCTCCACTCGGCCCCTCGCACCATCTTCTAGCCCCCACCGGATTTTGCCACATGTACAATCTAGCAGACTCCACGGTTGAACTTAAGCATAATGCACAAATATCAAAACAACAATGGTTCTCCTTTGTTCTAGAATCTTCCGTATCATAACTGCCCAAACTTCTTTTCTAGTTGAATTAACATTATTATTTTTTACATTATTCTTTACAACACACAATTCCATGAATCATAAAATAGATCAATGGCTTCTTTGATTCAAGGGATTCTCAAAGGAATTTTGGAGGATTCTAATCCTTAGGAAGTTTTCCTATCTTGGTTGTTTGATTCGTAGGATTGTAAACCATAGCAATTTTTCCATATGATTCATTTGCACTAGATTTCATAGGAAACATCCCATCCACTCAAACCTCTTTGAAAGAATTCTGCGTTTTTTATGCACAATCAAACACTCGTAAAATCCTGTAGGATTCAAGACGACATTCCACTCTAATCCCATGTTCTTCCTATTCCCGTGTTTTCGAAATCCTACGAATCAAAGAGGCCCTAGGTTTTTTTTAATAAAAACTAATTGATTTTGAATGAGATGAACTATAAGAATTAAATGAAGGTCTACATCAGGCATATATGACTCAGAGCTTACATGCTATAGTGTGGTATTTATTTATAATTTGGTTGCAAAATCTGACGCAATGGCATGTGTACCTTACTAGTACTTCGAGTATGTGCAAAACACAATGGCATGCTACACAGTGTCTCTATTACAGTTCATGAAGCCACGTGGCACATGTGGAGGCGTTGTCACGACATCCTTGTGTGGATTGATCACAGTGACGTGCTGCTGGTTCCAGAAGAATGTGCTCGTCCTCCTTGAGCCACACTGGCGGTACATGCACGAAGCGAAGATGTGCACGCACGGCATGCACACACTCATTCCCTCACACGCACACGCGGGTACATGGGCGGACGCAATTTGGTACCAAGATCCACCTCATGTGATATTTTGACGCGTGTAAAGTCCTTCACTTCATTGATGGTCAATTAATACAGCGCATGCAAATTGAGTGGACGTGAGGGCGGAAGAAAGACATTACTACTCCACTGCGCGCATGCGAGTAGTTAAATCATGGGTTGCTAGTAGTACTTCCATTGGTCTCCTTCATATTTTGTGCCAATTTTTGATAGTAACATAATATTTACGCATCTGAGCAGTGTAGTCTACTTGAAATTTATGTTCCACTAAACTCATCGAGAGCTGTTTTGGGCCTCGAAACCAAAACCCATCGATTTATATTTACCTTGTTCCCATCACATTCGAAAGTACTAGTGCTACAATTAAGTGCAAGCCTGCTCACACCTACTAGTACGTACCAAACCTGAACGTGTTCCCACTATGCAGGTATTAGTACTAGTGCTAGTACTTAGGTTATAAAAGGGGAACTACCTAACCGAAAATTACTCTACCTTTCCTCCTCATAAGTGCTTCTTCTTCATCTGTCCTTGCCATGTCCGGTGCGCAGAGCTCTAGGTCGAGAACTACTCGTAACAAGGGAGCGGCAACCAAGGCTGCAGAAAAAAGAGAGGGCTTGCCGCCACGCAAAGACCTCGAAAGTTCTCTCACGGGCTGGCGATGGCTCCCAGGAGCGCCCTAGCCACGGATGCGAACATGCCGAGCTAGCAGCGCTGGAGTCATTATCCCTCGACGGCATGCCCGATCAGCTCAATAAGCACCTCAATAAGCAGAAGGAGTTCATCCATGGCTTGGTGGAGCTGCTGAAGGAGAGCCTCGACGACATGCTCGCTGAGCTCAGTAAGCTGGGGGAGTTGACAGCTGGCTTGGTGATGCTGCTGAAGAAGAGCATTGCCTCGGAGAGGAAGGCGACCTGCGAAATGCTACAACTTTAGGAGGAGAACGCGAAGCTCTGCCACGAGCTCGACCTGCTGAAGGAGAAGAACGCCGGCTGGAAGAAGCTGCATGAGAGTAGTAGTTCCATGATGAAGATGCTGCAGGCCCTTGCCATGGAACAGAAGGAGGAGTTCGCGAAGCTCCGCATCGAGCACCCGGCTGCTGTCAAGGTACGTAATGCGGCCGTGGAATAGATGATGAAGGCTCGCGTCGAGAAATTCCGCGTCATGGACAAAATGAAGAAGATGGCGGAGGAGACGCGCAAGGAGATGGAGGTCGTGGAGGCGATGAAGAAACAGTTACGACTCCGCGAAGAATTTGATCATTTGTGGTGATAATCTTCCTTCTTCTTTTGCTCATGTGTTTCTTCTTTTGCTTCGGGTGTTTCGCTGCACGTGTCACGTTCTCTACGAGGCATGAATAGAACAATGCTAACAATGAGATGACTATCAAATTAGATCATTTTTATCGCCATATGGCATTGGGCTGCTGTGTTTCGTGCTCCTCTATCGTAGTACTACTCCAGTGGAAAACTTGAGTATACCGCACGGTTCTTTGCTCCTCCTCAGGTCGTCGTCACATTTATATGAGCAGTCAAATCACATGGCCCCGCCTTCCAGCAGTAATGAGCCGTCAAATCACAAAGGCCCTCGCCTCTCGTGAAAAGGACCAAGCTAGACTTCCCCGCCCTCTAGCCTTTTAAAAAATGTATACATTTGTACAGTAGTATCGATGGATTGCGCCATGGAGCAAAACTAACAAGATGAAATTAAAGAAAAAAGGTGGTACATATAGAGAGCGCTCGTCGCTAAATTATGCATATACTATATGACCCTACCCACTATGAAGGTACTAGTAACATAGACTAGTAACTAGTCTATGTTACTCTCCACTATGACCAGCCGAAGTCAAGGCGCGGATACCAACAAGGGCCTAGTTGTGTCTATACTTGGACAACTCACCCGACCGCATGCGCACCAGGCAGACGAAGCTCGTGTCGTGTTGGTGCCGTGTGCGGCCCGCACATTAACCAAAACCTCGCGCCTCCATCTTAGCCTGCCCATTTTAAACTTCTCAATCTCAAGGCCAAGGAGCAACGTGAAACCTATGATAGAGCCAATCGGATGGTTGAGAACACTACAATTCGTAGCTACACATGCGTGTGTGAGAGAGGACGAGTGCGTGCATGCACCTCTTCTTAGAGTACAAATGTATGTGGGTGGCATCGACCTAGGCAGCAGTGATGGTGCATGCGAGAAGTCTCGAGGGATAGGTGTAATGCGTCTGAAAAAAAGACTACTCTATAGCTCGCCACGAGGCTATTCTTGTCGAACGCCAAGAGTAAGATATGTATCCGACGGTGCCAGTTTTTGCACGTACGCATTAGTAGAACCGTGGCATATGCTACACCACGGTCGAGAAAACGAGCCGACGTTATGCCATCCGGGAATAGTGTCGCACTTCGAAACTAGAACAGTCGATAAATTTTGAGCGCGCCTCGTCACATTCCAAATTACTACTACTACCATGCTATATTTATGCAAACCTGTTCACACCGATCACAACCTAAACGGTTTCCCACTTAGGAGCGTATTAGTAGTACTCGGTTATAAATACTACTATCCTAAGATGACTGTACATTCCTCCTCAACTCCTCATCCACAAAAAACAATCAAGTCAATCAAGCCATGGTTAGCGTGAGTTCTAGGTCAAGAGATTTCCACTAGGGAGAGGTGAGCATGGAAGAGGAAGCACGAGAGATGTCCGACCTCGCCACGAAAGCAGCCGACATGTCCAGCCGCACAGCAGTATCATCATAGAGGCCCCACCTTGCTGCCAAAGCAGCACGGAGGTCCCGCCACGCCGTCGATGTAGCGAACTAGTCCGGCCATGTCACGGAAGTAGCAGAGATGTCCTGCCACGCCGCTGAAGCAGCACGGAGGTCCTGCGGCGGCTTGGGAAAATTTCTCACGGGCAGGCGAGCACTCTTACAGGCGCATGCATGCGATGGTCCATAGCTAGATGGATTAGATCTCCGGCTGGGCGAGGTTGCAGGACGAGGCTACTGGCGTCATCCGGCAACTAGGGGAGGGCAATGTGAAGCTCCGGGGCAATCGCGACCTACTGAGGGCAAAGATCGCCGGAAGGGCAAAGCAGGAGGAGGAGACCGCTGCCTTGTTGCAGAGGACGGGCATCATCATCAAGAAACTTGTGGATGAGAATGCCATACTCTGCATCGAGCGCAACAGGCTGGTGGAGGAATTCATGGATGCTGTCAAGCAGCGTATTAAGGACATGAAACTGATGAAAGAGATCATCGCCCGCTGCAAGAACTAGCCTCCGCGACCTGCAGCGCATAAAGAAAGTAGAGATCAGCGAGCCAGAACATTGTATGCGTCTTCCTTCTTCTTTTGCCCTTGTGTATTTTCGATAGTAGCCGCATGTGGCGTTTTTAATTATCTTCCTAATTATGTAAGGCAATTATTAACCACTCTCGTCGTCCTTATATATATTCATCAGTCTTGCTATAAGTCGCAGTAGATGCTATATACTTCCATCGGATCTTACATCAAGATCCGTGCAAAATTTTCTTTTCAGATTTTCTTTTTTCTCTCTGAAATCTCAGTAGAGTGAGACATTGCCACGCCATTAAACAGAGGACCGGGCGCCATTAATGGAGACCTTGGGATAGAGGTGGACGGTAGATGGAGGTTAAAGGGCTCTCCTCCCGATAAGCACGTGCAGGGGTCTGATCGCACGCCTTCCGTACTCAAATAGCTACCATGCACGACGCCTCCTAGCTAATAAAAAAGGGGACACGTGGCGGCACGTAAATGGTAAATAGAACGCCCACGGTTTCAATAATACTTGTGTTTCCGATTGTAACATGACAACACTTGTTCCAAAATGACTTTGTTGATTGTTAATGTGTGCGCCATCGCAAATCAGACAGCAAAATTACCACAACATGTTGGTGCCATCTCATGAAACCAAGCCAAGTTTCATGATTTTCATGCGTGTTTCATGTTTACAGGAATTAAAAAACCAAGTTTCTCAATGTTTCCAGCCGAGCCATGACGCCCAGATGTTTGAATTTCATTCCCATTTCTGGCATGGGACCTAGAAATTTACCCAAGGACACACATGTGATTTTTCAACCAGCTTTGGTGCACTTGAGCATGTGCTTGTATTTAAAGTTTGAATTATGCACACAAAGGTGACACGTTCCCTCTTAGAACCACGAGCCTTCTTGAGAGAAGCTCCGGTTTGCAAGAAACTTATACCAAAACTTGTTCCTATTCTGCAATTTTTTTACCACAACATGGTAGTACCATGACATGACAACATGCCAAGTTTCATGATTTTCAGGCGTGTTTTGGATTTACAAGAATTTTAAAACCAAGCTTCTCAATGTTCTCGGCCGAACCACGATGCCCGGATGTTTGAATTTCATTCCCATTTCTTGCATGGGACCCAGAAATTCACCCGAGGACACACATGTAATTTTTCAATCAACTTTGGTGCACGGGAGCATGTGCTTGTAGTTCAAATTTGAATTATGCACATTAAATGACCAGAAACTCAATTAATGTATAAAAAAGGCCAAACGAATCCGGAATCATTCCAAAATTTAACAGGGCACTCATATAGTTCTATGTTGCCTCTGTAAAGAAAATCTGGGGGAGGCAGCGTATATTGTTTCGCACACAAAGGTATAAAGAAATAAAGAAATAAAGAAATTAGCATACCTATTTAATTCTTGGGCTCTTATTATTTATGCCACTAGTTGTGTATCACTACTCAGTTTTGCCATTAGAAGTTACAACTACTCAAAAAATGCCATCGATCCGTGAGATGCCTGCTCAAAAATGCAATTAGATAGCTCAAAAATGCCATCGTTAAGTTAGATGTTTGCTCAGAAATGCCATTAGACATTGTTATTTTCACGTCAAACCCGTTGACCATGTTACATGAAAAAAATAAGCCGATTCTCACAATGATAAGTTAATGGTGTCCAACACAACACACCCCTCAAATAAAACTAAGCACCCTGGAATTCTTTGACAAAACTAAGCACCCTAAAATTCTTTGACAACTAAACTGCTGGGTGTATGATGTTGGCCATATATATTGTACGTACATAATGTGAAGAAACAAGTGGTAGTACTATACCAACTAAAAGATGAAATGCACGAAATATAACGAGAAGAAACATAACATAGTTCTGCTGGGGGCTCAGCACAACACACCCCTCAAATATAACTAAGCACACCAGAAATTATACTAAGCAACTAATCCGGTATACACTGCATTTAGAACCACCATGAGCAATGACACTGCCACCTTACTCAGAGTCCTCGTCCACGTCCTTGACTTCGGCCTTGTCACTCTTCCTCTTGGGCGATACTTCTTTGCTTGAACCGCACACTTGGCTCTTGCTCTTCATCCAACCTTTGTAGATATTGAAACAAAGGTAGCCATCCATTGCAGCGTAGTGGATGTGGTATATATATAGTACAATCCACTACCATGCATGATGAAACGTGTGAGGAGGTTTCTTCAGTTCACCGTAAGAAGGAGGAACCATGGCTCCTGCCAGGGTCAGCGTTGAAGGCTGATCAAGGGAGGGCACCAGCCCTTCCTTCTGGTGGTCGAAGGGGTCGCCTACAATGAGGCCTATCCGACCCAGGATTTCCTTGTTGTTCCTAAAGTCTACAGTAACGAATTTGAAACGGCCACCCTTGAGGAACTTCTTAAATTCCTCGCACTCAACGTTGGCATGGCATACGTGGTAGACCAAGCATAAGTCATGCACGCAAACCTGGATCACGACAGGCTTCTTCTTCTCTGCCTCCTTTAGATTCTTCTCGCTTCCCAGGACTGTGGTGTACTCAACATCTAGCCCAGCGACCCACTCATCATTTGAGTTTTTGAACAAGCGTTTCAAGCGAGCAAGTCATTCTTTCACCGTTGCGGAAGAACGGGTGTAGATGATGTTGACCTCATCGCTGGTGATGGTTATAACCTTGTACTGACCACCGATCATGGAGATTTGGGACGCCATGGATTTGGGAGGAGGGTTAGGATTAATGGAAATGCCGTAATGTGAAAGGACAGTGCGACTAGGAGCGTTTTATCGATTGTAAAAAT
The DNA here is from genome assembly GCF_003073215.2 of Triticum urartu. Lineage (NCBI taxonomy): Eukaryota > Viridiplantae > Streptophyta > Magnoliopsida > Poales > Poaceae > Triticum > Triticum urartu. The sequence goes on from NC_053025.1 coordinate 271,350,031, forward strand.
ATCGAGTGGGGGGGGCGTGCGAATGGCAGGGTAGTGGCTTGCCTGGTGGATAAATGGATTCATGCAATGTACTATGGGGGCCCAATTAGATGTCATGTCTACTCGACGCCCAATTAAATGGCTTTCGTTGTCATGTCAAGCATCGGGAAAATTATAGGTGATACAAAGCTTTCCATTCTCCCATGATATGGGCTTCCGAGAGCCCTTGGATCTGAGATTGAACGGTTGCATGGCCTGATTCTAGACCTATGGGTGAATATCCTATCCGGCAGGGTTATTCTGCAAATTTTCAGCAACTTAGCATGTGACCGTTCGATCTCAGATCCAAGATCTGCCAGCAGCCCATATCATGGTCGCGCCTACCACGACCGTCCTCGCTCGCACGGTCGCGCCCTTGGAGATTTAACACAGTGCGTTAGGCTATCTGATGTTGGCATGTCATACATAGTCATCACTTAGTCACTCATACAACAAGGTTAGCTATAAGGTTGGCTATAAGAGTATTTTTTGTTTACTTCTCTCTATCTCTTTCATCGTACTATTTATTGGATTTGCCAAGGACTGACCTCTTCAAATGAAATGGTGCTTAGATGAGGTGCCATGGGAATTAAATGGCTTAGCAACTCAAGTCCCCAATGCATAGGTGCTTAGTTTTTTGTTGCTAAGTTTGCTTCATCTTGGTACACGCGCTTATCACCGTTTCTTCCCGGGGTCACCAAACTAGTCTCTATCTTCTTAATTAACTTGCCACATCAGACTTTATGCCTATGTGGCAGGCTTAGCACCTATAGGATCAAGTACAATAGTGGGCTATAAGCCCGCTTTACATGGCATTTTTGCATATGTGGGGTAAAGAGGCAAGGAAAAAGTGGAGGAGTGGGCTCTCAAGCTCGAGCCAACCTCTACATGGTGGAGCATCGGGAGAGGCACCTGTATGGAGGTGGTCAGGAATCAGGAGACTCACGCCGGTCGTAGCGCCGTAGTTAAAATGATAATGGCAAGTCAAATCACCGGGCCCCACCTGTCCAGCAGTAACTCACTTTCAAATCACACAACCCTACATTCGCAGCAGCCTACTCCCTCATCTTCTCGTGTCTCTATCAAACCGACTAGGTGGAACTGCCCCGCCTACCGCGCGGGTAAAGCCCCGCCCTCGACTTTTAAATAGTATAGTATACTAATTTTGTATCCATGGATTGCGCCATGGAGCAAAGCCTCAAGAAAACGGCGGTACACATGTACGGAGTATACAGCAGCCCCTTCGCGTTTGCATCGCACCCCAGACGGTCGGTCAGTCTGGCATGCCGCTCTCTAAATGGAACGCACGTCATATTGCGTTTACACACACATGTGGGACCGCAATTAAGAACCAGCCATAGGCACACTCCCCGTCCCCGCAAGTCGGCTGAGTTAATAGAAGAGAGAGACGAGCGATAGTACTACTAGAGAAGTGTTGTAGGAGTACATACGTTGGTACCTGGAAGATCAGTACGTCCATGCATGTGACCAGACTCCAGCAGACACGTTATCGTGCAGGTGTGTTGTACAGGGCTGTAGTTCTGGTGAGAAATCGAAAAAAGGTTTCTTGTCATCTCGCAAAATTAGGTGTCATGTGCTTCAGATCACTGCGAGGGTTAAACAGCGACAACTGAGTTGGGCTAGTCATTGGGGGCACATGCATGAAGACTACTCGGCTGCCATCTAGGTCAAGCCGGTTATGTTAATTAGGACATCTATCGACGGACCCCTTTTCTACGAGTTTATCTTTAATTTGAGCTTTGATCCTCGTCTAGTTTGTCCGTCGGGATTCATCTTGTCTCCTTTGGGCAGTGAGGTTATGATTTCTTGTCATGTGGCATTTTTTCGTGTTATATGTTATAATCCGGTGCTTTAGATCAAAATGACAACAACTGTGCCTTCGGGGCATGTTCATGAATATTTCTCGATAGTCATTGCCGAGGTCGAGCCGGCTCCGGCCTGTAGACAAAAGAAAACTAGTACTCCACTATATAGGCAGGAGCCTCCGCGCTTTCTTGCTAGTGTTGCTCTCTTCACACTGTCTCGTCCTCTCCAGATCTAAACATGACAGCGGTGGCCACACACACACACACACACACACACTCTACTCACCGTTGGTCACAGATCCAGCCGGATCCTCTCCGCTGGGGAAGGTGAGAAGGTGCAACATTCACGCGGTCATCCTCGGCGATGGCTCTTACCCACTGCCGGTGTGTCCCGATCAACGTTACTTGCCGTTCTCTCCCAAGCATCGCTGGCGAGGGAGGGCTTCCCCCTCCTTCCTCGCTACCGTAGTGTGGGCAGATTCGGCCACCCGCCACCCACCTAGCGACATCCTGGCGACCCTCAGGTATAACTTCCTTCGAAACCGGCCTTGCTCTACTTCCCGGTAGCAAATCCTCTAACCAAATACTAGTAGCTTATATTGGCAGTTTTCTAGGGAGTACTCTTTTCTGAAAGAAGAACCAATCTATTTTTATTTATTTGTACATAGTGTCACAACTTTGACCCAAAGGTCCAGAGCTATTTAAGGGTGATTGGCGTAGTACTCGGAGACTGATTGTAAGCATGATTTTTGTTAGCTATCACACTGATTGTAAGCATGAGGAGGTGGAATATTAGGTTAGTGTGAAGCTTACCTTAAACCCTACCGCTGCCGTTGAAATGAGGCGAGCATCGAGGGAACCATGGAGAATGGCGGGGAAGCGATGTCGCACCATCCAGCCTCCTCTTGCGGTGGGAGAACGAATACTCCTGTGGCTCTGGCTGGCTCTGCACCCTCACGAACGACACACCGTACTTGATCGATTCATTATCCCCTGGGTGCTCGACCTTCGACCTATACGCCCACCACCTCCGCCTGACTTTCACCTTGGGCGAATCTGTCTGCTCCATCGCCCAGAGGATATACTCGATGAACTTGAAGGACTACGACGTGACTGCCGCTGAGGAGTACATGTACATCGCCGCCCTCATCGCCGGCGTCTCGCTCTTTCGCATACATTGCCACATGGCCCTCATCATCCTCGAAATCTCCCACTCATTGTCAAACCAAGTAAGGATCTCCATCTACCTGGCTAACTTTGCCTGGTCACCACCGGCGATCTGCCTAATTCGCTGCTGCATCCTCTCCATAAATGTCCTTATGAGTGGTCCGGTGCTAGCTTTGGAAGATGGGAGGAGAGATGGTGGTCTTGCAATAGAGAAGAGGGAGAGGAGAGACGGTGGTTTTGGAATGGAAATGATGGAGAGGAGAGGAGGTGGTTTTGCAATGGAGAAGAGGGAGAGGCGACACGGTGGTTTTTGAATGGAGATGATGGAGAGGAGAGGAGGTGGTTTTGCAATGGAGAAGAGGGATAGGCGAGACGGTGGTTTTTGAATGGAGATGATTGAGAGGTATGGAGGTGGTTTGCAATGGAGAAGAGGGAGAGGAGCGTGCGGTAGCGATTTAGGATTGGACAAGAGGGCCAGCGCGCTGTGAGTGGATCAAAATCAAAATCAATTTACCCTTCAATTAAGAAAGCGACCCCACATTAACTAGTCTCCCTTTTATTCTGGGTCATAATTGACCATGATTTTAGCAAATATAATATACATTATACATTGCAAATATAATATAATTTGAAAGTACATTCAGATACGAACCAAACGATACAATTTTTGGTGACATGCATTCAAATTTTGCTTGTCAAATATGGTACGTGGTCAAACTTTGACCCAAAATACGCAAATCAAAAAAATACTTCCAAGACCAGCGCCGCTCTTCCGCTCTTCTCTTCTTAAACCACTGCCGCTCCTCTCCTGTTCCAATCTAAATCCATCGCCGCTCCTCTCCTCTTCCATTACAAAACCACCGCCCGTCCTCTCCTGTTCCAATCCAAAACCAGCGTCTCTCCTCTCCCGTTCTAATCCAAAACCAGCACTGCTCCTCTCCTCTTCCATTCAAAAACCACCGCCGGCGAGTGAAGGTGTTGTGGAGAAGTAGATCGATGGAGGAGTACAACCGATACGTGAGGATCACAGATGGCGACCTTGTGAAGCTAGCTAGGATGTTGGAGATACAGTCTTGGTTTGACAACAAGGACCAACTAGCGGAGACGGCGACATCCATGTCCAAATATCTGCAACAGAGCGAAAAGGTGGCGATACTCCCGAAGGGAGTCGCGCGGGAGTACATAGAGCTGCTCCTCTGGGCCATGGAGCAAAAAGATTCATCGAATCCGATCGTGAGGGAGCGGTGGTGGGAGTATCGATCCCAGATGGAGCATCCACCAGAGATTGAAGGATCGAGCATCTATAGGGGGCCGTTTGTGAGGGTGTCATGCCAGAGCGAGCCGTTGGATTCTTCGTCGACCGAACCCAACTGCAAGAGGAGAAAAATAGTTGGCCCGACGATGCTTACCCGCCTTCCTCTCCCTCGCCGTTCACATCGTCTCACGGGGCAGCTGTCTACCGCCGAGGAATAGGAGGGACTGCCCCCCCAGCCCAATAGTGGGTCAGGTTGTGAATTGTTAGGAGGAGCTTAGGGTTGTCAGTATTTGCAGGTTGTGAATTGTGTTTTGTGTTGTGTATTCTGAGAGTACTTTCAGATATGAATGTCTTTTGAATTTTAGATTTGTAGTATTGAGTATATGAAGTATTTTATGAATTCTAGAGATCTATTTTTAGCACTTAAAAAATGTAGTTTCAGAGGAGTATAAAAGTGTAGACAATGTGATTCTCAGAGAAGAAACTGCAAGTTTCAGTTTCAGATAAGAAACTCCAAGTTCAGTTTCAGATAAGAAACTGCAGCTTTCAGAGGCAGAGCATTTATATTAACACGGACTATTCAAACAGTGTTAACATCATGTTGGAAGTTTTATTCATGGTCGAAACTAGAACTACCAGCCAGTTAAAATCATGCTGATCAACATTCATGCATAGCACATCTT